>NC_143083.1:0-310000 GCF_052426305.1 Pelodiscus sinensis
AACCCTAACCCTAACCCTAACCCTAACCCTAACCCTAACCCTAACCCTAACCTAACCCTAACCCTAACCCTAACCTAACCCTAACCCTAACCCTAACCCTAACCCACCCCTAACCCTAACCCTAACCCTAACCCTAACCCTAACCCTAAACCCTAACCCTAACCCTAACCCTAACCCTAACCCTAACCCTAACCCTAACCCTAACCCTAACCCTAACCCTACCCCTAACCCAACCCTAACCCTAACCCTACCCTAACCCTAACCCTAACCCCTAACCCTAACCCTAACCCTAACCCTAACCCTAACCCTAACCCTAACCCTAACCCTAACCCTAACCCTAACCCTACCCTAACCCTAACCCTAACCCTAACCCTAACCCTAACCCTAACCCTAACCCTAACCCTAACCCTAACCCTAACCCTAACCCTAACCCTAACCCTAACCCTAACCCTAACCCTAACCCTAAACCCTAACCCTAACCCTAACCCTAACCCTAACCCTAACCCTAACCCTAACCCTAACCCTAACCCTAACCCTAACCCTAACCCTAACCCTAACCCTAACCCTAACCCTAACCCTACCCTAACCCTAACCCTAACCCTAACCCACCCCTAACCCTAACCCTAACCCTAACCCTAACCCTAACCCTAACCCTAACCCTAACCCTAACCCTAAACCCTAACCCTAACCCTAACCCTAACCCTAACCCTAACCCTAACCCTAACCCTAACCCTAACCCTAACCTAACCCTAACCCTAACCCTAACCCTAACCCTAACCCTTAACCCTAACCCTAACCCTAACCCTAACCCTAACCCTAACCCTAACCCTAACCCTAACCCTAACCCTAACCCTAACCCTAACCCTAACCCTAACCCTAACCCTAACCCTAACCCTAACCCTAACCCTAACCCTAACCCTAACCCTAACCCTAACCCCTAACCCTAACCCTAACCCTAACCCTAACCCAAACCCTAACCCAACCCTAACCCTAACCCTAAACCCTAACCCTAACCCTAACCCTAACCTAACCTAACCCTAACCCTAACCCTAAACCCTAACCCTAACCCTAACCCCCTAACCCAAACCCTAAAGCCCAAACCCTAAAGCCCAAAGCCCTAACCCTAAAGCCCACTAAAGCCAAACCCTAAAGCCCAAACCCTAAAGCCCAAACCCTAAAGCCAAAACCCTAAAGCCCAAACCCTAAAGCCCAAACCCTAAAGCCCAAACCCTAAAGCCCAAAAAAGCCAAAAGCCCAAACCCTAAAGCCCAAACCCTAAAGCCCAAACCCTAAAGCCCAAACCCTAAAGCCCAAACCCTAAAGCCCAAACCCTAAAGCCCAAACCCTAAAGCCCAAACCCTAAAGCCCAAACCCTAAAGCCCAAACCCTAAAGCCCAAACCCTAAAGCCCAAACCCTAAAGCCCAAACCCTAAAGCCCAAACCCTAAAGCCCAAACCCTAAAGCCCAAACCCTAAAGCCCAACCCCTAAAGCCCAAACCCTAAAGCCCAAACCCTAAAGCCCAAACCCTAAAGCCCAAACCCTAAAAGCCCAAACCCTAAAGCCCAAACCCTAAAGCCCAAACCCTAAAGCCCAAACCCTAAAGCCCAAACCCTAAAGCCCAAACCCTAAAGCCCAAACCCTAAAGCCCAAACCCTAAAGCCCAAACCCTAAAGCCCAAACCCTAAAGCCCAAACCCTAAAGCCCAAACCCTAAAGCCCAAACCCTAAAGCCCAAACCCTAAAGCCCAAACCCTAAAGCCCAAACCCTAAAGCCCAAACCCTAAAGCCCAAACCCTAAAGCCCAAACCCTAAAGCCCAAACCCTAAAGCCCAAACCCTAAAGCCCAAACCCTAAAGCCCAAACCCTAAAGCCCAAACACTAAAGCCCAAACCCTAAAGCCCAAACCCTAAAGCCCAAACCCTAAAGCCCAAACCCTAAAGCCCAAACCCTAAAGCCCAAACCCTAAAGCCCAAACCCAGGCTCAGGTCTTTCCAGGCTACAGAGAATGACACCACAACAGGATTTCACATCAAGTTTATTTGGCAACAAAATGGCTTCCTTTTACAGCAACAGCTTACACATTTGGACTGTGACCAATACTGGACAAGTCCTATGACATGAACAATAATAATGTTCCATTTTCAGAGTCTTACATGACATGCTGAACATACACTGCAAGCAATACCTTCTCATATCAAAACCTCTCCTCTACAATATCTTGGCCCGCATCTCTAGCCTTTGTGATCCAGAGTTGACCACGTGTCGCCTGGCAAACGGCCAGCATGGTTCCTCCTTAGCACCGTCTTGTCAAAAAAGTTAAGTCAAAGACTGTCCGGGACAGTCCCAACCCTGATGCAGTGCAGCGAAACAGCCGGAAGGCTGACAGTTTAAAAAAAAAGTCAGCCTTGCGGCTGTTTGACTGCACTGCATCAGGGTTTATCATCACTGCAGTGATGATGCACTTTATGACTTGGATGACAAAATGAGTCATCTCACCAAGACTCAAACTACACATTACACTCTTAGAAATACAGCACTTACAATACATCAAATGCATGACAATACATCAAATGATACAGCACTCCAATACATCAAATGCATGACAATACATCAAATAATAAAACACTCCAAAACAAAAACACATACAGCACATTACAGTGCCCTCTCATTACTTTGATGGCTAGAACACACACAATAACCACCAACTTCATTAATTTTGAATTTTTGGTACATGAACTTGACATATCTACCAATTGCGACTGAAAATATTAACAATGCCAACTCAGAACTTTGGTACTAGCCATCAAGACAAGAGAACACTGCAAATCACAAAGCGAGAAATACACAAACTCCACATCTTCCAAACAAAGGCACGCCAAATTCTTCTCCAGCCACGTACAAATGTTCAGATCACACCAAAGAGGAAGACTTCCTACAGAAAGACAAAACAATTGTCACGGTTAATGCCCATACGACAAACTCGAGCCGCTTCCGCTTCCAAAAAACACACATATACGGTGTAGTGCAAGTGAATTTCCCCCAGTGACATGCACCCGGTGAAATACATTTTCCCGAGCAAAATGCACAGCTCACACAACCCCTGATCAGAACCATACTTAACTTGGAAATCTGAAAGCAAATCTGATGCAAACTCTACATCTTCAAAACCAGCAAAGACACACCAAACTCCTCTCTGATAACAGACAAATCTCCAGATGGTACCGATGGAGAACGCTTCCTATAGAAATGAAAAACAATTCTTACAGTTAAGGCCTGTACAACAAAACACAAACCACCTCAGCTTACAAAAGGGCTCTATACAATCTAGCACAGGTAAACTTCCCCAGCGACATGCACCCAGTGAAATACAAAAACACAACAAAAGCCCTGATCGAGGACCATACTTAACTTGAAAATCTGAAAGCAAATCTTCCAAACTGGCAAAGACAAGCCAAACTCTTCTCCGCTTACAGAGAAACCTTTAGAGCACACCAACAGGGAACACTTCCTATGGAAATGAAAAACAAATCTCACGGTTAAGGCACACACGACAAACACAAACTACCTCGGCTTGGAAAACACGCATATGTGCAACATACCACAGCTGAATTTCCCCAAGTGACATGCACCCACCGAACCACATTGCTCAACTGAAACTCAGAGCACGCACAACAAAATCCAACCGCTGATCGAGAACCGTACTTAACTTGAAAATGTGAAATCGAATCCTATGTAAACTCTACATCTTCAAAAATGGCAAAATCACACGGAACTCTTCTCCGCTCACAGACAAATCTTCAGATCGTGACAATGGAGAACACTTCCTATTGAAATGAAAAACAATTCTCAGTTAAGGCACATACAAACGCAAACCTTCGCTTCCAAAACACACACGTGCTACGTTATGTATGTGAATTTCCCCAGTGACATGCACCCACTGAACCACATTGCTCAAGTGAAACTCAGAGCACGCACAACAAAATCCAACCGCTGATGGAGAACCGTACTTAACTTGAGAATGTGAAATCGAATCCTATGTAAACTCTACTGCTTCAAAAATGGCAAAAATCACACAGAACTCTTCTCTGCTCACAGAGAAATCTTCAGATCGTAACAATGGAGAACACTTCCTATTGAAAGGAAAAACAATTCTCACAGTTAAGGCACATACAACAAACACACACATGCTACGTTATGTATGTGAATGTTCCCAGTGACATGCACCCGGTGAACCACATTTCCCAAGTGAAATGCAGAGCGCGCACAAAAAACAAAACCCCTGATCGGGACCATACTTAACTTGAATCCTATGCAATCTCTTCATCTTCCAAACCATCAAAGACACGCCAAACTGTTCTCCGGTCATGGCAAAATCTTCAAATCACACAGACAGGGAACACTTCCTATGGAAACGAAAAACAATTCTCACGGTTAAGGCACACACAACAAACGCAAACTACCTCAGCTTCGAAAACGCACATATGTGCAACATACCGCAGGTGAATTTCCCCAAGTGACATGCACCCGCTGAACCACATTGCTCAACTGAAACTCAGACCACGCACGACAAAATCTAACTGCTGATCAAGAACCGTACTTAACTTGAGAATATGAAATCAAATCCTATGTAAACTCTACAGCTTCAAAAATGGCAAAAATCACACAGAACTATTCTCCGCTCACGGAGAAATCTTCAGATCATAACAATGGAGAACGCTTCCTATTGAAAGGAAAAACAATTCTCACAGTTAAGGCACATACAACAAACACACACGTGCTACGTCATATATGTAAATTTTCCCAGTGACATGCACCCGGTGAACCACATTTCCCAAGTGAAATGCAGAGCGCGCACAAAAACCAAAACCCCTGATCGGGACCGTACTTAACTTAAGAATCTGAAACCAAATCTTCCAAACCGGCAAAGATGAGTCAAACTCTTCTTCGCTCACAGAGAAATCTTCAGAGGGCACGAACACGGAACGCTTCCTATGGAAATTAAACACAATTCTCAGCATTAAGGCACACACACAAAACGCAAACTACCTCAGCTTCCAAAACACACATATGTGCAACATATCACAGGTGAATTTCCCCAGTGACATGCACCCGGTGAACCACATTTCCCAAGCAAAACACAGAGCACACACGAAAAACAAAACCCCTGATCAGAACCGTACTTAACTTGCAAATCTGAAAGCGAATCCTATGCAAACTCTTCGTCTTCCAAACCGGCAAAGACACACCAAACTCTTCTCCGGTCATGGCGAAGTCTTCACATCGCACCGACGGTGAACGCTTCCTATGGAAATGGAAAACAATTCTCACAGTTAAGGCACGTACAACAAATGCAGACCTTCACTTCCAAAAAACACACGTGATTTTTCCCAGTGACGTGCGCCCGGTGAACCATGTTTCCCCAAGTGAAACACAGAGCGCGCACAACAAACAAACAAACATCCCAATCAATGGCCGTACTTAACTTGCAAATGTGAAATCAAATCCACTGCCGTGAGAGAAAAATTCTCCCGCTCGCCAACTGCATCGCTGGTTTTCCAAATTAGATATCTTCTGGAGGCAGAACCTACAACAATGACAAAAATTGAACGTGACAAATGGCCTGTGCACTGAAGACTATTGTAAGCCAGTTACATTGATGGAAATGACATCTATTTCAACATGACTCTGTCCCATTCCCCCACAAACCCTTAAATAACTAAATCGAGACTCGCATGTCACGAGACCCCTCACCACGCTAGTATCACAATGATCCCCCCCCCCACGCACGTTCCACACAGCCCTCCTCACCGTTATTCCCATGCTTCCAATAATACCGACGAATCTCCACACCTATATCGCACATCTACGATCCATTCAAAGAAAGTGACAAAACTCAACACGTTCAATTGTACAGGACGACGACCACACTGATGACCAGACGACAGCACGCCACCTTACAAGCGACGACGGGCATGGAAAAACAGCATCCGAGTTAACTTATGTAATTAGCCGAGGACCCTTTCGCAATTAGCCCACCGCACCTAACACAGCAAAGGCCACGTTGCCTTGGTCAAGGCTGCACTCAAAGCTCTAACTTAACACTTACCTCACGGATGCCACCGGTTATGCCACTTCCGCTTGCGTCTCCGTTGCTTCAAACCGCGATGACTGAACAGGATGGACTTGCCCTGCCTCGCTCCCTCGGCTCTGTACTCGAATCCTCCTGTGGCATGTCAACAACAAATTCCACATTATCGCTAAAAGCGACAATACTATGTTATTGCTCTCCGTTTGCTAAAATAACCAAAAGCCCAAAAGACCCCTGACGCATGTGTATCTATGACAAAGATGCAACTCGCTTCCTGAACGTAGCCCTCCACATTTCCCACCCCGCTGGGGCCTCTCGCTAGCTAGGACGCTCGCATCTGCCTCAGAAAACCACAACTGCATATAGAACCAAAGACAGAGATAGTGGTGATCGCTTGTGCAAACCCAGTGCATCTCTAGTGACATTCTTGCATAAATTGCTAGTTTCGTCCCCTGCAGACTAGTTCAATTTGGCTCAAGACAGTCACGCTTTCACGCTGGGTCCAACTCTATTTTATTGTTTGCAAACAAGTTGGGCCGAGTAGCTCGGTGCTCAAAGCAAGGTCGACCTTGAGCATTGCCTGAGCTGAAACTTTTATAGATTTCACATTCCTTCTGGTCAGCATGTCGCAACGTGATTGGTCACTGCAAGTTTACTCAATTCCCTGGCAGAAAGATTAGCAGCTTCTACAACATATGCAATCGGCTAAACAATACCTGCTGTTTCGAGCTTAAGCAATGCAGGGGAAGAAGCACGCTTAGTTTTTACTACAACATGCACATCGCTCTCTCGGGAGAAATACTCACTTCCTCCATATAATGACCCCCCCCGCTCCCATCCCTCTTCACAATAGCCATGTGTGACAGGACTTCCGTTCCTAAACAATGAACCTCAGCCTCACAAATCCTTCTGACCATCCAACTCTCGGAAAGACGCTTAACTTTGATGTCCCCTCCTGATCTCAAGCTCTTCTTTTCCTTTGTCTACAGGCCATCGCTCTCGTACGTCATCGTCCCTCGGTCGGTGACGTCTTCCCAGACAAATGAACAAATGGTCACAATACTCCGTGGAACGTGACAACCGGCATCAGCATCCAGTACCGTTCTTGCCAATGAGCAAACTTCAACCGCCTACTGCTTCATTAACAAAAGACATTTCTTTTACAAAGTACACTCCCCATGCCCCGCTGCCGCACCCCCTCGATCGCTTTTCAGGACACAGAAAATGGCTACACTTCTACATACTCCTGCTCATCCTCCCTCTCTCGCTGCCACAGTAGCCCATCATTAACTAAGATGCTCTAGTGCTCTGCAGAAAACCAACACCCAGAAGAGGATGAAAGAAAAAAGTAGCAGTGACCAATTATGCAAGCCCAGTGCAGTGTAACAGACAGGAAACTGAGCGTGGAGCATCTCTAGCTACAGATGGGTCACTGGCCCAGAAACACCCTTTCCTCCAGAGGAAATGCATGGTCCCTTCCTACAATGACCTTCCACCCGCATGCCTTTCCTACTCCCGTTAGCAACAGTCACCGTTTAGAGAGCTTCTATACAAAAACGAGAAGACGCAACCACAGGAATGCTTCTCGTCATCAAACCCTTTGTCAGATACTTAACTAGGACAATTTGACGGGCGTTTCCCCTCTCAATGTCTCATTCCCCTCAGTAGTCGAGGACTCACAGACCTACGAGAAAAATGCATAAAAATATTCATGCATCTTGAAAATGACAACACCGATCCATACAAAATTGGACAATACTGGCAAATGCAAATAAAACCCGACTGCAAACCTGATTGCTAACTTCAGCTATATTTTTTCCCTTTTCTTTCACGTTCAGTCATCTAAAGCCCCATGAGTACAATGAATCAGAGAGAACTTGCATTACACATTACAGTAATCTCAGAGCAGCCCCTGCATAACCCAGCCAGAAAACTGCTATGCTTCTGCAGCAGACACTCTAGAAATCCTATTGATGCTAATGATGTGTGTTTTGCAGAATGGCTATCAGAAACAATTCCCTGTATCATCTTCCCGCATGCATTAAATACACTACAAATAACATAAAATGCAATTAAATCACAAATCAAAAATGAGAACAGAAGAATGGTACTTTAACCAAAAATACAACCCAGCATTCCCAATATCAACACTCACCATGATCGTAGGAGTACCTACCTACACCTCCTCAAAGGAACCCAAAGCTGAATGACTCCCTAGGCCTACATGCCCAGCTTAAATGCTACCATAAGCTCCGCCCCTCAATATCCCAGCATGCCTTGCAGGCCAAAGGAAGGTATAAATGCAGACTCATAGGCCACAGACTCCCTTTACTCCATTTCTACATTAGCAGCAGCAAGAGCAGCTCATCCTGAAGCATTTATCATCTCTTCTTCTAACAAATACTAATCTCCACAGACTCAAACTCTGTGACCAGGTGAGGCTACAGTCACCCCTCTTTCTGGGGGCAAGGTTTTCCTTTTAGGAACCTGAAATAGGGTTTCTCAGGGCGTACATAGCTACTGGGTGCTGAAATAGCTACTTTAGATGTACTGAAGAGGGTGTTTCAACTGGAGTATATGCAGAGTGCAGGAAACATTACTTGCCTGGTGCCACAGAGGATACACGCTGCCTCATTCTCAAGATGAAGGAGGGTGGTCATTCCCTGTTATAGTGCCAGGCCACCTGATACAAACAATAAACCCACCATGCCCCCCAGAACCAATATGATGGGCAAATGGCAACCTGTGAGAACTTGTACTCTGATGATGAGAGCTTCAACACTGGCCAACGCTTCCTTTCAGGCTCCCTGCCCCATCTCCTCTAGACCCCACTGGCTCCGCCAATACTTAATTTTCATACACAAAGGTCTCAGACCTCAATCCTGACACAAATTAGAACATGGGTGGCCAAGTATGGAGCAGCAGCTGCTAGGAGAGTGCTCAGTTCTAAAGGCAACCCAGCCCTACACCCACCCACCCACCCCAGCACCACTAGTAAAGGACAAAGGTAGCAATTACCTAGGAGCCATTCCATTTCAAATGTCCCATGGGCCCGAGACAGTGGAGGTAAACACAAAACCCCTCACCCCTTCCCACCCCACAAAACCCTGCCCCAACCCACACACCTCAAAAATCTCACCCAGAGCCAGACCCCTTACTCTTGCCCAAACCCGAGGCCCACTCTGAGGAAACTGAATGTACGTGGAGGACAACTAGCAACAGACACAGGACAAATTGAGTGAGCGTGAATTGGCCTGTTATTTTGAAATACCTCTGGGGAATAGTTGTGTCTAGACTGGCCAGTTTTTCTGGAAAAATCAGCCACTTTTCCAGAAAAACTTGCCAGCTGTCTATACTGGCCGCTTGAATTTCCACAAAAGCACTGACTTCCTACTGTAAGAAATCAGTGCTTCTTGCAGAAATACTATTCTGCTCCCTTTTGAGCAAAAGGGCCAGTGAAGACAGCTCAGATTTGTTTTCCACAAAAGAGCCCCAAACACAAAAATGGCAATTGGGCCTTTTTTTTTTGCAGAAAAGCGCATCTAGATTGGGACACATGCTTTTCCACAAAAGCACTTTTTGCGTAAAAGCATTCTTGCCAATCTAGATGTTCTGTTCTGAAAATGCCTTTAACAGAAAATTTTTCCATTAAAAGCATTTCCGGACAATCATGCCAGTCTAGACGTAGCCTAAAGGTGCATCTAGACTGGCAAGATTTTGCGCAAAAGTGGCTGCTTTTGCACAAAATCTTGGCAGCTGTCTAAACTGGCTGCGAGAATTTGCACGAGAACACTGATGATCTACTATAAGATTGTCCATGTTCTTGCGCAAGAACAGTGATGCTCCCACTTGGGAAAAAGCCCTCTTGGGCCAATGTACACAGTCTAGACACAGCCTTAGAGAATTGTGCCCGCAATACCGCAAATGGCCACGGAGTGCAGAATTATACGTGCATTACCTGCAATGACCACCCAGTGTCACTGTGGAGACGCTGCACAATTATACGTGCATTACCTGCAATGACCACCGAGTGTCACTGTGGAGGCGCTGCAGAATTATACGTGCATTACCGGCAATGACCACCGAGTGTCACTGTGGAGGCGCTACAGAATTATACGTGCATTACCTGCAATGACCACCGAGTGGCACTGTGGAGGCGCTACAGAATTATACCTGCATTACCTGCAATGACCACCGAGTGTCACTGTGGAGGCGCTGCAGATTTATACGTGCATTACCGGCAATGACCACCCAGTGTCACTGTGGAGGCGCTGCAAAATTATACGTGCATTACCGACAATGACCACCGAGTGTCACTGTGGAGGCGCTACATAATTATACGTGCATTACCGCCGGTGACCACCGAGTGTCACTGTTGCTCTGCTAAGGGCAGGTATTTCGGAATGGGGCATTTCTACCCTAATAATATTTCCTGTTTTAAATTGACATGGATTCAGTGTATATGCTCCGATGATCTTATAAAAGATTGTTATTTCAATGTAAGGCTTGTGCTGTATAACAAAGTAAGTACTCCCCACAGTCACTCAAAATGGAGTCCCAGGAAGCACTGGGGAGTAACTAACAGCACGTCTATAAGACATCACTTTAGAAAAGTGGTAACGTGAGCATCCAGAGGGGAAGCCCGTTATTTTGAACGTATTTCAGAATAACACGCTTCTTATTTTTTGTGTCATGAGTTTGTTCCAGAATAATGCCATTGTTGAAATTGCTATTTCTAAATAGCAATATTGTGTATGCTCCACTGTCGCTATTTACAAATAGCTCCTTCCTAGGGCCATTAAAGTAATTATGCTCTAGTGTTTCCTGGGGCTCTAAATCAAAGTAGCACATCCACTTTAGGAAAGCCTGCCTCAGATAGAGTAATTACAAGTCTTCTCTATTTTGAAATAGCATTTCCCCATTACATTTTGGCACGTTTTATTCTGAAATACTTGTTAAAGTATGTCTACACTACATTGACTCTTAGAATATGCTATGTAGCATGTCCTTACTAAGGGAGCCTACCTCTCACAAATTTTGATGCTTCCCTGATGTGGGAACACACTATTTTGAAAAATATTTTCAAATACTTTATTTGAAATAACCCCCAAAATACCTTAATTCCCCAGTGTGAACATAGCATTGCAGTGTAGCTGTAATGTTTGGCTATTTCCATATACCCAAGAATCCCAAAATATCAACCCCTCATCTTCACAGCAAACTTGGTTTTTTTGGATTCATTATTCCAAAGTCCCTGTAAATATCATTCTATGAGGCAAAAGGGACGTTTTCTTAGAGCACCTTATTTTGAAATTTGGCATCACATAGATGGCGCCAAATGATGAAATCATTTGTATAGCTCAAATTGTGTATCTTGAGTATCTTATCTCAATGCTATTTCAAAATGGCTTATTTCAAGTACTCTGTAGAACTCTGAGACTCTCTTTACCCCTCCTTCACCCTCAAAGGTTCTCCCTCCACCCACTTTCCTCTCCCAGATTCTTTCCCCAGCCCCTCTCCAGCTACTTTGACCCCAAATAAAAAACACACCCACTTTGTTTCCAAAAAACAATGTCAGTTTTATTGTCTCTGCAGGGGAAGACGGGGAGGATTGAGAGAGGAAAGGCAAAGAGGGGCAAGACACAGGCCCCTAGTTGGGAGATCCTGGGGAGCGTGTCACTGGGGTCCTTGTGAGAAACTTTCCCTCAGGGGCTCCCAGATGTGCACCCCCACCTGATGAGCCTGCTGGATGGCAGCTGTGCACAGCTGTTCAAAGAGCCTGCTGACCTGGCCTGCCTTTGCTCCCCCACCCCCCGCCCAGGAGGAACACCTCCCCCTTCAGATCACAAATATTGTAGAGTGTTCTGGCCACTACTTCAGGGAATGTTTCATTCCCCAACATCCAGCCAGGTGACAAGACATTTCAACCTATGGGGGGAGGAATACCTCAGTGGTTTGAGCATTGATCTGCTAAACCCAGGGTTGTGAATTCAATCCTTAAGGATGGGATTTGGAGCAAATCTGCCACAGATGGTACTTGGTCCTGCCACGAGGACAGGGGAGTGGATTCAATGACCTATCAAGGTCCCTTCCAGGTCTATGAGATAGGTATAGCTCCATATATTTATTTATATTAACTAAATATATGGAGTTATACCTACCTCACCTTGAGACACCCATGGAGCTATACCTACCTCACCTTGAGACACCCAAAGGCACCCTCCACTACAGGGCGGGCCCGGCCAAGCCTGGAATTGAAGCATTCCTTGCTAGGGTCAAGGTGTACGGTGTAAAGCTTCGTGAGCCAGGGCAACAGAATGTAGAACACATCCCCCACCCTGATGATGAGATCAGGGAATAAACTGCCTGCCTCCAGCTTCTGGAAGACTCTGGAGTCGCAGAAGATGCAAGCATCACGTGCCTTCCTCAACCAGCCTAAGAAAATGTCAATAAACTGCCCACGGTAGTTGAGAGGGCCTGTGGGACCATGGAGAAGTAACCTCGTGGTTTATATACATAGATGGCTGGTAGTCAGCGCTTGGGCTGGGATGTGGGTGCCGTCAATAATATCACTGCCACACGGTTCCGTATTGCTGAGGTGGATGACCCTGACCAGCTGGCTGGTGTCGATGGCCCACATGTGACATAGTGCGGGTGCTGTCTACTTTGTAACCCAATGTTCCCTCCTGGCTGTGTTGCTATGTGTGATTCCCAATGAGTCACTCCTCATGTGTATTAGCCCCAGACACCTAAGTCTCAGCCTGACCAGATAAGGCTGTTCCCAGAGGGTGAGACAAAAGAAGAGAGGCAGGGTCAGCAATCAGGCTGGGGGGGTAGGGCCTGGGAGTTGAGTTGGTCTAAAACATCCTCACTCCACCTAGCCCAGCCGAGACTAAGAAAGGGGGTGAAGCCCCTTCCCCACAAAAGGACTAAGGCTGTCTGCCCTCGCTCCTGTGTTAACATCTCTCCTATGCTATGCTGTGTCGCTGAGAAGAAATAAACCCTTTAACTCTACTGGCTGGCCAAGAGACACATCTGGCTGGGGATGGGGGCCCAGGGTCGGGGGCTCCCCGACACACCATCACACCGCACCACCTGTAGCAGGAGACCAACAAACAGAGAATCACTGGGGTGCCTGAGCCCAGTGCAGGACCCCCAGCCCACCCCTTCCCTGCCCACACATATCAGGAGCCACCCCCTACGTAGCCTATCCCTGGCAGGGCTCTGTGAGGGTGGGACTGAAAAATTGCCTGGGAAAGCGGCTTCTCCACCGCCCCCAACCACCCTTTCCCTAGGATTCCCCATTCCAGCACTTCACACCCCTCTTCCAGGACCTTTGGAGAGCGCCACGCCTGCATGACGTGGGCCCTGACGGTCAACTTTTCCGCACCAACCTGATTCCCGACACATCGGTAGCTGTCCGGCATGGTGACCTTCCACACAGCAATGGTGACCCTCTTCTCCAGAGGGGAATGTGGGTCACATGCGTGTGTCCCGTCGTGTGAGGGCAGGGGAGAGCCAGGAACACAGCTCCAGGAAGGTCTCCTTCCTCGTGCACAAATTCTGGAGCAGCTGTTGGTCATCCCAGAGCTCCATGTCGAGCCGGTCCCACCCGTCAGATCTAGTCTCCAGCGCAAGAAGCAGCGGTGCACAGCGTGGTGCAGCTGGAAGAGCTGCGCTCCCAGACAATCAGCTGGTGGTTGCGTTCCTGCATGGCCAGGAGGGCAGCCTGTAGAAACTGCAGCACGATAGCTAAGGGCCATTGAGTGCCCAGAGGCAGCTCTAGCTCCACGACTGGCAAGCTGAGGTGTCCGCAAGGGCAACCAGAGCAGTCAGAGCAAAGGCTTTGCTGTCCCTCCAGGGAAAGGAGAAGCACCCGAGAAATGGCTGTACCGGGGGCGGGGTCACTTTGCTACCTTCAGAGGGTCCCTTATCCCCCTTCTCTAACACAGGACCTAGGCCCATCCCTGAGGCAGATGGTGTGGGCAGAGGAGGGTGGGATCAAGCCCACCATTCTGTGCTCCCCAGACAAATCCCTGCCCTATCCCTGAGTTCACTGCAGATCCCACTCTGTCTCCCTGCCTTCAGTGGGTACCTTCTCCTGCCTTCCTAATGTGGGAGCCAGCTCCATCCCTGGGGGGGTCTATGTTGGCTATTTGGCCGCTCCCAGGGTGGGTGGGATGGGCCCACGAGCCTCCCTGCCAGGTGAAAGGGTCTCAGATAGCCTCAAGCAGCAGCTCCCAGAAGTAATTGCTGACCAAAAGCCCTGCCTGAAGTGGTTCTGAGTGGCCTTAAATGCAATTCTGCATCCAATCAGTGTGGAGCTTTAGTTGGTGATTTCAAAGTGCTTTTTGAAATACCCTTAGGATATGTTTACACTGCAGGCTTATGTCTTCACCGCAACTTTCGTTCGGACAAAGCTATTCTGGAAGATATCTTCTGGAAAAGCTGATTTTGGAAATAGCACATCTACATTAGGGGAGCTTATCTCAGACTAATTTTGAGGCTTCCAGGGAGTGTGGACGCTCTATCTCAATTTAGCACCCCAGGATGCACTGGAAAGGACTAACTTTAGAATGAGGTGCTATTTTGACATAGCAGCAGTGGAGCATCCAGTCACTCACCCGCTGCTGAAAAAGCTTTTTCAGAAGAGGCGGTTTTCCGACACTGGTACATCTCATTCCCTGAGGAATAAGCCCTCCATTGTTTCAATTTTCTTTTGAAATAACACAATTGCTGTGTGGATGCTACTGTTGTTCTGCCAGAATAATGCCCCTTATTCCAGAAAAATGGTACAGTGTAGACACACCCTTAGGATATGTCTACACTGCAGCACTAATTGGAACTAACTTAATTCAAATTAGTTAATTCAAACTAAGCTAATTCAAATTAGTGCATCTAGACCTAAAAACTAATTTGAATTAGCATTTTGCTAATTCGAAATAGCATATCCACATTGAGTGGACCCTGAACCAAAGTTAAGGCTGGCCAGAACCAGTGCCTGCACGGCATCAAGTTAGGACTTAGAGTGTGGAGCTTCTAGCCGAGGGTTGTGCTTAAAGGAACCCGACCCCCACCCCAGACAGACAGTTCTCAGGGTTCCCCACTTGCTTGTCTACCTCGATGAGGGACAGCAAAGCAGTCCTGTCTTGGAGGCACATCAAAACACTTGGCCATCAGCCCAGCTGCACTTGCCACAGGCTGCCATCCAAGGGGATCAATTGGGAGGCTGTCAGGATCCAGGAGGCCCTGCAGGAGAGCTTCCACCCCGAGGAGCCCGCAGAGCCACCCCAGCCCTCCCCATCGGGGGCTCATGCCCCATTCCTCCCTAACCTCCTTCCACTTACCCTTCCTGATGTAAAAAATAAATGACACGTGTGTTGTTAAATAAAGAGAGTTTCTATTTTTGAAAACTGAGGGGTGGGGCTTAACCTCTGGGGAGACTGAGGAGAGAGGGTGGGAGAGGGGAGGTGGAAACCTGGGAGAAGGGAGCTGGAAGGGGGAAGCCAGGGGAAGCAGGAGAAGGGGAAGTATAAAACCATGGTACACCATACCTTCAGTACTGTGTACAGATGTGGTCTCCTCACCTCAAAAAAGATATTTTGGCCTTGGAAAGGGTTCAGAAAAGGGCAACTACAATGATTAGCCTATCTTCAAATGGGACCTGTTCCAAACCCCTAAAGAGACTAGGACTTTTCAGCTTAGAAAAGAGGAGACTGAGGGGGATATGACAGAGGTCTATAAAATCATGAGTGGTATGGAGAGGGTGAATAAAGAAAAGTTCTTCATTAGTTCTCATAATAGAAGGACTAGAGGACACCAGATGAAATGAATGCACAGCAGGCTTAAACCTAATGAAAGAAAGTTCTTCACACAGCACATAGTCAACCTGTGGAACTCCTTGCCGCAGGAGGCTGTGAAGGCTAGAACTGTAACAGAGTTTAACGAGAAGTTAGATAAATTCAGGGAGGTTGGATCCATGGAGTAGGAACAGTGTCCCTGGCCTCTGTTTGTGGAAGGCTGGAGATGGATGGCACGAGACAAATCATTTGGTCATTGTCTTAGGTCCATCCCTTCCAGATACCTGGTGCTGTCCCCTGTAGGCAGACAAACTACTTGGCTAGATGGACCTTTGGTCTGACCCAGTATGGCCATTCTTATGTTCTAAACTCAGGGCCGGGAATCTCACTGGACCAACTTGATTTTCATGAAAACCTGCTCATGGGTTCACATGTGACCTTTGGTGGCCAGGCTGGCAGCTATCCTGCCCTAGATGGCCATATTCCTGTTCCTAGTGTGGAGATCATGGATGTTGGAGGCCTCCCCCCAAACCTTGATGAGATCCACGATCTCCACACTAGATCAGGCAGGCGCCCACCTCTTTCAGCCCCAGGCAGGCTCCTGGGAGCCGTCGGCCTGGTTCTGGGAAGAGTCAGAGGGCTGGGTGGCAGCCGCTGGCTGGCTCGTGCCGTGCCAGGTGCAGGGTCTGCTGGCTGGGTGCTGGCAGGCTTGCAACTGGCACAAGCACTCTAGCCAGACCATGGCCCTTTAAGGGCTCCGGGGCCAGGAAGACAGCAGAAAAGTTTCCCTGGTTTCGCCCACAGTGGCCACCAGGGCAACCTGGGAAGGGCTAGCCTCCAACTAGTTCGAATTAAGTGGCTACACAGCCCTTAATTCAAACTACTTAATTCGAACTAGGTAAACCTCACTCTACGAGGAGTAACGCCTAGTTCGAATTAAGCGGTTTGTATGTATAGCCGCTATTAAAGTTAATTTCAACTAATGGCTGTTTGTTCAAATTAACTTTGTAGTGGAGACACACCCTTAGAGATTTGTGCCTGTCTATCAGCAAATGGCCACCAACGGTAAATCTAAACTACACGCCTTTTTCAACAGAGGCTTTTTCTAAAGTATTTTTCGAAAAAGCCTCTGTTGAAAAAGCTTCTAGATTGATTTTTTTGCTCCGCATCATGCTATCAGCTTTTTTGAAAAAGAGCGTCCAGACTGCCGGATGCTCTTTCAAAAAAAAAAGGCACCCAGAAGTGCTTCTGGCAGGGCATGGGGGCAGCTTTTATTTCCAGGTGTTGCTGCCTGCCCTTTGCAGACGCGCGTGCTTAAAGGGATCCCCTGGACAGCCGTTGCTCTGCTCCTGCTTCTGGCTTGCCTACCTCCTGGAGGGAAAGCAAAGCTGCTGCAGTGCTTGCTCTGGTTGCCCTGCTTCCTCGGACACCACAGCAGTTTATTTTCAGGTTCAGGGTTTTTTTCTGCTTTTCACTGTGTTGGGGAGAATTCACAGACATTTGCGTCGGGTGGTCAGGCCGGGCACGCGATGCCCGCATCTTCCGGAACTCATACCTGTACCGCAGCCTGCAGGCTGGGTCATTCTTTCTGGAGTGAAACTATGCAGTCAGGGATGTGCAGATACCTACGTGCATTGTGGCTGACACGGCAAACCCCCTTATGACCTGGCTCATGAAGCCATTCACTGGACACCTCGATGCAAGCAGGGACCTCTTTAACTCTCACCTGAATCGGGCTCAATTGGAGGTGGAGGGCGCCTTTGGCCATCTGAAGGGCAGGTTTATATGCCTTCTCGCTCGGCGGGACATGGGGGAACACAACATCCCCGATGTGGTTGCTGCATACTGTGTGCTGCACAACGTAGTGGAGAGAAAAGAGGAGGCCTTCCTCCCAGCATGAGGCTGCTGTGGAGGGGAGGCACTTTGAGCAGCCCCGGACAGCTGCCATCCGGCAAGCCCTCCAGCTGGGATTGCACATTCAGGAAGCCCTGAGGGAGCGATTCTCCCAAGGAGCCCAATGAGTTTCCCCACAGCCTTCCAAATGTGGGATTGCCCCATGCCTCCAGTGCCTTCCCCCCCCTCCCCGTCCAAAGCCCCTCCCAGCCCCACATTCACACTGAGAACAGAGACAGGCTGTGACAGACCGGGCCGGGTCTGGGCACAGCTGACGTCATCTGCTCTGGGCAAATTGCTCAAACTATGGGCTCCTTACAGTCCCCAGACTGGTGACCTTCCCAAACAGGCCACAAACCAGTCCCAAAAATAAATTGTTTGTTAACAAACTAAAGTGCTTCCCTTACTGACTCTCACAGATGGGAAGGGGAATGTCAAGCTGGAAGGGAGGAGGGAGGCTCAGGGCTGAGGGTGCCACCTGGATGAAGAACCCCTGCCACCTTGGCTGCGGAGGCCGGCTTGGAGATGGCTGCGCGTGCTGGCTGGGCCTGGGCAGGAGGTGCGGCTGTACCTGAGTCTGGGATGGCAGCAGGTGAAGGAGGGCAGGGGGGTGACAGGAGGGGTGGGGGAGCTGGTGGGAGGGGGAGGGCAGGCTGAGCAGGAGGAGCAGGAACAGACACAGGACCGGGGAAGGCCATGGCCTCCCAGATAGCAGTGCAAATAGCAGTGCGCTGTGTTGGGGAAATCTCGCTCCCCTGGGGTACAGAGTCCCCAGAAAGGTCCAAGGCTGGAGGTCAAAGCAGTGAGGCAGGAGAGAAATCCAAAAGGAAAATTTTATTATGCATGCAGGCTGACAGCTACGAGAGTGAGAGCAGCAGCAGCCCTGAGAGAGAGTTTCCGGGATCCTTTATACAGTATGTTCAGACAGTTTAGTTGTTGATTGTTTTCTTTAACATATTAAAGTCTCAGCAGAAGTACTCTGAGACGTTTCTGTTCACACCAGGTGTGCTAGAAGTAAGTTTTACAGAACAAAGGCACATGAGAACCTGAGTGAGGAGTCTACAAGGCAAACTGTGACAAAGATAACAGTTTACATAACAATTTGTGACAGACTAGGAGTCTCGTGAAGTTGAGATACGCATTGTAAGGGTCTTGATTAGAGTTAAGATGATTTCTCTCTGTTACAGGGAGAGAGGCCTGGAAAACTTTTAACCCTTACAGCAGTTTTCTGTTAGAGAGTTTTGATTTCCTGCACAGTCCCTCCTTACACACTATTGGAGTTATTTGATTTTTTCCCACAGCTGCTGCACAAACTCATCCAGCAAACGACTGCGCCGCTCTGTCTCTGCCTGCATCCTCTGATTACATGTCTCCTGCATCCCTCGCAGGGCCGAGATGTGCTGCCGCACCAGGTCCAAATATTTGCACCAGTGCCGATGGGTTCCCTGCAGCCGTCTGGGAGCTGGGAGAGGTGTGGCCCCCCACCCTCCTGGACAGCTGGGCTGGATGTGGAGGACAAGAGAGAAAAGTCATCAGTCATGCATGCTCACACTTTCCCTGAGAGACAGCATGCCCTCCTCAGCAGTCAGTGCCTGTCCTCTAGGATCAGCGGATGCTCATGTGGTCACACCAAGGAGTGGTATGCCCTGAGCAGCAGCCACGGCCTCCCTGAAGCCCAGACAGTGTGCAGGCCACCATCCTGCCCCCCTCCCCCCACCCCATGGCCAAGCAGCACAGACAAGTGCCAGGCCACAGTTGGGGTTCCCGCAGGTTGCTAAGAAGCCTGAAGCTGTGTGGCAATTCCCAGGGTCCCAAACCCCTGCCTGTACCTGGCATCAGTGTCTGTAGGAGCAGGTGGTTCCTCGCAGCCATGCAGCTGCAGGGGTAGGACAGCCCTTCCTGAGGTCAGTCGTGTGTGTGCCCCCCTCCCCCCAGGATGTGATCAGCATGACATGTCACAGTACTGCACCATCCGCTTTGCTCCCGCCTCCCCTGCCCTGTGTGTGTTGGACCCTCACAGCACTCACCTGATGTTCCCTCCCCGGTGCCCAAAGTTGTCTGGGCAGGATCAATAGAGATGAAAGCCCTGGCAGGAGTGTCCACCAGGGCTTCTACCTAGAGGCCTTTATTTTCGACCAAAAATCTTCCCCGCATCCACACTTCCCTTTTTTTGACAGATCTCCGTCAAAAATAGTGTTATTCCTCATAGAACGTAAAATGAGATTTACTGCTGTCAACAAAACTGCCACATTCTGTTGATTTACTGTCGACAGAATGCAGCGGCCGTCTAGACGCACATAAAGATTTTTTGAACAATCCCTGTAGTCTAGACACACCCCGAGTGTCACAGTTGCTGCATTACAGAATTGTGCATGCATTGCCAAAAGTGGCCATCGAGTGTCAATGCTCTGTTGCGGCACTTTTACACTAGGCAGTTAGGAGTTATGAAATAACAAACTAATGACTCCTGTTTGTGATGAGGAATAACCCTGATGTAGAAATTGTTATTTTGAAATGTCTTCAGTATATATGCTCAGCTGTTCTTATTTAGAAATAACTACTCCCCAGAGTCATTCAAAGTAATTACTCCCCAGTGCTTCCTCAGACTCTAAATCAATGTAGTACGTCAACATTAGGGGAGCCTGACTCAGACTAATTTCAAGGCTTCCCTGTAGTTTCAATGTTCTATTCCAAAGTAGTTAGCTTATTCTGACATAAGTGTGTAGCGTAGACATTATTCAAAATAACTTATACCTTGAATCTTTTAAACTGCCAAACTCATTGCACTAGCTGGCTTCCAGCCCTAGTGATGGGCTCAAGGCTTTAGTCTCTGCCACAAGTCAGCCATTCTTTCATGAATCCAATGCCACTGACAACTGAAAAGAGAATGAGAGGAGACTTGTAAACTCAACCACCACTACTGGTCAAAACACAGACATAAACATGTGCATCACCTAACTGCTGGTCACTGGAGACCCCTTCTTTATTCCTCTCCAGCCTATCCAGGTCCTAAAATGCTCATAATTTATAAGAAACTATGACCATCTCCACTTTACCACACCCTCAGTCCACTATACCCACACCCTGCCCAGAATACTCTGGTCCTCTGAGGGACGTGATGATTGAGCAAGCAACTGGAGAACAATGTGATGATGTCCAGTGATTACACGGACAGATGCTCTGTACTTTGTCGTCCCTCCCTCCCTCCACATCGCTGTATTTGAAGGGCAGCGACCCACGTGCAGCTACTTACAGACAGGAAAGGACAATCCCAGACAATTACCAGCCACGGGCAGAGCTCTGCCTTCCCCAGGATCTGTCCCATGGAAATCACCAGCATCTCTCTGCTCGCAAGGAGGCACCTCGCTGCACAGACACTGGCTGAAGATAATTTCACAAAACATACACCAGCTCCTACACCATCACGACAGACCTCCACAGCTCCACTGTCAATAGGAACAACAGGTGACTCAGACTCACTTCAGGCAGATGCCCCTCATCTAGCTGAATGTCCAGAGTGGCTCCGATTGCCTACAGCAGGCCTCTGCAAGAACAGCAAATAACCCATGGAAGAAGTATCACTGCCAAAAATGCTACAGCTGCATGAGAGCGTCCAGTACCTGCCTCTCTCTCCAACCCTTTCTACAACATGGCTGTTCTGCTACAAGACACGGACTGAACACTGACGGGTCAGTTGGCTGTAGCTCCCCGCTGACATCAGGATTATGCCAAGACACCCGCTCATCTTCCATGCGCTCGAGTCCAAGCCAGTAAAAATGGAAACACACCTCACATGCCGCTTCCTCTCTTTTTTCTGTTGTGTTGGCTAACACGGATTCATATGCCCTTGTGATGCCCAAACGTCCAGTTTTGTGAGACCCCTTTTTAACTCATTCCTACCAGCTTTGGATTAGGGATGTTAAAGACAAGTCTATCCCCATAAGCAAATGCTTATGGGATAGTTGTCTGTTGACTAGTCAGCTAGTCAATTCCCCACACCTTGCTGCCTCTCTGAGATTGAAGTACTCCTTCCCCCCCGCCCCAGCTTTCTAAGTGGCAGTACTGCATGGCTGAGCTACAGATCAGCTGTGCGGCAGCTGCCCCTTTGAAAAGCCAGCTCCACGCATTTAAAGTGGCAGCCATGGAACCCGGGGTCAGCTGAGAACTCCCCAGCTGATCCCCAGCTCTGCGTGGCATTTCCCCAGCTGGCCCCAGGTTCCACACGGCATGACCTGGGGCTCCTCATGGCATGCAGCACGGCATGGAGCCTAGGGTCTGGGGGACTCAGAGTCCCCAGCTGAACCCAAGCTCTATTACTTTGAAATGCACAACAGTCCCTGCTGGACTCTTGTACTTTTCAAAGGAGGAATGGGGAAGTGCCTATCGACTTTGATTTAGTCACTATTTATCCCTTTACTCTCTCCTTTTTCAAGAACATATGTGAGACATTTAATAGCAGTGGTCCAAATGCAGATCCCAAAAGCATAACACTCATTCCTACTCTCCCCGTCATAGCCACCAGGCTGCTGGTCAGTCCTCGTGGTTAAGGGGTTATCCTAGCCAGATATTTGGTCAGCCAATAACAATGCAGTTAGGGATTTCAAACTGGGAACAAAGGAATTTTTAACTTTTTCCTCCTCTGTCTGAGGCAGAGTGGATTCTTCCAGGTAACAGGGAGCTTCGAGGCTGTCTCGCTCTCTCTAAGAAAAGTCTTTTCACAATATGTAAGTAGGGCAAAGTTTAATTAATCTATCAGGTTTTTAATTGTTTTAACATCAATTTGAAATTCCCAAACCATAAAAGTGGTTTTTTTTCTCTTTTGTAATGAAGCTTTCTAACCCACAGAATTGTCTCTGGCTACGTCTAGACTGGCATGATTTTCCGGAAATGGTTTTAACGTAAAACTGTTCCGTTAAAAGCATTTTCGGAAAAGAGCATCTAGATTGGCACGGACGCTTTTCCGCAAAAGCATTTTTTGCGGAAAAGCATCCGTGCCAATCTAGACGTGCTTTTCCGCAAAAAAGCCCTGATCGCCATTTTCGCAATCAGGGCTTTTTTGTGGAAAATAAACCTGACCTGTCTATACTGGCCCTTTTGCGCAAAAGTTTTGCACAAAAGGACTTTTGCCCGAATGAGTGCAGCATAGTTTTCCACAAGAACACTGACAATCTTACATGAAATCGTCAGTGCTTTTCCGGAAAAGCAAGCAGCCACTGTAGACAGCTGGCAAGTTATTCCGGAAAAGCGGCTGATTTTCCAGAATAAGTAGCCAGTATAGACACAGCCTCTGAGTATACAAATTGGTGGCCCTTACCATCTAGCCACCTTAACTATACTTGCAACGGCAGTATTGTTTTGATAATAAAAAGTTTGTTTTCTTTTCTAATTAACCTGCTATAGGTTTATTTTGGTGTCCTAGTTTTATCTTTAAACTCTCTGTCTGTCTGTCTGGGAGTCACCTAGCACAGACTGCAGCTTGTTTTTCTCTCTTCTTTTTCAAGCTCTGAGGGGAAAAAGAGCTTCAGGTACCCCTGAGGTTTTAGGGAGGAGGTTTCCCAAGTGATCTCATCCCTAGTTTTCTTGGACTACTTGGGTGATGGCAGTGGATATTCCCTAAAATTTGGGTTTTAGGATTTTGGGGGAAAGTTTTTGTACCAAAGCCTGGAGAGATCAGGTTTTGGGGTACTTTTGCAGACCCCTGCTCCTGCATTTGTTGTGCCAAAGTGGGTTACTCCCCCCCATCTTTTACAGGGAGTACCCAGCAATGTTTTTATGAGGATCTAACAATACTTCAACTGCTTGAATGTCCGTCCATTGTTATAAAGAACGAGAGGGGCAGGGTGATTTAAGCATAATAAAGTCCATGCCCCAAAGGCAAAGCCGCATCAGCTCAAACTCTGTTACATTTAAGAACTGCCTCTGGAGTTAGGACATGGGCTTTAAGCACACCTCATGTATGAAATCCAGGGTTTCAAACTCAGGAGGGGGGCTACTGCCCTCCTACCCCATTTCTCTACCCAATTCTACACCCATAGGACCAAGGGCACCTACCCCCCTCAAACAATGGTGCCCTTGGCCCTATGGGTGGAGAAAGGGCAGGGTTAGGAGGGCACATTGCCATGGGCTGGCAGTGTTAAAAGGAAGAGAAAGGAGGGGTTGAGAGATCCACTGGATGGACGGGTGCACTGGAAGGATCAAGAGCGTGTTGGGCTGGGGGCCGTTAGTGAGGAAGAGGAGGGTGGATGAGGGGGTCCTTATCTGTTGAAAGATGAATGGGGAGAAGGTACGGTGAGGGTTGAGGTGAGCTGGGAAGGTGGCTGTGACGGACCAGGCCAGGTCTTGCCACAGCTGAAGGCGTCCGCTCAGGGCGAATTGCTCAAAACTCGGGGCTCCTTACAGCCCCAGACTGGAAGCCTTTCCCAAATAGGCCATAAACCGATCACACTGAGTGCTTTAGCGGCCAATCTGGACAGCCAGAAGCCTCAGGAGCAAAACCCCTCAGACACCCCAGCTCTCCCTGTGCCACAATTAGCCCCGGGCCTGCACACAGGTGAGGGGGTTGTAGAACCCAATCTCACCTTCCCCGAACGGGTCTTTCCGGTCCCAAAGAACCAGCCACAAATCCCCGGACAGTTTACACTTTGGATCTTACCCACAAGATCACGCTGGGCCAATCCTTTAGAATCTAAAATCTAAAGGTTTATTAATAGAAGAAAAGCAAAGCATGAGAGTAAGGTTGTTAAGGAGAATACATTACATGCACCAGTCACCAAGTTCTCAATGCAGGCTCTCAGGAGAGATGTTATAACTGCTATCTTAAAGGTCTCTGGTGTTCATCCTATGTCAGAATGGGTCAGCAATCCTCCTCGGCTCTCTGTTCCTTGCAAGGCTGCATCTAGGATCAGTAGCAGAATTGAAGACAAGATGGAGTCCGCCTCATGGCACTTGTATATCTCCCCAGTACCTTCCAAGTGGAGCAGGTCACATGGTCGAATGACTTAGCTGTTTCATATGTCAGGAGCCATTTTGCCCTGGCTGGGTTGCATGTTCCCAGACACAGTCCTCAGGTGTGTATTGGGCACCTTGAGAGCCATTATCCCTGGACCAGTGCTAATTAGCATACTCATTCAACGGATAATCCTCCTTTACAACAGGCAGTGCAGGCCAATATCAGCACATACTCCATATTCATAACTCCACATACAGATATCATACAAGTACATGAGTAGCATATACAGAATCAGTAGAACATGACTTTCATTTGACATCTCGCATGGCCCCCTTTGTATAGACTTTGGGGCAAACACCTCCCCCCAATTGGTGCAGCACTGATCTGGCTGCTCCCCTTAAAATCCAGTAACATGACACCCAGACAAAAGACCAGAGTCTCTGCTTTCCTCTTCCTTTGAGGCCACTCCCGACCACCCACTGCTCGGACTTAAGGACAAAAGCAATTGTGTAACTGTTTAACTTCAAAAAGATCTCACCAAATATAATGATTGCGCAACAAAATAGCAAATGAAATTTGATGTGGATAAGTATAAAGTAACACACATTGGAAAAAAATAACCCCAACTATACATACCATATGATGAGGGCTAATTTAGCTACAACTAATCAGGAAAGATATCTTGGAGTTATCGTGGATATTTCTCTGAAAATGCACTATACGGTCAAAAAAGCACATAGGATGCTAGTAATTATTTAAAAAGGGATAAAAAATAAGATGAAAAATATCTTAATGCCCCTATATAAAACTTCTATACACAGTGTTCAAGATGTAGCCGTACTATATGTGGTCTCCTCACCTCAAAAAAGATACTGTACTTTGGCATTAGAAAAGGTTCAGAAAAGGGCAACTACAATGATTAGGGGTTTGGAGCACGTCCCATATGAAGAGAGGCTAAAGAGACTAGGACTTTTCAGCTTAGAAAGGAGGAGACTGAGGGGGATATGACAGAGGTCTATAAAATCATGAGTGGTGGGAGAAGGTGAATATAGAAAACTTCTTTACTTGTTCCCATAATATAAGAACTAGAGGACACCAAATGAAATTAATGGGTAGGAGGCTTAAACCTAATGAAAGAAAGTTCTTCACACAGCGCACAGTCAACGTGTGGAACTCCTTGCCACAGGATGCTGTGAAGGCTAGGACTATAACAGAGTTTTAAAAAAAACTAGATAAATTCATGAAGGTTACGTCCATTAAAGGCTATTAGCCTGGGGGTAAGAAGAAATGATGCCCCTGGCCTCTGTTTGTCAAAGGCTGGAGATGGATGGCAGGAGACAAATTGCTTTATCATTGTCTTCAGTCCACTCCCTCTGGGACACCTGGCACTGGCCACTGTTGGCAGACAGGCTACTGGGCTAGATGGACCTTTGGTCGGACCCAGTATAGCCATTCTTATGTTCTTATCAGTATCAGAAGTGCACCGATGGATACGGAGCACGTAGCTCCGCGGGATCTGGTGCTTCTGGGGCGATGACTTAAAAGCCAGCTCCCCACGCGCACAGGCTCTCACCTCTCCCGAGCCCTTGCGGACTCTGTATTAGAGACAGCAAGGGGGAGGGAAGTGTGTGTAGTTGTCAAGATTAACCGATAAGCCCAGGTTTATCAGTTAATCGTATACACGACTATACGCTAATATCCCATTCACCGACTGTCACTGATAGCATTTCTGTAACGGAGTAAGTGCACTGCCGGGAGCAGGTACACCTTGAGAGGCCTCCAAGCTTACCCAGTACATGGAGAGACCTTTTCTCAAAGGCCCAGCTTCTGATGGGTTTGGTCCTCCTTCTGGGATGCCAGCGGATGTGCTGGGATTTCACTGAGACTACTTGCTCCACTAGCCTTGCCTGCTTCTCCCTGTTTTGCTGACTTAGGCTCTCTGGCCTCTAGGAGCCCACGAAGGTTGGGACGCACCAAGTGTAGAAACACAGAGTCTGCAAACAGCTCTCTACGGTAAGGCTTAGCTAGAAAATCGTCCAGCACTCAATTGCACTTCCCCTCCAGAAAGTACACCCAAAATAATATTATCTGACGCGGGAGAGAAATCACTACAATGCAAGCTCATACGTTTGCCCATCCCCTCAATGAGGAGTAACATACGCACAATTTCTCCCGCTCCCCTCCTGCTGTTAGATTTTAATAAAACAAATGTAGTTTGTGTAATTTCTAACTTTTACAGTTGAGAGACTGCTGTCGTTTATCAAAACAAAATAAAGCACGCATACCGTGTATGGGTGTAGGCATGGATGGAGGAAGGGCAGCATTAGGAATGCAGGTTGCCATGGGATGTGGGTGTAGAAAGGAAGAGAAGGGGGCTGGGACCCAATTGATGGGAGGATGGACTGGAAGGGTCTGGAGTGTGGCATGGCTTGGGAT
Organism: Pelodiscus sinensis; assembly: GCF_052426305.1. Taxonomy (NCBI): domain Eukaryota; kingdom Metazoa; phylum Chordata; order Testudines; family Trionychidae; genus Pelodiscus; species Pelodiscus sinensis. The sequence continues at coordinate 27,167 of NC_143083.1, forward strand.
GGGGGCTTGTTGAGAAGGAAGAGGAGAGTGGTTGAGGAAGTCCTTACATGCGGAAGGAGGGCTGGGGGGAAGGTAGTGATGGCAGGCGCGATGGGAGTGGGGAAGGAGGAACTGTGCGTTAGGAAGGGCAGAAATGGGGGTTAAGGGTCCTATAAATGGGGAAAATATAGGGATAGGGATAGAGTGTGGGATGGGGAGTGTCCTAGGCAGGAAAAAGAGGGGCTCCTGGAAACATGAATGGAGGTATGCTCTGGGGGTGCAGGTTCCTCTGAGTCTCTGAAGAGAAGAAGGGAAACTGAAGGACACCAGGAATAGGGGGTATGGGCTAGCAAAGAGCACTGGTAGGGGTGCAGGTTGTGTGAGGGGGAAGTTGAAATGTACTGCGGGAGTGGAACTTCCGCTCGGACTCGCTGTCTAAGCAAACATGACTTCCCTTCCTAGACCCGAGTGGGCCGTAAGCCGAGAGATTTCCAGACCCGACACTTATCTCCCGGTCAGCGATGGCTGCTCCACTCCCAGCCGGACGGTTCTCACCTCGCTTCGACCAAGCTCCCGAGCTCGCTGTTCTCTTTTCCGTTCCATCCCCAGACGGGAGGACACCGGGAGGGTTAACTTCTTATCGCTCGCTACCGAACACAGCAGAGGAGAAAAAACAAAAAAAACAACTTAGCTTTTCAGTCCACAAGGACGCGGCATCGCTTCTCCTACCACCATCGGCCACCCCCTCCCGCTGCCACTCCAGGAACGCGGAGAGAACGGAGGCCTTGAATATCTATCCACGCACTATTGAACCGCCTACTGCCCCTTCACCAGGCTCCGTGACCCAGCAGGAAGCTCTCTGCCTCAGAAGAAACATACTGCCAGGATGCTTGAAGATTTCAAAGCACGCACCTCTTACTCACACAGAGCCATGGGAAGGCCGAACGCTGAGGACCCTTCACGTGTTCCGAGAATCACGTCCAGGCAGCTCAAGTCCATCTTGGACGGTATCTTCTCAGCCCACAGCCCCTCACTGATTCCTCTGCAAGGGTGGCCGAATAAGCCCAGCGTTACCTCTCACTCACTAAGGTCTGTGGCTGTGGGAATTCTATCCTTTAGCCCTTTCCCCCCCCTCTCGCCTATGTATCAATTCCTCTACAAGAACACTGAGTCAGTCAGCCATGACGCACCACCGCTCTCCCTTGCGCGACTTGCGAACCTGCAGAATTCCCGTTGCCTCCTGAGCCCTTAACCCTTGGAGATGCTCACCTGGAATGTCTGCAAGTGTGCTGTACAAGGACACGGCAGAAGCAGAGCAAGGACAAAGACACAGACAGAAACAGACAGACAGAACGTATTGGCCAATACTAGAGAGCAACAAGAGAGAAACACATAAGAGGCAGTCAGAAACCTTACCACCTTGCGTCTTCCTCCTCGAGCCAAGCGTCTGCTGAGAAAGACACCGTGTTTCAGAGAAACCAGCACCCCTGACAAACGGGAACCCTGTTTCTCCCACTACCAAGGAAGCACCTCGCGAACCTCCACTGGGACTCGCTGTCTAAGAAAACGTGACTTCCCTTCCTAGGGACGAGTGGGCCGTAAGCCGAGAGATTTCCAGACCTGACACTTATCTCTGTGACAGTGACGGCTGCTCCGCTCCCAGCCGCACGGTTCTCTCCTCGCTTCGACCAAGCTCCAGAGCTCGCTGTTCTCGTTTTTGTTCCGTCCCCAGACGGGAGGACACTGGAAGGGTTGACTTCCTATCGCTCGCTACCCAACCCAGCAAAGGGGGAAATCAAACCAAGCAACTTACTTTTCAGTCTCTCTGTACCAGGGAAACCAGTACACCTGACAACGTAAAAGGGAATACGTTGGCATCTCAGTCCGTAATGTCGCGTAACCTCTTCTCACATCTAAATTATGCTGCTGTCTTCCACCCTCCCACTCCGCCTCTCCCTGGCACTGCAGAAATACCAGTGGAGAAGAGCGCTTTGAGCCCACATCCAAATAGTCTCCTTACAGAGCATACCCAGCAGAATTCTTCGTACCCAAAAGGAAGCTCATGGCCTGTGATGAAACCGACTGCTAGTTGTCCCCTACTTTTTTGAAGGCTCCCAAGACCACATCTGTGGAGATGTTCACCCAGCAGACCTGCCCATGTCCTGTGGATGGAGACAGCAGCACTGCGAAGACTAGAGTCTCAAAGGGGCTGATCAAAATAGGAAATGAACTTCTCCACTGGTCTCTACGTGGACGCATCTAGACTAGCAAGATTTTGCGCAAAAGCAGCCACTTGTGCAAAAACTTCAGAGCTGTCTACACTGGCCACTTGAATTTGCGCAAGAGCACTGACGTTCTAATGGAAGAATTCAGTCCTTCTTGCGCAAACACTTTGACGCTCCCGCTCAGGGATAAGCCCTCTTGCGCAGGAATACTCGCACAACAAGCCCAGTGTAGACAGGCACCGTCATTTTTTCTGCAAGAAAGCCCCGATGGCTAAAATGGCTATCGGAGCTTTCTTGCGCAAAAGCGCGTCTATGCTGCGCACGGGTGCTCTTGCGTAAAAGCACTTTTTGTGCAAAAGCATCCCTGCCAATCTAGACGCTCTTGTGCGGAAATACTTTTAACGGAACAACTTTTCCGTTAAAAGTATTTCACAAAATCATGCCAATCTAGACGCAGCCCCTAAGTGTGACTGTCTTGAATACATGGTATTGGGGGCTGCACTGTGGAGGGGAGAGGTCTGAGGATCCCAGGGACACTGACAGTTTGGGAGATTTAGAGGCCCCAGAGTTGAAGAATAGCATGGAGGAGTGTTTGAGGGCCCTTGGTTGGCGGGCAAAGTCAACTCAGCAAGTTCATGGGGAACAATAATTGGAATTGGGGAGACCTGGGGCTTAAGGGATCCCATGAATGGAGGGAGAACCGGTGCGGGGAGCACATTAGGGAAGGATATGGCAGGCTGCCAGTGTTGGGAAGAAGGAGGACTGAGGGGGTAGGAGTGCAACTTGAGGGCGCGGACGAAGGAATAACAGAGACTGACAGGTTTCAGGCCTGGCGACACAGGGGTGTGTGGGTTGGGAAGGAAGGAAGAAGGAAGGCTGGAAGGTCGCAGACCTGGCGAGACAAGGGTGTGCGAGGAGCGTGTGTGGGTTGGGAAGGAAGCCAACAGGGAGGTGAGAGGTCCCACGTACGGGGCATGGGAAGGAATAGGGCGCAGGTCGGGGTGAGCTTGGGGGTGTTGCAGGGAGCAAAATGGGGGACCGATAGACCCCATGAATGGAGAAAGGGGCTAGAGGGGACATGTTGTTTTGGGCGTTGTGGAGAGGAAGGAAAGCGAGGGACCCGAAGGATAAAATATGGTTGAAGCGAGGGAGAGCACTCATGGGGGATAAGATTGGCTTGGGAGTGTTGTAATGCACTGGGGAAGTGAGGGAAGGGAGGTGCCAGTTCGGCTGCAGCACAGATAATTGGGGGGCAGGTTAGGCTGCAGTAGGAGGAGTGGGGATGCTGTTGGACTGGGGGTGTGATGGATTGGGGGTGGAGTGAAAGGGGGTGTGGGAAGCACTGGGGGCAGAGGAAGAGGGGCAGGTCGGGCTAGGGATGCAGGTTGGACTGGGAAGCGGGGGAATGGGGGTGTACGTTTGACTAGGGGTGCTGAATGGAGTGGAGAGTGAGAAGAATGGGGGTGCAGGTTGGGTTGAGGTGTAGAGTGCACAGGGAGGGTGCACATTGAGCTAAGGATATTGAATAAACTGGGGGTAGGGTAACGGGGGTGCAGGCTGGGCAGGGGGGTATTAAATGGACTGGGGAAGAGGGGTGCAGGTTGCGCTGGGAGTGTTGAAAGGACTGGGGGAGGGGGTGCAGATTGGGTGGCGGGTGTAGAATGGACTGGAGGGCAGGGGAGGGGGGTTTCAGCATGCACTGGAGTGGGGGGTGTAGAATGGCCTGGGGGCCGGGGGAGGGGCTTGCAGGTTGAGAGGGGGGTGTAGAATGGCCTGGGGGGGGGTAACAGGTGCAGGTTGGGTGGGGGGTGTAGAATGGCCTGGGGGCGGTAACAGGTGCAGGTTGGGTGGGGGGTGTAGAATGGCCTGGGAGGAGTAACAGAAAGGTTGGGGGGGTGTAGAATGGCCTGAGGGGGGTAACAGGTGCAGGTTGGGTGGGGGGTAACAGGTGCAGGTTGGGTGGGGGGTGTAGAATGGAGCAGTTGATGCAGGTCGGGTGGAAGGTGGGGGAGGGGGATGCAGCTCGGGGGGGGCTGTGCAGAGCGGGGGGGGCTGAGGATCGCGGGGCGGGGGCAGACAGGGGCGAGGCCTGAGTAGCGCTGCGGGGGCGCCCTACGATGCAGTTGGGGGCGGGGAGAGGCTGGAAGACGCTGGGCGTGGCTAAGACGGCCTGGGCGGGAGGGGCGTGGCTATGATTGCGGCGGGGCGCACTGAGACACGCCCCGGGAGGCCGCACTGTAGGAACGACAACTCCCAGGATGCATCGCTCACGCTGGGCGTGACACCGCGCGAGACCAACCCCTGTATCAGCGGCTGGATTGTGATGTCACTTCCGCTGCTCCCGCCCAATCGAACAGCCCATGGGAGCTGCGGATTGGGGCACGGAACGTTTCCCACAAGCCACCGCGGCTACTTTCCTTGCTCCCCTCGGCCCCCCCGCCTCAGAGACCCCCCCCCCCCCCAAACTGCCCAGCCGGCTTGTCCTGTGGCTTCAGGACCTGCCAACCCCCCACTCTGCCCCCCCACCAAACCCCCTGTAGTCTGCCCCCCAACCCCCCACTCTGCCCCCCAGCCCCCCACTCTGCCCCCCCACCAAACCTCCCTGTAGTGCCCCCCAAACCCCCCACTCTGCCCCCCCACCAAACCCCCCTGGAGTCTGCCCCCCAACCCCCCACTCTGCCCCCCAGCCCCCCACTCTACCCCCCCACCAATCCCCCCTGTAGTCTGCCCCCCAACCCCCCACTCTGCCCGCCACCAAACCTCCCTGTAGTCTGCCCTCCAACCCCCCTCCTCCTTCCCGCCCACCAAACCTCCCTGTAGTCTGCCCCCAACCCCCCTCCTCTCCCCCCCCTCCTCCTCTCCTCCACCCCAACCCCCCCTGCAGTCTACTCCAGCACCACCAAACCCCCCCACTCTGCTCCCCCACCAAACCCCCCTGTAGTCTGCCCCCCAACCCCCCACTCTGCCCCCCCTGCACTCTACTCCACCCCCAACCCCCCCTGCAGTCTACTCCAGCACCACCAAACCCCCCCACTCTGCTCCCCCACCAAACTCTTCATTCAGTCTGCTCCTCCCCAACCCCCCCACTCTGCTCCCCCCACCAAACTCTTCATTCAGTCTGCTCCTCCCCAACCCCCCACTCTGCTCCTCCCTACCCCCAGCAGTCAGCTCCCCCCACCAAATACCCCCCCACGCACACACCCAACTGCCCAGCGGGCTTGTGTGGGACAGGCAGATGCTGCTGCTGCCTTACAAAGTGCAGCGGGGCAGCGTGAGGCGGGTTGGGGTGGGGCTGCCTCAGCTGCATCCGGTTTGAAAACTCTGAGGCTGTGTCTGCACTGGCGCCATCTCGCGCCAAAGCGGCCGCTCTTGCGCGGAAACTTGCTGCCTGTCTACACTGGCCGTGTGTGCTTGCACAAGGAAACTGACCTTCTCCTGTGTACAACCAGGGCTCCTGGCGCAAGAACTAGGATGCTCCTGCTCAGGAAGAAGCCTCTTGCGCAAGAGCCCTTCCAGCACAGGCCAGTGTGGACAGGTAACAGGAATTTCTTGCGCAAGAAAGGCCGACGGTTAAAACGGCCATCGGAGTTTATTGCGCAAGAGAGCGTCCACACTGGCACGGATGCTCTTGCGTAAAAGCACATGCCAGTGCAGACGCTCTCTCAGAATCCTAGAACCACAGAGCTGGAAGAGACCTCAGAAGGTCAAGTCCATCCCGCTGCGCTAGGCAGGACCAATCCCAACTAAATCAACCCGGCCAGGACTGTGTCAAGCCGACACTTAAAACACCTCTAGGGATGGAGACTCCACTGCCTCCCTAAGGAACCCATCCCAGTGTTTCCCCACCCGCCTAGGGAAATAGTTTTTCCTAATATCCAACCTGGACCTCTCCCACCGCAACTTGAGACCTTTGCTCCTTGTTCTGCCATCTGTCACCACTGAGAACAGCTTTTCTGCAGCCTCTTTGGAACCTCGCTTCAGGAAGTTGAAGGCTGCTCTCAAATCCCCCCCAATCGACTCCGAGCCCTGTTCCCGGGGGGCGCTATTGGAGCACGTACCTGGACACCTTCCGGTCACGGTTCCCAGTCGGTTGCTGTCAGGCCGTGGACCGAGCAAACGTCACTTCCGGTCCGTGGGACGGGGCGCGGGCGTCCACCGCGCCACACGTGCCGGCACGACGCTACATTGTGAGAGCTCACAGCGCCCACGTGACTGCTGTTTGTTGCCCCGCGAGGGATGTGAGATGCACAGCTCCTGCCTCGTGCCAGAACGCGCCAAGGAGTTACAATCCCCCCGCCCACATCAGTGCATCATGGGAGACCGAGTGGGGTTGCCAGGTGTGAACTGTCAAAACAAGAGACCCCCTGAGAGGGCGCGTGTCCATCTCAGTGCCTGCCAGCTCCCGCTGCAGTCACGGGTGGGGCCCTGAGCCCGAGTCCCTGTCCCGCCTGCCTCTTCCCTCTGGCCCTCTCAGACTGTCTGGGCCATTGCAGGCTCCGGCTGGGGAAGGGAGGGGTGTTGCTCTCCAGGAGTGGGACCCTAGGATCCGCCTGGCACTGCAGCCAGGACACCGTCTGACTGGAATACGTCACGAACACGTGCCCCTGCAAAAGCCACACGCCGCGCCAAATGCTTCCATGCAGGAACGCGCTGCCATGGCCCCATCTGACTGTCACGCCCCCTCTCTGCACACTCCTCAGGCACAGGCAGCAGCGTGGGCAGGCAGGCAGGCAGCTCTGCGAAGCCAGCACCAGCTCCTGTCTCCCCCTCTTGCCTCTAGAAGAGGCAGCAAGGGCTTTGACAGGTGGGTCCATGAAGCCACGACACACAGTGCTCATGCATATCAGCTCCCGCCTGCCTCCTTCCACCATACTGCTTCCTCTGTATCAGAGGCAGCAGCACAGAGGAGGGGGAACAGGCCAATCCAACGCTTGTGGGGAGCTGATCAACTGTACAACCGCGCCCTCTTGCGACAAGCTGACTTAAAAGCTGGCTTCCGACAGGTATCAGCTCACGCCTCCTCCCTCCTCGCTGCCTCTGACAGACAGCGGGTAAGAGGGGAGAATGCGTGTAATCGACAGGATTGACCAATAACTTGAGGCTTATTGGTTAATCGTGTAGTCGTCTGTACGTTGACATTCCAAGAGAAAACCACTAAATCTGGTGTGGAGAGTTTAGCCCCTAACCAGCCAGCAGCGAGCAATACCGCTGAGCTGATAAGTGCGGGGAACAGAACAGCTAAAAAGTCAGTGATAACATCTAACTCTAAAATGGTGAGCAATAAATTAAAACATAAGTTCTTAAATATGAACAAACTGCAACACCCGTGCAAAAGAATATGAACAGAACACTAGGTATTTAGATTTATTTCCAAAGTAAAAGGCTTGTGTATTTCTAGGGTAAAACATACATAAAAACGTGATGTTCAACTCATTAAGTTATTGCTGGAACATGGATTACAGCAGGGGTTCTCAACATTCGTGATACCACCACCCCCTAAAATGCTAAACGAATGTGTGTGGCCACCCACCCTCACTGCCCTGGGTCGCTTCCTCCCCTCCCTTCTTACCAGACTCCTTGCCCTCCTCGGGTTCCTTCATGGCACGTGCAGTCCTTAACACCCTCCCCCCTGCAGGCTCCTTTCCCCCATCTCTTTCTCCTCTGTGCCTCTTTTCTGCTCCGCATCCCACTCTCCCGCTGCCTTGCCTCCTCCTGTAGCTGAGCCACGCTCCTGGAGCCCCATGGCCCCGGCCACGCTGTGCGGCTTTCTGGCAGCTGCCTTCTGCCTCCCTGCCGCTCTTCACAGCCGGGGGGAGAGGGGTCGCAAGTGAAATACCTGGTGCCTGCAGGACTAAGTATTTGCTAGGTGATGCTTATAAATTAAGGCAATAATGCATTGAGCCTGTATCGAAGACTGTACTCGAGCCAAATAAAGACACAAGGCGTAAAAAGCCTTAAGCATATGTAACTAAAAATAACCCTAGATAATACCGTCTTAAACACTAAAATGCTGAAATGACTGAAGAGGTGGCAGGTAGCCACAGGATGCTAGTTCATAGCATCTGGAAATAAAACAACAACAACAACAACTGGTCTGGTAGCACTTTATAGACTAACAAACAATGTAGCTAGGATCATGAGCTTTCGTGGACTCAGGATACCATCTACGTAAGAACGGCCGTACTGGATCAGACCAAAGGTCCATCTAGCCCAATAGCCTGTCTGCCGACAGTGGCCAGCACCAGGTGCCCCGGAGACGGTGGACCAAAGACAATGATCAAGCCATTTGTCTCCTGCCATCCTTCTCCAGCCTCTGACAAACAGAGGCCAAGGACACCATTGTATCCCCTGGCTAATAGCCATTTATGGACCTAACCTCCATGAAATTATCTAGCTTCTCTTTAAACTCTGTTATAGTGCTAGCCTTCACAGCCTCCTCTGGCAAGGAGTTCCACAGGTTGACTACATGCTGCGTGAAGAAGAACTTTCATTTATTAGTTTTAAACCTGTTACCCGTTAATTTCATTTCGTGTCCTCTAGTTCTTCTATTATGGGAACTAATAAATAACTTTTCTTTATCTGCCCTCTCCACACCACTCATGATTTTATAGACCTCTATCATATCCCCCCTCGGTCTCCTCTTTTCTAAACTGAAAAGTCCCAATCGCTTTAACCTCTCTTCATATGGGACCCGTTCCAAACCCCTAATCATTTTAGTTGCCCTTTTCTGGACCCTTTCCAAGGCCAAAATATCTTTTTTGAGGTGAGGAGACCACATCTGTACACAGTATTCAAGATGTGGGCGTACCATAGTTTTATACAGGGGCAGTAAGAGATTCTGGGTCTTATTTTCTATCCCTTTCCTAATAATTCCTAGCATCCTATTTGCCTTTTTGACCGCCGTTGCACACCGTGTGGAAGTTTTCAAAGAACTGTCCACGATAACTCCAAGATCTCTTTCCTGATTTGTCATAGCCAAAGTAGCCCCCGTCATTCTGTACGTATAGTTGGGGTTATTTTTCCCGATGTGCATTACTTTACACTTATCCACATGAAATTTCATTTGCCATTTTGTTGCCCAATCACTCCGTTTGGTGAGATCTTTTTGGAGTCTCTCACAGTCTGCTTCTGTCTTGACTATCCTGAACAGTTTGGTATCATCTGCAAACTTTACCACCTCACTCCTTACCCCTTTCTCCAGATCATTTACGAATAAGTTGAAAAGGATTGGTCCCAGGACTGACCCTTGGGGGACACCACTAGTTACCCCTCTCCATTCTGAAAATTTACCATTTCTTCCTACCCTTTGTTTCCTGCCTTTTAACCAGTTCTCAATCCAAGAAAGGACCTTCCCTCTTCTCCCATGGCCATGGAATTGACACAAGAGCCTTTGGTGAGGAACCTTGTGAGGAACCTCAGGAGGCGGGAAGGGCTCGAGACGCCTCCTGGGCATGTGTGGCTCAACAGGGGAAACTGCTATACAAAGCTCCGATCTGAGGCTCAGGGCGACCCTTCACCTACAGTGGAGCACCCACTGGGACACTACGCGAAGAACTACTACTGGATCCCCCTTGTCTGCATGTTTGTTAACCCCTTCAGAGAACACTAATAGATTAATAAGACATGATTTCCCTTTACAGAAACCATGTTGACTTTTGTCCAACAAACTATGTTCGTCTACATGCCTCACAATTTTATTCTTTACTATTGTTTCAACTAACTTGCCTGCTACCGAAGTCAGACCCGATGGTCTAGCCAGCCTCAGAACCATACTTCCCTTGGGATCTGGCTGTGACGTTACCTTGATAAGGCATATTTACTCTGCTATTTCCAACCCAATAGCAACAGAAATGAAATCCAGGACCCCTACCAGCATATCCCCTTCAAACCCTCCCCATCCAAATCCCCAACCCGCGCTGACTGCAAGGCAAGCAGGGACGTTAGGCAACCATGAAGTGAATAGTCCTGGAAGCGCACAAAATACTGTCGGTTCCACGACTATTCGATAGTCTCCTGAGGTGGGGCCGGCAGCCAGTGCGCTCCCAGCCCCCACTCCCAGGAAGCCCCCCCCCCCAGCAGGGACTGCTTCCTTTGACGCTGCCCCGGCATCTCACGCAGCTGCCTCCGTCCGCAGTGAGCCCTGGCGACCCCCACCCCGCCTGCCACTGCTGCCTGCGATAGCTGGCACATGCGGGGAGCTGGCTGGAAAGCTTCATGCAGGTACCGGCTCCGTCTGCCCCCCACACTCTCCGCGCCATGCCTCTCTATCAGCAGTAAAGTGGGGGGAATGGGAGCCAGTGCCATGGAGAGCCACCTGTGCCCCCGCCCCTCCCTCCTGTGCTCACGCCCCTGCCCCTTCCTGAGGCTGGGCAGGAACTGGGTGGTGAGCGCTCCCCCACCAGGAGGCTAGCGGCTGTGCTGGAACCTGGGGCAGTGAGTGGCTATCCCCTCCCACCCCGCACCGTAAACATACCCCAGCAAATATACCCCCGGCACAGAAAAGTCTTGTATGCTCTGCGGGTTATATTCGTGTGCGGGGTATAAAAGAGGTTACTCAAATAGAAAAAACTGCAGGGTATATTCAGGTGCGGGATATAGTCGCTAAATTACGGTCGTTGATTCAGCTCCACTGAGCATCCCTAGCGTCACCCGCCGATACTCCACTTTCCATGCCGCAGGCCTGGCCGGCTGCACCCCTCCCGCCCACCAGCTATTCCTGCCTGGCCTTCCTGAGCAAAATCCTCCTGCTGTAACTCCTTCAGCTAAAGCCTGAGGCACCACGGCCTCTGGAGCAGAAACCCTAAATCCACAAACCCTCTATAGTCTGATTAGCCCGTGGGCTTCTGGTACGCCGGGGGGCCCTCCCCACCCAGCCTGGGCAACAGGGGACTCTAGCGTCAGCTCTAATGTCCCCTCCGCCCCATGCCCGTTTCTCAGCCGGGCCAGAGCCCCCCCCATGCCCATTTCTAGAGGGCCTCTCCCGCCATTGCTGCTACCTACCCGGGGCGACGGAGCAGGAGGGGAAGTCGGCGAGGATGACGTGAAACTGGAGCAGCGTGTAGAGCCTGCCCAGACGCACGTTTCCCATCACCTGGCTCCTGCTGAGGGGCGAGTGGATTCGGCCCTGGACAAGCAGAAAAAGAAGGAGCCGGGGGTGCCGCATCACTGACCCTGCGAGGCTGAGCTGTGACCGACCCGCTGCCCTGCCCGCCAGCTCCGCCCCACGAGCAGAGAAGCAAGCAGGGCAGGGAGGTGATGCAGCGTCCATGAGACTGAGATTGGAGACTGCAGCCTGCTTCAGGGGCCACATTTTGAAAAGCTGTTGGAAACTTAGAGACGGGGCAGCAAAGAGCAAAAAGTCTGGAGGGCTGCAGAGAAAGTCCTTCTCCTCTGCTCTTGAGCTCCGTGTGCTTGGCTTGTACAAGGAAAGCTGAGAGGTGACGTTACTCGGGCGTCTAAGGGCCTTTCCGGAGAGAACATGTCGGGTACCAAAGGGCCGGTTCACGGTGCAGAGAAAGGCAGGACAAGAGCCAGTGGCTGGAAGGTGAAACCAGACACGTTCCTCTTGGACATAGGGCACCAATACTTCACAGGGAGGATGATTCACCACTGGCACAAACTACCAAAGCAAGTGACGGGTTCTTCATTTCTTGATGTCTGCTAGTGGACATCATCTGAAGTTTTCTGACAAGCTCTAAATAACCTGTCCTAAGTCTCCCTCAAAAAAAGGAAAAATTCCTTGTTTGCTCCTAAAAGAAAGTTAACTGTCTATATGACGCTCTTCCATTCTCACATGCCACAGGAGAGGGAAGGTGAAAGGGCGGGGGTGGGGGAAAAGCCCCAAGGCTCCCTGCCGGATCCAACTTGCAAGGAAGAAGCGGAGCTAGAATCGGCTCCGCACACTGCTGCTTCCCTTCCTCCTCCCCCTCCCACAGCAGGGCATGGACCCGCTTCCTGGAGGATTTTCCTGCTACTCCCATTTGCCAATATCCTGCCAATGGGAGCAGCGGGAGGCTGATCCTGGGCCATGGTGCTGGCAGCACTGTGAAAGAAGTTAGTGGCCCCTCACTCACCCAGGCTGAGACCCCACGCCCCCAGCCTGCTCACACACACCCTCCACTGAGACCCCTCACACCCAGCCTGCTCCTACACCTCACCCCTGTCCAGACACCCCACCCCCAGCCCGCTCCCCCACCTTCCCTCGCGCCCCCTCCTCCCCCGGGCCAGACACCCCACCCCCAGCCCGCTCCCCCACCTTCCCTCACGCCCCCACCTCCCCCGGGCAAGACACCCCACCCCCAGCCCGCTCCCCCATCTTCCCTCGCGCCGCCGCCTCCTCCCCCGGGCCAGACACCCCTCCCCCAGCCCGCTCCCCCACCTTCCCTTGCGCCCCCTCCCCCCCCTGGGCCAGACACCCCTCCCCCAGCCCTCTCCCCCACCTTCCCTCGCGCCCCCTTCTCCCCCCGGGCCAGACACCCCATCCCCAGCCCGCTCCCCCACCTTCCCTCACGCCCCCTCCTCCCCCGGGCCAGACACCCCACCCCCAGCCCGCTCCCCCACCTTCCCTCGCGCCCCCTCCCCCCCCGGGCCAGACACCCCTCCCCCAGCCCGCTCCCCCACCTTCCCTCGCGCCCCCTCCTCCCCCGGGCCAGACACCCCACCCCCAGCCCGCTCCCCCACCTTCCCTCGCGCCCCCTCCTCCCCCGGGCCAGACACCCCACCCCCAGCCCGCTCCCCCACCTTCCCTCGCGCCCCCTCCTCCCCCGGGCCAGACACCAACAAGGGGCGGGCTGGGGGCGGGGCAGCTTCGCACTCGGACCCAGGATTCGCTCGCGCCCCCGCGCGCTCCTCGGACCTTCCTGTCATGGCGGCGCCGGCCGCCCAGTCAGACAACGCCCCCCTGCGACAGCCCATTGGCCGAACCAGAGGCAGGATCCCCTTTGCTGACAGCCCATTGGGCGACACTATCCTCCGCCAAGGCTGTCTTCCGAAAGCCCATTGGCTGGCACACAGCCACGAACCACCCCTAAGTCACAGACAATTCGAGGACAGAGCAGTCCAGTAAGATCCACCCCGGACAGCCTATTGGTCGAGAGCAGTGGCAGGTCATTCCCCCTAGTCACACCGCATTCGCAGACAGAGCTGTCCGTTAAGATGCAGCCGGTTCAGCCTATTGGGTGCCTCTGATTCAAAACACGCCCCTTAGTCACAGCCCATTCGCGGACAGAAGAGTCTGTTATAATCCACCCCGGACAACCTATTGGCCGCCAGCAGCCCCAGAACACGCCTTTAGTCACCGCCCTTGCGTCGCGCCCCCTCCTCCCCCGGGCCAGACACCCCACCTCCAGCCCGCTCCCCCACCTTCCCTCGCGCCGCCGCCTCCTCCCCCGGGCCAGACACCCCTCCCCCAGCCCGCTCCCCCACCTTCCCTCGCGCCCCCTCCTCCTCCGGGCCAGACACCCCTTCCCCAGCCCGCTCCCCCACCTTCCCTCGCGCCCCCTCCTCCCCCGGGCCAGACACCCCTCCCCCAGCCCGCTCCCCCACCTTCCCTCGCGCCCCCTCCTCCCCCGGGCCAGACACCCCTCCCCCAGCCCGCTCCCCCACCGTTAAGATGCAGCCGGGTCAGCCTATTGGGTGCCTCTGATTCAGAACACGCCCCTTAGTCACAGCCCATTCGCGGACAGAAGAGTCTGTTATAATCCACCCCGGACAACCTATTGGCCGCCAGCAGCCCCAGAACACGCCTTTAGTCACCGCCCATTGGCGCACGTAGCAGTCCGTTAAGAGTCACCTCGGACAGCCTCAGATTGGGCGCCACAGATTCCGAACACGCCCTGTACTCTCAGCCCATTCGCGGACAGAACAGTCTGTTATGATCAGTCTGGGACAGTCTCTCGGCCAGCCTTAGTGTAGGGATAACATAGTCAAGTATTAAACATGATTCCCCAAGTGGAAGTGACTCCCCAGAATTTGTTCCCCACAACTAAAAGTCTAAGGAGGAGAAGTTTGTTAAGTAGAAGAAGCATAGAAGTGTTTAGATTTATTCTTGTGACAGTGTTTAGATTTAGTGTTATCAAGCTTGATAATTATAAATCTAAACACTTATTATTATTATTATTATTTGTTAGGATTGTTTAATTATAAATCTAAACATTTTTGCCCCTCTAGAATATAATTGGTTAGGAATGTAATATTAGGTCATGTAACTTCAAACTGTTAAAAATATACTACTATGTAGCCAGAAACAGCTCCCCTCGCTGTGTGCCAGGGCACGCTCAAACTTATTGTTACACAATTGACAACCGTTCTCTTCAAAGCATTGTGAAGCACTTAACCCTAATCGCAAAGTGAAGCATTGTAACTATAACAGTAACTAACTCAGCACTCAATGTTTTAAGAAATGCCACCCAGAAACTTTTGTAACTTTTTGTAACTACAACTCTTGTATTATTATGCAAAATACTGTATGGGAAACATTACTTCGGGAATGTACGTAAGAGAGAGAGTGCTCGGACGATGAATGAACGGTTCTGAGAGGTGCCAGCCTGAGAATGCAGCAACAAAGGGCTGAAGAAGGCGTCAGGTGCCATTGCAACCAAAAGGTGTCCTTTAAGATCATTCCCGGGTCAGCTTATTGGTCGCCTCAGATAAAGGACGCGCCCTTTAATCACAGCCCATTTGCTGACAGAGCAGTCCGTTAAGATTGACTGGTTGGAGCTGGGCAGGACCACCGGCCACGGCGCAGTTTAGGAGGGGGGGCCGCAGCTGGTCCTGCGGGTGACGGGCGGGAGTGGCCGGCCGGGCTGAAGCGCAGCCTAGGCCCTACTGGGGAGCGAGAGGCAGGTGCCAGGTGCAGGGGAGGGGATGAGGTGATTGCAGAGGAGGAAACTGAGGCACGGGGGGGAGGGGGAGCCAGGGAAAGCAGAGCTGGTGGGGCTGAGGCCGGTCCATGTCGGTTCACAGAGCAGCCGATGGACTCCTGATGGCTACTCGATGACGCCGCAGTCCCGGGGCCGGTGTGACGTCACAAACAGCTGCCGTCGCAATTGGCTCCCCGTAGCCGTTTCTAACACACACATGAGCCGCTCTGATTTGGCTTCTAACACTTTTAGCTGCTCAGTTCTGCAAGGGCGGAGAGGAAGCCGCGTCCGATAGATGGAGGTTCTCCGCGACACATTTGGCAGCCTGGACCCCCTGCCTCTGGTCCAAAGAGTCTCAACCAACCCCCGACCCCATGACCCTTGTTCTCAGTGATTCCGCCAGCTGCTTGGTGCCTTTAGTACCCGGCCCCGCTTGCAAAGTCCCCCCCCAGCAGCATGACCCGAGAGCGAAACAAGAGACCCCCCCCAGCAGCAAAACCCGAGAGCAGCGCGAAAGAACCCCCCCGGCATTGCGACCCGAGGGCGGCGCCAGAGACCCCCCCCAGCAGCAAGTCCCGAGGGCGGCGCCAGAGACCCTCCCCAGCAGCGTGACCCGAGAGCGAAGCCAGAGACCTCCCCCAGCAGAGTGACCCGAAAACGGTGCCAGAGACCCCCCCCAGCAGAAAGACCGGAGAGCGGCACCACAGACCCGCCCCCAGCAGTGCGACCCAAGAGTGGCGCCAGAGACCCTCCCCCCAGCAGCATCACCGGAGAACGGCGACAGAGATCTCCCCCCCCCACCAGCAGCACGACCTGAGATGGGAGCCAGAGGCCCCCCCCAGCAGCATCACCCGAGAGTGGCGCCAGAGACCCCCCCCCCCAGCAGCATGAGATGAAAGTGGCAACAGAGACCCCACCCCCAAGGAGCGCGACCCGAGACCAGCGCCGGAGACCCCCCCAGAAGCATTACCCGAGAGTGGAGACAGAAACCCCACCCCCAGCACCGCTACCGGAGAGCGGCGCCAGAGACCTCCCCGAACAGCATCACCCGAGAGCGGCCCCAGACACCCACCCAGCAGCAAAACCCGAGAGAGGTGCCAGAGACCCCCCGCAGCAGCATCACCTGATAGCGGGGCCAGTGACACCCCCCGTCTGCAGCATGACCGGAGAGAGGCTCCAGAGACCACCCCCCAGCAGCGCGACCCGAGAGTGGAGACAGAGACCCCACCCCCAGCACCACTACCGAGAGCGGCACCAGAGACCCCCCCCTAACAGCGCGACCCGAAAGCGGTAACAGAGACCCCCCCCCAGCAGCACGACTGGAGAGCGAAGCCAGAGACCCCCCCCAGCAGCATGATCCCAAGGAGGCGCCGGAGACCCCCCCAGTAGCGCAACTCGAGAGCGGCACCATAGATTCCCCGCAGTAGCATAACCCGAGAGAGGCGTCAGACTCCCTCCCAGCAGCACGACCTGAGAGTGGCCCCAAAGACCCCTCCCCCCCAGCAGCGAGACCAGAGAGCAGCGCTAGAGACACCCCCAAGCTGCACGACTCGAGAGCGGCACCAGAATCCCTCCCTGCAGCGAGACCAGAGAGCGGCGTGACTGAAGAGACCTCTCACTCACTAAGGTCTGTGGCTGTGGGAATTCTATCCTTTAGCCCTTCCCCCCAGCCCCTCGCCAATGTATAGGGCCCTCTACAATAACACTGAGTCAGTCAGCCATGACGCACCACCGCTCTCCCTTGCGCGACTTGCGAACCTGCAGCATTCCCATTGGCTCCTGAGCCCTTAACCCTTGGAGATGCTCACCTGGAATGCCTGCAAGTGTGCTGTACAAGGACACGGCAGAAGCAGAGCAAGGACAAAGACACAGACAGAAACAGACAGACAGGACGTATTGGCCAATACTAGAGAGCAACAAGAGAGAAACACATAAGAGGCAGTCAGAAACCTTACCACCTTGCGTCTTCCTCCTCGAGCCAAGCGTCTGCTGAGAAGGACACCGTGTTCCAGAGAAACCAGCACCCCTGACAAACGGGAGCCCTGTTTCTCCCACTACCAAAGAAGCACCACGGGAACCTTCGCTCGGACTCGCTGTCTAAGCAAACGTGACTTCCCTTCCTAGACCCGAGTGGGCCGTAAGCCGAGAGATTTCCCAACCCGACACTTATCTCCCTGTCAGCGATGGCTGCTCCGTTCCCAGCGAGACGGTTCTCACCTCGCTTCGACCAAGCTCCCGAGCTCGCTGTTCTAGTTTCCGTTCCATCCTCAGACGGGAGGACACCGGGAGGGTTGACTTCTTATCGCTCGCTACCGAACACAGCAGAGGGGAAAAAACAAACAAACAACTTAGCTTTTCAGTCCGCAAGGACGCGGCATCGCTTCTCCTCCCACCATCGGCCACCCCCTCCCGCTGCCACTCCAGGAACGCGGAGAGAACGGAGGCCTTGAATATCTATCCACGCACTGTTGAACCGCCTACTGCCCCTTCACCAGTCCCCAAGCCACCAGGCTCCGTGTCCCAGCAGGAAGCTCTCTGCCTCAGAAGAAAAATACTGCCAGGACGCTTGAAGATTTCAAAGCACGCACCTCTTACTCACACAGAGCCATGGGAAGGCCGAACGCTGAGGACCCTTCACGTGTTCCGAGAATCACGTCCAGGCAGCTCAAGTCCATCTCGGACGATATCTTCTCAGCCCACGGCCCCTCACTGATTCCTCTGCAAGGGTGGCCGAAAAAGCCCAGCGTTAGCTCTCACTCACTAAGGTCTGTGGCTGTGGGAATGCTATCCTTTAGCCCTTTCCCCCCCTCTCGCCTATGTATCGGGTCCTCTACAAGAACACTGAGTCAGTCAGCCATGACGCACCACCGCTCTCCCTTGCGCGACTGGCGTACCTGCAGCATTCCCATTGGCTCCTGAGCCCTTAACCCTTGGAGATGCTCACCTGGAATGCCTGCAAGTGTGCTGTACAAGGACACGGCAGAAGCAGAGCAAGGACAAAGACACAGACAGAAACAGACAGACAGAACGTATTGGCCAATACTAGAGAGCAACAAGAGAGAAACACATAAGAGGCAGTCAGAAACCTTACCACCTTGCGTCTTCCTCCTCGAGCCAAGCGTCTGCTGAGAAGGACACCGTGTTCCAGAGAAACCAGCACCCCTGACAAACGGGAGCCCTGTTTCTCCCACTACCAAGTAAGCACCTCGGGAACCTCCGCTCGGACTCGCTGTTTAAGCAAACGTAACGTCCCTTCCTAGACCCGAGTGGGCCGTAAGCTGAGAGATTTCCAGACCCGACACTTATCTCCCGGTCAGCGATGGCTGCTCCGCTCCCAGCTGGACGGTTCTCGCTTTCTTCGCCCAAGCTCCCGAGCTCGCTGTTCTCGTTTCCGTTCCATCCCCAGACGGGAGGACACCGGGAGGGTTGACTTCTTATCGCTCGCTACCGAACACAGCAGAGGGGAAAAAACAAACAAACAACTTAGCTTTTCAGTCCGCAAGGACGCGGCATCGCTTCTCCTCCCACCATCGGCCACCCCCTCCCGCTGCCACTCCAGGAACGCGGAGAGAACGGAGGCCTTGAATATCTATCCACGCACTGTTGAACCGCCTACTGCCCCTTCACCAGTCCCCAAGCCACCAGGCTCCGTGCCCCAGCAGGAAGCTCTCTGCCTCAGAAGAAAAATACTGCCAGGACGCTTGAAGATTTCAAAGCACGCACCTCTTACTCACACAGAGCCATGGGAAGGCCGAACGCTGAGGACCCTTCACGTGTTCCGAGAATCACGTCCAGGCAGCTCAAGTCCATCTCGGACGATATCTTCTCAGCCCACGGCCCCTCACTGATTCCTCTGCAAGGGTGGCCGAAAAAGCCCAGCGTTAGCTCTCACTCACTAAGGTCTGTGGCTGTGGGAATGCTATCCTTTAGCCCTTTCCCCCCCTCTCGCCTATGTATCGGGTCCTCTACAAGAACACTGAGTCAGTCAG
The DNA here is from genome assembly GCF_052426305.1 of Pelodiscus sinensis. Lineage (NCBI taxonomy): Eukaryota > Metazoa > Chordata > Testudines > Trionychidae > Pelodiscus > Pelodiscus sinensis. The sequence continues at coordinate 46,220 of NC_143083.1, forward strand.
CCATGACGCACCACCGCTCTCCCTTGCGCGACTGGCGTACCTGCAGCATTCCCATTGGCTCCTGAGCCCTTAACCCTTGGAGATGCTCACCTGGAATGCCTGCAAGTGTGCTGTACAAGGACACGGCAGAAGCAGAGCAAGGACAAAGACACAGACAGAAACAGACAGACAGGACGTATTGGCCAATACTAGACAGCAACAAGAGAGAAACACATAAGAGGCAGTCAGAAACCTTACCACCTTGCGTCTTCCTCCTCGAGCCAAGCGTCTGCTGAGAAGGACACCGTGTTCCAGAGAAACCAGCACCCCTGACAAACGGGAGCCCTGTTTCTCCCACTACCAAGTAAGCACCTCGGGAACCTCCGCTCGGACTCGCTGTTTAAGCAAACGTAACGTCCCTTCCTAGACCCGAGTGGGCCGTAAGCTGAGAGATTTCCAGACCCGACACTTATCTCCCGGTCAGCGATGGCTGCTCCGCTCCCAGCCGGACGGTTCTCGCCTTCTTCGCCCAAGCTCCCGAGCTCGCTGTTCTCGTTTCCGTTCCATCCCCAGACGGGAGGACACCGGGAGGGTTGACTTCTTATCGCTCGCTACCGAACACAGCAGAGGGGAAAAAACAAACAAACAACTTAGCTTTTCAGTCCGCAAGGACGCGGCATCGCTTCTCCTCCCACCATCGGCCACCCCCTCCCGCTGCCACTCCAGGAACGCGGAGAGAACGGAGGCCTTGAATATCTATCCACGCACTGTTGAACCGCCTACTGCCCCTTCACCAGTCCCCAAGCCACCAGGCTCCGTGCCCCAGCAGGAAGCTCTCTGCCTCAGAAGAAAAATACTGCCAGGACGCTTGAAGATTTCAAAGCACGCACCTCTTACTCACACAGAGCCATGGGAAGGCCGAACGCTGAGGACCCTTCACGTGTTCCGAGAATCACGTCCAGGCAGCTCAAGTCCATCTCGGACGATATCTTCTCAGCCCACGGCCCCTCACTGATTCCTCTGCAAGGGTGGCCGAAAAAGCCCAGCGTTAGCTCTCACTCACTAAGGTCTGTGGCTGTGGGAATGCTATCCTTTAGCCCTTCCCCCCCCCTCTCGCCTATGTATCGGGTCCTCTACAAGAACACTGAGTCAGTCAGCCATGACGCACCACCGCTCTCCCTTGCGCGACTGGCGTACCTGCAGCATTCCCATTGGCTCCTGAGCCCTTAACCCTTGGAGATGCTCACCTGGAATGCCTGCAAGTGTGCTGTACAAGGACACGGCAGAAGCAGAGCAAGGACAAAGACACAGACAGAAACAGACAGACAGGACGTATTGGCCAATACTAGACAGCAACAAGAGAGAAACACATAAGAGGCAGTCAGAAACCTTACCACCTTGCGTCTTCCTCCTCGAGCCAAGCGTCTGCTGAGAAGGACACCGTGTTCCAGAGAAACCAGCACCCCTGACAAACGGGAGCCCTGTTTCTCCCACTACCAAGTAAGCACCTCGGGAACCTCCGCTCGGACTCGCTGTTTAAGCAAACGTAACGTCCCTTCCTAGACCCGAGTGGGCCGTAAGCTGAGAGATTTCCAGACCCGACACTTATCTCCCGGTCAGCGATGGCTGCTCCGCTCCCAGCCGGACGGTTCTCGCCTTCTTCGCCCAAGCTCCCGAGCTCGCTGTTCTCGTTTCCGTTCCATCCCCAGACGGGAGGACACCGGGAGGGTTGACTTCTTATCGCTCGCTACCGAACACAGCAGAGGGGAAAAAACAAACAAACAACTTAGCTTTTCAGTCCGCAAGGACGCGGCATCGCTTCTCCTCCCACCATCGGCCACCCCCTCCCGCTGCCACTCCAGGAACGCGGAGAGAACGGAGGCCTTGAATATCTATCCACGCACTGTTGAACCGCCTACTGCCCCTTCACCAGTCCCCAAGCCACCAGGCTCCGTGCCCCAGCAGGAAGCTCTCTGCCTCAGAAGAAAAATACTGCCAGGACGCTTGAAGATTTCAAAGCACGCACCTCTTACTCACACAGAGCCATGGGAAGGCCGAACGCTGAGGACCCTTCACGTGTTCCGAGAATCACGTCCAGGCAGCTCAAGTCCATCTCGGACGATATCTTCTCAGCCCACGGCCCCTCACTGATTCCTCTGCAAGGGTGGCCGAAAAAGCCCAGCGTTAGCTCTCACTCACTAAGGTCTGTGGCTGTGGGAATGCTATCCTTTAGCCCTTTCCCCCCCTCTCGCCTATGTATCGGGTCCTCTACAAGAACACTGAGTCAGTCAGCCATGACGCACCACCGCTCTCCCTTGCGCGACTGGCGTACCTGCAGCATTCCCATTGGCTCCTGAGCCCTTAACCCTTGGAGATGCTCACCTGGAATGCCTGCAAGTGTGCTGTACAAGGACACGGCAGAAGCAGAGCAAGGACAAAGACACAGACAGAAACAGACAGACAGGACGTATTGGCCAATACTAGAGAGCAACAAGAGAGAAACACATAAGAGGCAGTCAGAAACCTTACCACCTTGCGTCTTCCTCCTCGAGCCAAGCGTCTGCTGAGAAGGACACCGTGTTCCAGAGAAACCAGCACCCCTGACAAACGGGAGCCCTGTTTCTCCCACTACCAAGTAAGCACCTCGGGAACCTCCGCTCGGACTCGCTGTTTAAGCAAACGTAACGTCCCTTCCTAGACCCGAGTGGGCCGTAAGCTGAGAGATTTCCAGACCCGACACTTATCTCCCGGTCAGCGATGGCTGCTCCGCTCCCAGCCGGACGGTTCTCGCCTTCTTCGCCCAAGCTCCCGAGCTCGCTGTTCTCGTTTCCGTTCCATCCCCAGACGGGAGGACACCGGGAGGGTTGACTTCTTATCGCTCGCTACCGAACACAGCAGAGGGGAAAAAACAAACAAACAACTTAGCTTTTCAGTCCGCAAGGACGCGGCATCGCTTCTCCTCCCACCATCGGCCACCCCCTCCCGCTGCCACTCCAGGAACGCGGAGAGAACGGAGGCCTTGAATATCTATCCACGCACTGTTGAACCGCCTACTGCCCCTTCACCAGTCCCCAAGCCACCAGGCTCCGTGCCCCAGCAGGAAGCTCTCTGCCTCAGAAGAAAAATACTGCCAGGACGCTTGAAGATTTCAAAGCACGCACCTCTTACTCACACAGAGCCATGGGAAGGCCGAACGCTGAGGACCCTTCACGTGTTCCGAGAATCACGTCCAGGCAGCTCAAGTCCATCTCGGACGATATCTTCTCAGCCCACGGCCCCTCACTGATTCCTCTGCAAGGGTGGCCGAAAAAGCCCAGCGTTAGCTCTCACTCACTAAGGTCTGTGGCTGTGGGAATGCTATCCTTTAGCCCTTCCCCCCCCCTCTCGCCTATGTATCGGGTCCTCTACAAGAACACTGAGTCAGTCAGCCATGACGCACCACCGCTCTCCCTTGCGCGACTGGCGTACCTGCAGCATTCCCATTGGCTCCTGAGCCCTTAACCCTTGGAGATGCTCACCTGGAATGCCTGCAAGTGTGCTGTACAAGGACACGGCAGAAGCAGAGCAAGGACAAAGACACAGACAGAAACAGACAGACAGGACGTATTGGCCAATACTAGAGAGCAACAAGAGAGAAACACATAAGAGGCAGTCAGAAACCTTACCACCTTGCGTCTTCCTCCTCGAGCCAAGCGTCTGCTGAGAAGGACACCGTGTTCCAGAGAAACCAGCACCCCTGACAAACGGGAGCCCTGTTTCTCCCACTACCAAGTAAGCACCTCGGGAACCTCCGCTCGGACTCGCTGTTTAAGCAAACGTAACGTCCCTTCCTAGACCCGAGTGGGCCGTAAGCTGAGAGATTTCCAGACCCGACACTTATCTCCCGGTCAGCGATGGCTGCTCCGCTCCCAGCCGGACGGTTCTCGCCTTCTTCGCCCAAGCTCCCGAGCTCGCTGTTCTCGTTTCCGTTCCATCCCCAGACGGGAGGACACCGGGAGGGTTGACTTCTTATCGCTCGCTACCGAACACAGCAGAGGGGAAAAAACAAACAAACAACTTAGCTTTTCAGTCCGCAAGGACGCGGCATCGCTTCTCCTCCCACCATCGGCCACCCCCTCCCGCTGCCACTCCAGGAACGCGGAGAGAACGGAGGCCTTGAATATCTATCCACGCACTGTTGAACCGCCTACTGCCCCTTCACCAGTCCCCAAGCCACCAGGCTCCGTGCCCCAGCAGGAAGCTCTCTGCCTCAGAAGAAAAATACTGCCAGGACGCTTGAAGATTTCAAAGCACGCACCTCTTACTCACACAGAGCCATGGGAAGGCCGAACGCTGAGGACCCTTCACGTGTTCCGAGAATCACGTCCAGGCAGCTCAAGTCCATCTCGGACGATATCTTCTCAGCCCACGGCCCCTCACTAATTCCTCTGCAAGGGTGGCCGAAAAAGCCCAGCGTTAGCTCTCACTCACTAAGGTCTGTGGCTGTGGGAATGCTATCCTTTAGCCCTTTCCCCCCCCTCTCGCCTATGTATCGGGTCCTCTACAAGAACACTGAGTCAGTCAGCCATGACGCACCACCGCTCTCCCTTGCGCGACTGGCGTACCTGCAGCATTCCCATTGGCTCCTGAGCCCTTAACCCTTGGAGATGCTCACCTGGAATGCCTGCAAGTGTGCTGTACAAGGACACGGCAGAAGCAGAGCAAGGACAAAGACACAGACAGAAACAGACAGACAGGACGTATTGGCCAATACTAGAGAGCAACAAGAGAGAAACACATAAGAGGCAGTCAGAAACCTTACCACCTTGCGTCTTCCTCCTCGAGCCAAGCGTCTGCTGAGAAGGACACCGTGTTCCAGAGAAACCAGCACCCCTGACAAACGGGAGCCCTGTTTCTCCCACTACCAAGTAAGCACCTCGGGAACCTCCGCTCGGACTCGCTGTTTAAGCAAACGTAACGTCCCTTCCTAGACCCGAGTGGGCCGTAAGCTGAGAGATTTCCAGACCCGACACTTATCTCCCGGTCAGCGATGGCTGCTCCGCTCCCAGCCGGACGGTTCTCGCCTTCTTCGCCCAAGCTCCCGAGCTCGCTGTTCTCGTTTCCGTTCCATCCCCAGACGGGAGGACACCGGGAGGGTTGACTTCTTATCGCTCGCTACCGAACACAGCAGAGGGGAAAAAACAAACAAACAACTTAGCTTTTCAGTCCGCAAGGACGCGGCATCGCTTCTCCTCCCACCATCGGCCACCCCCTCCCGCTGCCACTCCAGGAACGCGGAGAGAACGGAGGCCTTGAATATCTATCCACGCACTGTTGAACCGCCTACTGCCCCTTCACCAGTCCCCAAGCCACCAGGCTCCGTGCCCCAGCAGGAAGCTCTCTGCCTCAGAAGAAAAATACTGCCAGGACGCTTGAAGATTTCAAAGCACGCACCTCTTACTCACACAGAGCCATGGGAAGGCCGAACGCTGAGGACCCTTCACGTGTTCCGAGAATCACGTCCAGGCAGCTCAAGTCCATCTCGGACGATATCTTCTCAGCCCACGGCCCCTCACTGATTCCTCTGCAAGGGTGGCCGAAAAAGCCCAGCGTTAGCTCTCACTCACTAAGGTCTGTGGCTGTGGGAATGCTATCCTTTAGCCCTTCCCCCCCCCTCTCGCCTATGTATCGGGTCCTCTACAAGAACACTGAGTCAGTCAGCCATGACGCACCACCGCTCTCCCTTGCGCGACTGGCGTACCTGCAGCATTCCCATTGGCTCCTGAGCCCTTAACCCTTGGAGATGCTCACCTGGAATGCCTGCAAGTGTGCTGTACAAGGACACGGCAGAAGCAGAGCAAGGACAAAGACACAGACAGAAACAGACAGACAGGACGTATTGGCCAATACTAGAGAGCAACAAGAGAGAAACACATAAGAGGCAGTCAGAAACCTTACCACCTTGCGTCTTCCTCCTCGAGCCAAGCGTCTGCTGAGAAGGACACCGTGTTCCAGAGAAACCAGCACCCCTGACAAACGGGAGCCCTGTTTCTCCCACTACCAAGTAAGCACCTCGGGAACCTCCGCTCGGACTCGCTGTTTAAGCAAACGTAACGTCCCTTCCTAGACCCGAGTGGGCCGTAAGCTGAGAGATTTCCAGACCCGACACTTATCTCCCGGTCAGCGATGGCTGCTCCGCTCCCAGCCGGACGGTTCTCGCCTTCTTCGCCCAAGCTCCCGAGCTCGCTGTTCTCGTTTCCGTTCCATCCCCAGACGGGAGGACACCGGGAGGGTTGACTTCTTATCGCTCGCTACCGAACACAGCAGAGGGGAAAAAACAAACAAACAACTTAGCTTTTCAGTCCGCAAGGACGCGGCATCGCTTCTCCTCCCACCATCGGCCACCCCCTCCCGCTGCCACTCCAGGAACGCGGAGAGAACGGAGGCCTTGAATATCTATCCACGCACTGTTGAACCGCCTACTGCCCCTTCACCAGTCCCCAAGCCACCAGGCTCCGTGCCCCAGCAGGAAGCTCTCTGCCTCAGAAGAAAAATACTGCCAGGACGCTTGAAGATTTCAAAGCACGCACCTCTTACTCACACAGAGCCATGGGAAGGCCGAACGCTGAGGACCCTTCACGTGTTCCGAGAATCACGTCCAGGCAGCTCAAGTCCATCTCGGACGATATCTTCTCAGCCCACGGCCCCTCACTGATTCCTCTGCAAGGGTGGCCGAAAAAGCCCAGCGTTAGCTCTCACTCACTAAGGTCTGTGGCTGTGGGAATGCTATCCTTTAGCCCTTTCCCCCCCTCTCGCCTATGTATCGGGTCCTCTACAAGAACACTGAGTCAGTCAGCCATGACGCACCACCGCTCTCCCTTGCGCGACTGGCGTACCTGCAGCATTCCCATTGGCTCCTGAGCCCTTAACCCTTGGAGATGCTCACCTGGAATGCCTGCAAGTGTGCTGTACAAGGACACGGCAGAAGCAGAGCAAGGACAAAGACACAGACAGAAACAGACAGACAGGACGTATTGGCCAATACTAGACAGCAACAAGAGAGAAACACATAAGAGGCAGTCAGAAACCTTACCACCTTGCGTCTTCCTCCTCGAGCCAAGCGTCTGCTGAGAAGGACACCGTGTTCCAGAGAAACCAGCACCCCTGACAAACGGGAGCCCTGTTTCTCCCACTACCAAGTAAGCACCTCGGGAACCTCCGCTCGGACTCGCTGTTTAAGCAAACGTAACGTCCCTTCCTAGACCCGAGTGGGCCGTAAGCTGAGAGATTTCCAGACCCGACACTTATCTCCCGGTCAGCGATGGCTGCTCCGCTCCCAGCCGGACGGTTCTCGCCTTCTTCGCCCAAGCTCCCGAGCTCGCTGTTCTCGTTTCCGTTCCATCCCCAGACGGGAGGACACCGGGAGGGTTGACTTCTTATCGCTCGCTACCGAACACAGCAGAGGGGAAAAAACAAACAAACAACTTAGCTTTTCAGTCCGCAAGGACGCGGCATCGCTTCTCCTCCCACCATCGGCCACCCCCTCCCGCTGCCACTCCAGGAACGCGGAGAGAACGGAGGCCTTGAATATCTATCCACGCACTGTTGAACCGCCTACTGCCCCTTCACCAGTCCCCAAGCCACCAGGCTCCGTGCCCCAGCAGGAAGCTCTCTGCCTCAGAAGAAAAATACTGCCAGGACGCTTGAAGATTTCAAAGCACGCACCTCTTACTCACACAGAGCCATGGGAAGGCCGAACGCTGAGGACCCTTCACGTGTTCCGAGAATCACGTCCAGGCAGCTCAAGTCCATCTCGGACGATATCTTCTCAGCCCACGGCCCCTCACTGATTCCTCTGCAAGGGTGGCCGAAAAAGCCCAGCGTTAGCTCTCACTCACTAAGGTCTGTGGCTGTGGGAATGCTATCCTTTAGCCCTTCCCCCCCCCTCTCGCCTATGTATCGGGTCCTCTACAAGAACACTGAGTCAGTCAGCCATGACGCACCACCGCTCTCCCTTGCGCGACTGGCGTACCTGCAGCATTCCCATTGGCTCCTGAGCCCTTAACCCTTGGAGATGCTCACCTGGAATGCCTGCAAGTGTGCTGTACAAGGACACGGCAGAAGCAGAGCAAGGACAAAGACACAGACAGAAACAGACAGACAGGACGTATTGGCCAATACTAGAGAGCAACAAGAGAGAAACACATAAGAGGCAGTCAGAAACCTTACCACCTTGCGTCTTCCTCCTCGAGCCAAGCGTCTGCTGAGAAGGACACCGTGTTCCAGAGAAACCAGCACCCCTGACAAACGGGAGCCCTGTTTCTCCCACTACCAAGTAAGCACCTCGGGAACCTCCGCTCGGACTCGCTGTTTAAGCAAACGTAACGTCCCTTCCTAGACCCGAGTGGGCCGTAAGCTGAGAGATTTCCAGACCCGACACTTATCTCCCGGTCAGCGATGGCTGCTCCGCTCCCAGCCGGACGGTTCTCGCCTTCTTCGCCCAAGCTCCCGAGCTCGCTGTTCTCGTTTCCGTTCCATCCCCAGACGGGAGGACACCGGGAGGGTTGACTTCTTATCGCTCGCTACCGAACACAGCAGAGGGGAAAAAACAAACAAACAACTTAGCTTTTCAGTCCGCAAGGACGCGGCATCGCTTCTCCTCCCACCATCGGCCACCCCCTCCCGCTGCCACTCCAGGAACGCGGAGAGAACGGAGGCCTTGAATATCTATCCACGCACTGTTGAACCGCCTACTGCCCCTTCACCAGTCCCCAAGCCACCAGGCTCCGTGCCCCAGCAGGAAGCTCTCTGCCTCAGAAGAAAAATACTGCCAGGACGCTTGAAGATTTCAAAGCACGCACCTCTTACTCACACAGAGCCATGGGAAGGCCGAACGCTGAGGACCCTTCACGTGTTCCGAGAATCACGTCCAGGCAGCTCAAGTCCATCTCGGACGATATCTTCTCAGCCCACGGCCCCTCACTGATTCCTCTGCAAGGGTGGCCGAAAAAGCCCAGCGTTAGCTCTCACTCACTAAGGTCTGTGGCTGTGGGAATGCTATCCTTTAGCCCTTTCCCCCCCTCTCGCCTATGTATCGGGTCCTCTACAAGAACACTGAGTCAGTCAGCCATGACGCACCACCGCTCTCCCTTGCGCGACTGGCGTACCTGCAGCATTCCCATTGGCTCCTGAGCCCTTAACCCTTGGAGATGCTCACCTGGAATGCCTGCAAGTGTGCTGTACAAGGACACGGCAGAAGCAGAGCAAGGACAAAGACACAGACAGAAACAGACAGACAGGACGTATTGGCCAATACTAGAGAGCAACAAGAGAGAAACACATAAGAGGCAGTCAGAAACCTTACCACCTTGCGTCTTCCTCCTCGAGCCAAGCGTCTGCTGAGAAGGACACCGTGTTCCAGAGAAACCAGCACCCCTGACAAACGGGAGCCCTGTTTCTCCCACTACCAAGTAAGCACCTCGGGAACCTCCGCTCGGACTCGCTGTTTAAGCAAACGTAACGTCCCTTCCTAGACCCGAGTGGGCCGTAAGCTGAGAGATTTCCAGACCCGACACTTATCTCCCGGTCAGCGATGGCTGCTCCGCTCCCAGCCGGACGGTTCTCGCCTTCTTCGCCCAAGCTCCCGAGCTCGCTGTTCTCGTTTCCGTTCCATCCCCAGACGGGAGGACACCGGGAGGGTTGACTTCTTATCGCTCGCTACCGAACACAGCAGAGGGGAAAAAACAAACAAACAACTTAGCTTTTCAGTCCGCAAGGACGCGGCATCGCTTCTCCTCCCACCATCGGCCACCCCCTCCCGCTGCCACTCCAGGAACGCGGAGAGAACGGAGGCCTTGAATATCTATCCACGCACTGTTGAACCGCCTACTGCCCCTTCACCAGTCCCCAAGCCACCAGGCTCCGTGCCCCAGCAGGAAGCTCTCTGCCTCAGAAGAAAAATACTGCCAGGACGCTTGAAGATTTCAAAGCACGCACCTCTTACTCACACAGAGCCATGGGAAGGCCGAACGCTGAGGACCCTTCACGTGTTCCGAGAATCACGTCCAGGCAGCTCAAGTCCATCTCGGACGATATCTTCTCAGCCCACGGCCCCTCACTGATTCCTCTGCAAGGGTGGCCGAAAAAGCCCAGCGTTAGCTCTCACTCACTAAGGTCTGTGGCTGTGGGAATGCTATCCTTTAGCCCTTCCCCCCCCCTCTCGCCTATGTATCGGGTCCTCTACAAGAACACTGAGTCAGTCAGCCATGACGCACCACCGCTCTCCCTTGCGCGACTGGCGTACCTGCAGCATTCCCATTGGCTCCTGAGCCCTTAACCCTTGGAGATGCTCACCTGGAATGCCTGCAAGTGTGCTGTACAAGGACACGGCAGAAGCAGAGCAAGGACAAAGACACAGACAGAAACAGACAGACAGGACGTATTGGCCAATACTAGAGAGCAACAAGAGAGAAACACATAAGAGGCAGTCAGAAACCTTACCACCTTGCGTCTTCCTCCTCGAGCCAAGCGTCTGCTGAGAAGGACACCGTGTTCCAGAGAAACCAGCACCCCTGACAAACGGGAGCCCTGTTTCTCCCACTACCAAGTAAGCACCTCGGGAACCTCCGCTCGGACTCGCTGTTTAAGCAAACGTAACGTCCCTTCCTAGACCCGAGTGGGCCGTAAGCTGAGAGATTTCCAGACCCGACACTTATCTCCCGGTCAGCGATGGCTGCTCCGCTCCCAGCCGGACGGTTCTCGCCTTCTTCGCCCAAGCTCCCGAGCTCGCTGTTCTCGTTTCCGTTCCATCCCCAGACGGGAGGACACCGGGAGGGTTGACTTCTTATCGCTCGCTACCGAACACAGCAGAGGGGAAAAAACAAACAAACAACTTAGCTTTTCAGTCCGCAAGGACGCGGCATCGCTTCTCCTCCCACCATCGGCCACCCCCTCCCGCTGCCACTCCAGGAACGCGGAGAGAACGGAGGCCTTGAATATCTATCCACGCACTGTTGAACCGCCTACTGCCCCTTCACCAGTCCCCAAGCCACCAGGCTCCGTGCCCCAGCAGGAAGCTCTCTGCCTCAGAAGAAAAATACTGCCAGGACGCTTGAAGATTTCAAAGCACGCACCTCTTACTCACACAGAGCCATGGGAAGGCCGAACGCTGAGGACCCTTCACGTGTTCCGAGAATCACGTCCAGGCAGCTCAAGTCCATCTCGGACGATATCTTCTCAGCCCACGGCCCCTCACTGATTCCTCTGCAAGGGTGGCCGAAAAAGCCCAGCGTTAGCTCTCACTCACTAAGGTCTGTGGCTGTGGGAATGCTATCCTTTAGCCCTTTCCCCCCCCTCTCGCCTATGTATCGGGTCCTCTACAAGAACACTGAGTCAGTCAGCCATGACGCACCACCGCTCTCCCTTGCGCGACTGGCGTACCTGCAGCATTCCCATTGGCTCCTGAGCCCTTAACCCTTGGAGATGCTCACCTGGAATGCCTGCAAGTGTGCTGTACAAGGACACGGCAGAAGCAGAGCAAGGACAAAGACACAGACAGAAACAGACAGACAGGACGTATTGGCCAATACTAGAGAGCAACAAGAGAGAAACACATAAGAGGCAGTCAGAAACCTTACCACCTTGCGTCTTCCTCCTCGAGCCAAGCGTCTGCTGAGAAGGACACCGTGTTCCAGAGAAACCAGCACCCCTGACAAACGGGAGCCCTGTTTCTCCCACTACCAAGTAAGCACCTCGGGAACCTCCGCTCGGACTCGCTGTTTAAGCAAACGTAACGTCCCTTCCTAGACCCGAGTGGGCCGTAAGCTGAGAGATTTCCAGACCCGACACTTATCTCCCGGTCAGCGATGGCTGCTCCGCTCCCAGCCGGACGGTTCTCGCCTTCTTCGCCCAAGCTCCCGAGCTCGCTGTTCTCGTTTCCGTTCCATCCCCAGACGGGAGGACACCGGGAGGGTTGACTTCTTATCGCTCGCTACCGAACACAGCAGAGGGGAAAAAACAAACAAACAACTTAGCTTTTCAGTCCGCAAGGACGCGGCATCGCTTCTCCTCCCACCATCGGCCACCCCCTCCCGCTGCCACTCCAGGAACGCGGAGAGAACGGAGGCCTTGAATATCTATCCACGCACTGTTGAACCGCCTACTGCCCCTTCACCAGTCCCCAAGCCACCAGGCTCCGTGCCCCAGCAGGAAGCTCTCTGCCTCAGAAGAAAAATACTGCCAGGACGCTTGAAGATTTCAAAGCACGCACCTCTTACTCACACAGAGCCATGGGAAGGCCGAACGCTGAGGACCCTTCACGTGTTCCGAGAATCACGTCCAGGCAGCTCAAGTCCATCTCGGACGATATCTTCTCAGCCCACGGCCCCTCACTGATTCCTCTGCAAGGGTGGCCGAAAAAGCCCAGCGTTAGCTCTCACTCACTAAGGTCTGTGGCTGTGGGAATGCTATCCTTTAGCCCTTCCCCCCCCCTCTCGCCTATGTATCGGGTCCTCTACAAGAACACTGAGTCAGTCAGCCATGACGCACCACCGCTCTCCCTTGCGCGACTGGCGTACCTGCAGCATTCCCATTGGCTCCTGAGCCCTTAACCCTTGGAGATGCTCACCTGGAATGCCTGCAAGTGTGCTGTACAAGGACACGGCAGAAGCAGAGCAAGGACAAAGACACAGACAGAAACAGACAGACAGGACGTATTGGCCAATACTAGAGAGCAACAAGAGAGAAACACATAAGAGGCAGTCAGAAACCTTACCACCTTGCGTCTTCCTCCTCGAGCCAAGCGTCTGCTGAGAAGGACACCGTGTTCCAGAGAAACCAGCACCCCTGACAAACGGGAGCCCTGTTTCTCCCACTACCAAGTAAGCACCTCGGGAACCTCCGCTCGGACTCGCTGTTTAAGCAAACGTAACGTCCCTTCCTAGACCCGAGTGGGCCGTAAGCTGAGAGATTTCCAGACCCGACACTTATCTCCCGGTCAGCGATGGCTGCTCCGCTCCCAGCCGGACGGTTCTCGCCTTCTTCGCCCAAGCTCCCGAGCTCGCTGTTCTCGTTTCCGTTCCATCCCCAGACGGGAGGACACCGGGAGGGTTGACTTCTTATCGCTCGCTACCGAACACAGCAGAGGGGAAAAAACAAACAAACAACTTAGCTTTTCAGTCCGCAAGGACGCGGCATCGCTTCTCCTCCCACCATCGGCCACCCCCTCCCGCTGCCACTCCAGGAACGCGGAGAGAACGGAGGCCTTGAATATCTATCCACGCACTGTTGAACCGCCTACTGCCCCTTCACCAGTCCCCAAGCCACCAGGCTCCGTGCCCCAGCAGGAAGCTCTCTGCCTCAGAAGAAAAATACTGCCAGGACGCTTGAAGATTTCAAAGCACGCACCTCTTACTCACACAGAGCCATGGGAAGGCCGAACGCTGAGGACCCTTCACGTGTTCCGAGAATCACGTCCAGGCAGCTCAAGTCCATCTCGGACGATATCTTCTCAGCCCACGGCCCCTCACTGATTCCTCTGCAAGGGTGGCCGAAAAAGCCCAGCGTTAGCTCTCACTCACTAAGGTCTGTGGCTGTGGGAATGCTATCCTTTAGCCCTTTCCCCCCCTCTCGCCTATGTATCGGGTCCTCTACAAGAACACTGAGTCAGTCAGCCATGACGCACCACCGCTCTCCCTTGCGCGACTGGCGTACCTGCAGCATTCCCATTGGCTCCTGAGCCCTTAACCCTTGGAGATGCTCACCTGGAATGCCTGCAAGTGTGCTGTACAAGGACACGGCAGAAGCAGAGCAAGGACAAAGACACAGACAGAAACAGACAGACAGGACGTATTGGCCAATACTAGAGAGCAACAAGAGAGAAACACATAAGAGGCAGTCAGAAACCTTACCACCTTGCGTCTTCCTCCTCGAGCCAAGCGTCTGCTGAGAAGGACACCGTGTTCCAGAGAAACCAGCACCCCTGACAAACGGGAGCCCTGTTTCTCCCACTACCAAGTAAGCACCTCGGGAACCTCCGCTCGGACTCGCTGTTTAAGCAAACGTAACGTCCCTTCCTAGACCCGAGTGGGCCGTAAGCTGAGAGATTTCCAGACCCGACACTTATCTCCCGGTCAGCGATGGCTGCTCCGCTCCCAGCCGGACGGTTCTCGCCTTCTTCGCCCAAGCTCCCGAGCTCGCTGTTCTCGTTTCCGTTCCATCCCCAGACGGGAGGACACCGGGAGGGTTGACTTCTTATCGCTCGCTACCGAACACAGCAGAGGGGAAAAAACAAACAAACAACTTAGCTTTTCAGTCCGCAAGGACGCGGCATCGCTTCTCCTCCCACCATCGGCCACCCCCTCCCGCTGCCACTCCAGGAACGCGGAGAGAACGGAGGCCTTGAATATCTATCCACGCACTGTTGAACCGCCTACTGCCCCTTCACCAGTCCCCAAGCCACCAGGCTCCGTGCCCCAGCAGGAAGCTCTCTGCCTCAGAAGAAAAATACTGCCAGGACGCTTGAAGATTTCAAAGCACGCACCTCTTACTCACACAGAGCCATGGGAAGGCCGAACGCTGAGGACCCTTCACGTGTTCCGAGAATCACGTCCAGGCAGCTCAAGTCCATCTCGGACGATATCTTCTCAGCCCACGGCCCCTCACTGATTCCTCTGCAAGGGTGGCCGAAAAAGCCCAGCGTTAGCTCTCACTCACTAAGGTCTGTGGCTGTGGGAATGCTATCCTTTAGCCCTTCCCCCCCCTCTCGCCTATGTATCGGGTCCTCTACAAGAACACTGAGTCAGTCAGCCATGACGCACCACCGCTCTCCCTTGCGCGACTGGCGTACCTGCAGCATTCCCATTGGCTCCTGAGCCCTTAACCCTTGGAGATGCTCACCTGGAATGCCTGCAAGTGTGCTGTACAAGGACACGGCAGAAGCAGAGCAAGGACAAAGACACAGACAGAAACAGACAGACAGGACGTATTGGCCAATACTAGAGAGCAACAAGAGAGAAACACATAAGAGGCAGTCAGAAACCTTACCACCTTGCGTCTTCCTCCTCGAGCCAAGCGTCTGCTGAGAAGGACACCGTGTTCCAGAGAAACCAGCACCCCTGACAAACGGGAGCCCTGTTTCTCCCACTACCAAGTAAGCACCTCGGGAACCTCCGCTCGGACTCGCTGTTTAAGCAAACGTAACGTCCCTTCCTAGACCCGAGTGGGCCGTAAGCTGAGAGATTTCCAGACCCGACACTTATCTCCCGGTCAGCGATGGCTGCTCCGCTCCCAGCCGGACGGTTCTCGCCTTCTTCGCCCAAGCTCCCGAGCTCGCTGTTCTCGTTTCCGTTCCATCCCCAGACGGGAGGACACCGGGAGGGTTGACTTCTTATCGCTCGCTACCGAACACAGCAGAGGGGAAAAAACAAACAAACAACTTAGCTTTTCAGTCCGCAAGGACGCGGCATCGCTTCTCCTCCCACCATCGGCCACCCCCTCCCGCTGCCACTCCAGGAACGCGGAGAGAACGGAGGCCTTGAATATCTATCCACGCACTGTTGAACCGCCTACTGCCCCTTCACCAGTCCCCAAGCCACCAGGCTCCGTGCCCCAGCAGGAAGCTCTCTGCCTCAGAAGAAAAATACTGCCAGGACGCTTGAAGATTTCAAAGCACGCACCTCTTACTCACACAGAGCCATGGGAAGGCCGAACGCTGAGGACCCTTCACGTGTTCCGAGAATCACGTCCAGGCAGCTCAAGTCCATCTCGGACGATATCTTCTCAGCCCACGGCCCCTCACTGATTCCTCTGCAAGGGTGGCCGAAAAAGCCCAGCGTTAGCTCTCACTCACTAAGGTCTGTGGCTGTGGGAATGCTATCCTTTAGCCCTTTCCCCCCCTCTCGCCTATGTATCGGGTCCTCTACAAGAACACTGAGTCAGTCAGCCATGACGCACCACCGCTCTCCCTTGCGCGACTGGCGTACCTGCAGCATTCCCATTGGCTCCTGAGCCCTTAACCCTTGGAGATGCTCACCTGGAATGCCTGCAAGTGTGCTGTACAAGGACACGGCAGAAGCAGAGCAAGGACAAAGACACAGACAGAAACAGACAGACAGGACGTATTGGCCAATACTAGAGAGCAACAAGAGAGAAACACATAAGAGGCAGTCAGAAACCTTACCACCTTGCGTCTTCCTCCTCGAGCCAAGCGTCTGCTGAGAAGGACACCGTGTTCCAGAGAAACCAGCACCCCTGACAAACGGGAGCCCTGTTTCTCCCACTACCAAGTAAGCACCTCGGGAACCTCCGCTCGGACTCGCTGTCTAAGCAAACGTGACTTCCCTTCCTAGACCCGAGTGGGCCGTAAGCTGAGAGATTTCCAGACCCGACACTTATCTCCCTGTCAGCGATGGCTGCTCCGCTCCCAGCCGGACGGTTCTCGCCTCGCTTCGACCAAGCTCCCGAGCTCGCTGTTCTCGTTTCCGTTCCATCCCCAGACGGGAGGACACCGGGAGGGTTGACTTCTTATCGCTCGCTACCGAACACAGCAGAGGGGAAAAAACAAACAAACAACTTAGCTTTTCAGTCCGCAAGGACGCGGCATCGCTTCTCCTCCCACCATCGGCCACCCCCTCCCGCTGCCACTCCAGGAACGCGGAGAGAACGGAGGCCTTGAATATCTATCCACGCACTGTTGAACCGCCTACTGCCCCTTCACCAGTCCCCAAGCCACCAGGCTCCGTGCCCCAGCAGGAAGCTCTCTGCCTCAGAAGAAAAATACTGCCAGGACGCTTGAAGATTTCAAAGCACGCACCTCTTACTCACACAGAGCCATGGGAAGGCCGAACGCTGAGGACCCTTCACGTGTTCCGAGAATCACGTCCAGGCAGCTCAAGTCCATCTCGGACGATATCTTCTCAGCCCACGGCCCCTCACTGATTCCTCTGCAAGGGTGGCCGAAAAAGCCCAGCGTTAGCTCTCACTCACTAAGGTCTGTGGCTGTGGGAATGCTATCCTTTAGCCCTTTCCCCCCCTCTCGCCTATGTATCGGGTCCTCTACAAGAACACTGAGTCAGTCAGCCATGACGCACCACCGCTCTCCCTTGCGCGACTGGCGTACCTGCAGCATTCCCATTGGCTCCTGAGCCCTTAACCCTTGGAGATGCTCACCTGGAATGCCTGCAAGTGTGCTGTACAAGGACACGGCAGAAGCAGAGCAAGGACAAAGACACAGACAGAAACAGACAGACAGAACGTATTGGCCAATACTAGAGAGCAACAAGAGAGAAACACATAAGAGGCAGTCAGAAACCTTACCACCTTGCGTCTTCCTCCTCGAGCCAAGCGTCTGCTGAGAAGGACACCGTGTTCCAGAGAAACCAGCACCCCTGACAAACGGGAGCCCTGTTTCTCCCACTACCAAGTAAGCACCTCGGGAACCTCCGCTCGGACTCGCTGTCTAAGCAAACGTGACGTCCCTTCCTAGACCCGAGTGGGCCGTAAGCTGAGAGATTTCCAGACCCGACACTTATCTCCCTGTCAGCGATGGCTGCTCCGCTCCCAGCCGGACGGTTCTCGCCTCGCTTCGACCAAGCTCCCGAGCTCGCTGTTCTCGTTTCCGTTCCATCCCCAGACGGGAGGACACCGGGAGGGTTGACTTCTTATCGCTCGCTACCGAACACAGCAGAGGGGAAAAAACAAACAAACAACTTAGCTTTTCAGTCCGCAAGGACGCGGCATCGCTTCTCCTCCCACCATCGGCCACCCCCTCCCGCTGCCACTCCAGGAACGCGGAGAGAACGGAGGCCTTGAATATCTATCCACGCACTGTTGAACCGCCTACTGCCCCTTCACCAGTCCCCAAGCCACCAGGCTCCGTGCCCCAGCAGGAAGCTCTCTGCCTCAGAAGAAAAATACTGCCAGGACGCTTGAAGATTTCAAAGCACGCACCTCTTACTCACACAGAGCCATGGGAAGGCCGAACGCTGAGGACCCTTCACGTGTTCCGAGAATCACGTCCAGGCAGCTCAAGTCCATCTCGGACGATATCTTCTCAGCCCACGGCCCCTCACTGATTCCTCTGCAAGGGTGGCCGAAAAAGCCCAGCGTTAGCTCTCACTCACTAAGGTCTGTGGCTGTGGGAATGCTATCCTTTAGCCCTTTCCCCCCCTCTCGCCTATGTATCGGGTCCTCTACAAGAACACTGAGTCAGTCAGCCATGACGCACCACCGCTCTCCCTTGCGCGACTGGCGTACCTGCAGCATTCCCGTTGGCTCCTGAGCCCTTAACCCTTGGAGATGCTCACCTGGAATGCCTGCAAGTGTGCTGTACAAGGACACGGCAGAAGCAGAGCAAGGACAAAGACACAGACAGAAACAGACAGACAGGACGTATTGGCCAATACTAGAGAGCAACAAGAGAGAAACACATAAGAGGCAGCCAGAAACCTTACCACCTTGCGTCTTCCTCCTCGAGCCAAGCGTCTGCTGAAAAGGACACCGTGTTCCAGAGAAACCAGCACCCCTGACAAACGGGAGCCCTGTTTCTCCCACTACCAAGTAAGCACCTCGGGAACCTCCGCTCGGACTCGCTGTCTAAGCAAACGTGACGTCCCTTCCTAGACCCGAGTGGGCCGTAAGCTGAGAGATTTCCAGACCCGACACTTATCTCCCTGTCAGCGATGGCTGCTCCGCTCCCAGCCAGACGGTTCTCGCCTCGCTTCGACCAAGCTCCCGAGCTCGCTGTTCTCGTTTCCGTTCCATCCCCAGACGGGAGGACACCGGGAGGGTTGACTTCTTATCGCTCGCTACCGAACACAGCAGAGGGGAAAAAACAAACAAACAACTTAGCTTTTCAGTCCGCAAGGACGCGGCATCGCTTCTCCTCCCACCATCGCACCGCTGCCTCCCACCATCGGCCACCCCCTCCCGCTGCCACTCCAGGAACGCGGAGAGAACGGAGGCCTTGAATATCTATCCACGCTCTGTTGAACCGCCTACTGCCCCTTCACCAGTCCCCAAGCCACCAGGCTCCGTGCCCCAGCAGGAAGCTCTCTGCCTCAGAAGAAACATACTGCCAGGACGCTTGAAGATTTCAAAGCACGCACCTCTTACTCACACAGAGCCATGGGAAGGCCGAACGCTGAGGACCCTTCACGTGTTCCGAGAATCACGTCCAGGCAGCTCAAGTCCATCTCGGACGATATCTTCTCAGCCCACGGCCCCTCACTGATTCCTCTGCAAGGGTGGCCGAAAAAGCCCAGCGTTAGCTCTCACTCACTAAGGTCTGTGGCTGTGGGAATTCTATCCTTTAGCCCTTCCCCCCCCTCTCGCCTATGTATCGGGTCCTCTACAAGAACACTGAGTCAGTCAGCCATGACGCACCACCGCTCTCCCTTGCGCGACTGGCGTACCTGCAGAATTCCCATTGGCTCCTGAGCCCTTAACCCTTGGAGATGCTCACCTGGAATGCCTGCAAGTGTGCTGTACAAGGACACGGCAGAAGCAGAGCAAGGACAAAGACACAGACAGAAACAGACAGACAGAACGTATTGGCCAATACTAGAGAGCAACAAGAGAGAAACACATAAGAGGCAGCCAGAAACCTTACCACCTTGCGTCTTCCTCCTCGAGCCAAGCGTCTGCTGAAAAGGACACCGTGTTCCAGAGAAACCAGCACCCCTGACAAACGGGAGCCCTGTTTCTCCCACTACCAAGTAAGCACCTCGGGAACCTCCGCTCGGACTCGCTGTTTAAGCAAACGTGACTTCCCTTCCTAGACCCGAGTGGGCCGTAAGCTGAGAGATTTCCAGACCCGACACTTATCTCCCTGTCAGCGATGGCTGCTCCGTTC
Source organism: Pelodiscus sinensis (assembly GCF_052426305.1). Taxonomy (NCBI): domain Eukaryota; kingdom Metazoa; phylum Chordata; order Testudines; family Trionychidae; genus Pelodiscus; species Pelodiscus sinensis. The sequence goes on from NC_143083.1 coordinate 66,027, forward strand.
CCAGCCGGACGGTTCTCGCCTCGCTTCGACCAAGCTCCCGAGCTCGCTGTTCTCGTTTCCGTTCCATGCCCAGACGGGAGGACACCGGGAGGGTTGACTTTTTATCGCTCGCTACCGAACACAGCAGAGGGGAAAAAACAAACAAACAACTTAGCTTTTCAGTCCGCAAGGACGCGGCATCGCTTCTCCTCCGACCATCGGCCACCCCCTCCCGCTGCCACTCCAGGAACGCGGAGAGAACGGAGGCCTTGAATATCTATCCACGCTCTGTTGAACCGCCTACTGCCCCTTCACCAGTCCCCAAGCCACCAGGCTCCGTGACCCAGCAGGAAGCTCTCTGCCTCAGAACAAACATACTGCCAGGACGCTTGAAGATTTCAAAGCACGCACCTCTTACTCACACAGAGCCATGGGAAGGCCGAACGCTGAGGACCCTTCACGTGTTCCGAGAATCACGTCCAGGCAGCTCAAGTCCATCTCGGACGATATCTTCTCAGCCCACGGCCCCTCACTGATTCCTCTGCAAGGGTGGCCGAAAAAGCCCAGCGTTAGCTCTCACTCACTAAGGTCTGTGGCTGTGGGAATGCTATCCTTTAGCCCTTTCCCCCCCTCTCGCCTATGTATCGGGTCCTCTACAAGAACACTGAGTCAGTCAGCCATGACGCACCACCGCTCTCCCTTGCGCGACTGGCGTACCTGCAGCATTCCTATTGGCTCCTGAGCCCTTAACCCTTGGAGATGCTCACCTGGAATGCCTGCAAGTGTGCTGTACAAGGACACGGCAGAAGCAGAGCAAGGACAAAGACACAGACAGAAACAGACAGACAGAACGTATTGGCCAATACTAGAGAGCAACAAGAGAGAAACACATAAGAGGCAGTCAGAAACCTTACCACCTTGCGTCTTCCTCCTCGAGCCAAGCGTCTGCTGAGAAGGACACCGTGTTCCAGAGAAACCAGCACCCCTGACAAACGGGAGCCATGTTTCTCCCACTACCAAGTAAGCACCTCGGGAACCTCCGCTCGGACTCACTGTTTAAGCAAACGTAACGTCCCTTCCTAGACCCGAGTGGGCCGTAAGCCGAGAGATTTCCAGACCCGACACTTATCTCCCTGTCAGCGATGGCTGCTCCGCTCCCCCAGCCGGACGGTTCTCGCCTCGCTTCGACCAAGCTCCCGAGCTCGCTGTTCTCATTTCCGTTCCATCCCCAGACGGGAGGACACCGGGAGGGTTGACTTGTTATCGCTCGCTACCGAACACAGCAGAGGGGAAAAAACAAACAAACAACTTAGCTTTTCAGTCCGCAAGGACGCGGCATCGCTTCTCCTCCCACCATCGGCCACCCCCTCCCACTGCCACTCCAGGAACGCGGAGAGAACGGAGGCCTTGAATATCTATCCACGCACTGTTGAACCGCCTACTGCCCCTTCACCAGTCCCCAAGCCACCAGGCTCCGTGCCCCAGCAGGAAGCTCTCTGCCTCAGAAGAAAAATACTGCCAGGACGCTTGAAGATTTCAAAGCACGCACCTCTTACTCACACAGAGCCATGGGAAGGCCGAACGCTGAGGACCCTTCACGTGTTCCGAGAATCACGTCCAGGCAGCTCAAGTCCATCTCGGACGATATCTTCTCAGCCCACGGCCCCTCACTGATTCCTCTGCAAGGGTGGCCGAAAAAGCCCAGCGTTAGCTCTCACTCACTAAGGTCTGTGGCTGTGGGAATGCTATCCTTTAGCCCTTTCCCCCCCTCTCGCCTATGTATCGGGTCCTCTACAAGAACACTGAGTCAGTCAGCCATGACGCACCACCGCTCTCCCTTGCGCGACTGGCGTACCTGCAGCATTCCCATTGGCTCCTGAGCCCTTAACCCTTGGAGATGCTCACCTGGAATGCCTGCAAGTGTGCTGTACAAGGACACGGCAGAAGCAGAGCAAGGACAAAGACACAAACAGAAACAGACAGACAGGACGTATTGGCCAATACTAGAGAGCAACAAGAGAGAAACACATAAGAGGCAGTCAGAAACCTTACCACCTTGCGTCTTCCTCCTCGAGCCAAGCGTCTGCTGAGAAGGACACCGTGTTCCAGAGAAACCAGCACCCCTGACAAACGGGAGCTACCAAGTAAGCACCTCGGGAACCTCCGCTCGGACTCGCTGTCTAAGCAAACGTGACGTCCCTTCCTAGACCCGAGTGGGCCGTAAGCTGAGAGATTTCCAGACCCGACACTTATCTCCCTGTCAGCGATGGCTGCTCCGCTCCCAGCCGGACGGTTCTCGCCTCGCTTCGACCAAGCTCCCGAGCTCGCTGTTCTCTTTTCCGTTCCATCCCCAGACGGGAGGACACCGGGAGGGTTGACTTGTTATCGCTCGCTACCGAACACAGCAGAGGGGAAAAAACAAACAAACAACTTAGCTTTTCAGTCCGCAAGGACGCGGCATCGCTTCTCCTACCACCATCGGCCACCCCCTCCCGCTGCCACTCCAGGAACGCGGAGAGAACGGAGGCCTTGAATATCTATCCACGCACTATTGAACCGCCTACTGCCCCTTCACCAGTCCCCAAGCCACCAGGCTCCGTGCCCCAGCAGGAAGCTCTCTGCCTCAGAAGAAAAATACTGCCAGGACGCTTGAAGATTTCAAAGCACGCACCTCTTACTCACACAGAGCCATGGGAAGGCCGAACGCTGAGGACCCTTCACGTGTTCCGAGAATCACGTCCAGGCAGCTCAAGTACATCTCGGACGATTTATTCTCCTTCCACGGCCCCGCACTGATTCCTCTGCAAGGGTGGCTGAAAAAGCCCAGCGTTAACTCTCACTCACTAAGGTCTGTGGCTGTGGGAATGCTATCCTTTAGCCCTTTCCCCCCCTCTCGCCTATGTATCGGGTCCTCTACAACAACACTGAGTCAGTCAGCCATGACGCACCACCGCTCTCCCTTGCGCGACTGGCGTACCTGCAGAATCCCCGTTGGCTCCTGAGCCCTTAACCCTTGGAGATGCTCCCTGGAATGCCTGCAAGTGTGCTGTACAAGGACACGGCAGAAGCAGAGCAAGGACAAAGACACAGACAGAAACAGACAGACAGGACGTGTTGGCCAATACTAGAGAGCAACAAGAGAGAAACACATAAGAGGCAGCCAGAAACCTTACCACCTTGCGTCTTTGTCCTCGAGCCAAGCGTCTGCTGAAAAGGACACCGTGTTCCAGAGAAACCAGCACCCCTGACAAACGGAAGCCCTGACAAACGGGAGCTACCAAGTAAGCACCTCGGGAACCTCCGCTCGGACTCGCTGTTTAAGCAAACGTAACGTCCCTTCCTAGACCTGAGTGGGCCGCAAGCCGAGAGATTTCCAGACCCGACACTTATCTCCCTGTCAGCGATGGCTGCTCCGCTCCCAGCCAGACGGTTCTCGCCTCGCTTCGACCAAGCTCCCGAGCTCGCTGTTCTCGTTTCCGCGGGAGGGTTGACTTCTTATCGCTCGCTACCGAACACAGCAGAGGGGAAAAAACAAACAAACAAACTTAGCTTTTCAGTCCGCAAGGACGCGGCATCGCTTCTCCTCCCACCATCGCACCGCTGCCTCCCACCATCGGCCGCCCCCTCCCGCTGCCACTCCAGGAACGCGGAGGGAACGGAGGCCTTGAATATCTATCCACGCACTGTTGAACCACCTACTGCCCCTTCACCAGTCCCCAAGCCACCAGGCTCCGTGACCCAGCAGGAAGCTCTCTGCCTCAGAAGAAAAATACTGCCAGGACGCTTGAAGATTTCAAAGCACGCACCTCTTACTCACACAGAGCCATGGGAAGGCCGAACGCTGAGGACCCTTCACATGTTCCGAGAACCACGTCCAGGCAGCTCAAGTACATCTCGGACGATTTCTTCTCCGCCCACGGCCCCGCACTGATTCCTCTGCAAGGGTGGCCGAAAAAGCCCAGCGTTAGCTCTCACTCACTAAGGTCTGTGGCTGTGGGAATGCTATCCTTTAGCCCTTTCCCCCCCTCTCGCCTATGTATCAGGTCCTCTACAAGAACACTGAGTCAGTCAGCCATGACGCACCACCGCTCTCCCTTGCGCGACTGGCGTACCTGCAGCATTCCCGTTGGCTCCTGAGCCCTTAACCCTTGGAGATGCTCACCTGGAAAGCCTGCAAGTGTGCTGTACAAGGACACGGCAGAAGCAGAGCAAGGACAAAGACACAGACAGAAACAGACAGACAGAACGTATTGGCCAATACGAGAGAGCAACAAGAGAGAAACACATAAGAGGCAGCCAGAAACCTTACCACCTTGCGTCTTCCTCCTCGAGCCAAGCGTCTGCTGAAAAGGACACCGTGTTCCAGAGAAACCAGCACCCCTGACAAACGGGAGCCCTGTTTCTCCCACTACCAAGTAAGCACCTCGGGAACCTCCGCTCGGACTCGCTGTCTAAGCAAACGTGACGTCCCTTCCTAGACCCGAGTGGGCCGTAAGCTGAGAGATTTCCAGACCCGACACTTATCTCCCTGTCAGCGATGGCTGCTCCGCTCCCAGCCGGACGGTTCTCGCCTCGCTTCGACCAAGCTCCCGAGCTCGCTGTTCTCGTTTCCGTTCCATCCCCAGACGGGAGGACACCGGGAGGGTTGACTTTTTATCGCTCGCTACCGAACACAGCAGAGGGGAAAAAACAAACAAACAACTTACTGTTTCAGTCCGCAAGGACGCGGCATCGCTTCTACTCCCACCATCGCACCGCTGCATCCCACCATTGGTCACCCCCTCCCGCTGCCACTCCAGGAACGCGGAGAGAACGGAGGCCTTGAATATCTATCCACACTCTGTTGAACCGCCTATGCCCCTTCACCAGTCCCCAAGCCACCAGGCTCCGTGACCCAGCAGGAAGCTCTCTGCCTCAGAAGAAACATACTGCCAGGACGCTTGAAGATTTCAAAGCACGCACCTCTTACTCACACAGAGCCATGGGAAGGCCGAACGCTGAGGACCCTTCACGTGTTCCGAGAATCACGTCCAGGCAGCTCAAGTCCATCTCGGACGATATCTTCTCAGCCCACGGCCCCTCACTGATTCCTCTGCAAGGGTGGCCGAAAAAGCCCAGCGTTAGCTCTCACTCACTAAGGTCTGTGGCTGTGGGAATGCTATCCTTTAGCCCTTTCCCCCCCTCTCGCCTATGTATCGGGTCCTCTACAAGAACACTGAGTCAGTCAGCCATGACGCACCACCGCTCTCCCTTGCGCGACTGGCGTACCTGCAGCATTCCTATTGGCTCCTGAGCCCTTAACCCTTGGAGATGCTCACCTGGAATGCCTGCAAGTGTGCTGTACAAGGACACGGCAGAAGCAGAGCAAGGACAAAGACACAGACAGAAACAGACAGACAGAACGTATTGGCCAATACTAGAGAGCAACAAGAGAGAAACACATAAGAGGCAGTCAGAAACCTTACCACCTTGCGTCTTCCTCCTCGAGCCAAGCGTCTGCTGAGAAGGACACCGTGTTCCAGAGAAACCAGCACCCCTGACAAACGGGAGCCCTGTTTCTCCCACTACCAAGTAAGCACCTCGGGAACCTCCGCTCGGACTCACTGTTTAAGCAAACGTAACGTCCCTTCCTAGACCCGAGTGGGACGTAAGCTGAGAGATTTCCAGACCCGACACTTATCTCCCTGTCAGCGATGGCTGCTCCGCTCCCCCAGCCGGACGGTTCTCGCCTCGCTTCGACCAAGCTCCCGAGCTCGCTGCTCTCGTTTCCGTTCCATCCCCAGACGGGAGGACACCGGGAGGGTTGACTTCTTATCGCTCGCTACCGAACACAGCAGAGGGGAAAAAACAAACAAACAACTTAGCTTTTCAGTCCGCAAGGACGCGGCATCGCTTCTCCTCCCACCATCGGCCACCCCCTCCCGCTGCCACTCCAGGAACGCGGAGAGAACGGAGGCCTTGAATATCTATCCACGCACTGTTGAACCGCCTACTGCCCCTTCACCAGTCCCCAAGCCACCAGGCTCCGTGCCCCAGCAGGAAGCTCTCTGCCTCAGAAGAAAAATACTGCCAGGACGCTTGAAGATTTCAAAGCACGCACCTCTTACTCACACAGAGCCATGGGAAGGCCGAACGCTGAGGACCCTTCACGTGTTCCGAGAATCACGTCCAGGCAGCTCAAGTCCATCTCGGACGATATCTTCTCAGCCCACGGCCCCTCACTGATTCCTCTGCAAGGGTGGCCGAAAAAGCCCAGCGTTAGCTCTCACTCACTAAGGTCTGTGGCTGTGGGAATGCTATCCTTTAGCCCTTTCCCCCCCTCTCGCCTATGTATCGGGTCCTCTACAAGAACACTGAGTCAGTCAGCCATGACGCACCACCGCTCTCCCTTGCGCGACTGGCGTACCTGCAGCATTCCCATTGGCTCCTGAGCCCTTAACCCTTGGAGATGCTCACCTGGAATGCCTGCAAGTGTGCTGTACAAGGACACGGCAGAAGCAGAGCAAGGACAAAGACACAAACAGAAACAGACAGACAGGACGTATTGGCCAATACTAGAGAGCAACAAGAGAGAAACACATAAGAGGCAGTCAGAACCCTTACCACCTTGCGTCTTCCTCCTCGAGCCAAGCGTCTGCTGAGAAGGACACCGTGTTCCAGAGAAACCAGCACCCCTGACAAACGGGAGCTACCAAGTAAGCACCTCGGGAACCTCCGCTCGGACTCGCTGTCTAAGCAAACGTGACGTCCCTTCCTAGACCCGAGTGGGCCGTAAGCTGAGAGATTTCCAGACCCGACACTTATCTCCCTGTCAGCGATGGCTGCTCCGCTCCCAGCAGGACGGTTCTCGCCTCGCTTCGACCAAGCTCCCGAGCTCGCTGTTCTCTTTTCCGTTCCATCCCCAGACGGGAGGACACCGGGAGGGTTGACTTGTTATCGCTCGCTACCGAACACAGCAGAGGGGAAAAAACAAACAAACAACTTAGCTTTTCAGTCCGCAAGGACGCGGCATCGCTTCTCCTCCCACCATCGGCCACCCCCTCCCGCTGCCACTCCAGGAACGCGGAGAGAACGGAGGCCTTGAATATCTATCCACGCACTGTTGAACCGCCTACTGCCCCTTCACCAGTCCCCAAGCCACCAGGCTCCGTGCCCCAGCAGGAAGCTCTCTGCCTCAGAAGAAATATACTGCCAGGACGCTTGAAGATTTCAAAGCACGCACCTCTTACTCACACAGAGCCATGGGAAGGCCGAACGCTGAGGACCCTTCACGTGTTCCGAGAATCACGTCCAGGCAGCTCAAGTACATCTCGGACGATATCTTCTCAGCCCACGGCCCCGCACTGATTCCTCTGCAAGGGTGGCCGAAAAAGCCCAGCGTTAGCTCTCACTCACTAAGGTCTGTGGCTGTGGGAATTCTATCCTTTAGCCCTTTCCCCCCCCTCTCGCCTATGTATCGGGTCCTCTACAAGAACACTGAGTCAGTCAGCCATGACGCACCACCGCTCTCCCTTGCGCGACTGGCGTACCTGCAGAATTCCCATTGGCTCCTGAGCCCTTAACCCTTGGAGATGCTCCCTGGAATGCCTGCAAGTGTGCTGTACAAGGACACGGCAGAAGCAGAGCAAGGACAAAGACACAGACAGAAACAGACAGACAGGACGTGTTGGCCAATACTAGAGAGCAACAAGAGAGAAACACATGCGAGGCAGCCAGAAACCTTACCACCTTGCGTCTTTGTCCTCGAGCCAAGCGTCTGCTGAAAAGGACACCGTGTTCCAGAGAAACCAGCACCCCTGACAAACGGAAGCCCTGACAAACGGGAGCTACCAAGTAAGCACCTCGGGAACCTCCGCTCGGACTCGCTGTCTAAGCAAACGTGACGTCCCTTCCTAGACCCGAGTGGGCCGTAAGCCGAGAGATTTCCAGACCCGAAACTTATCTCCCTGTCAGCGATGGCTGCTCCGCTCCCAGCCAGACGGTTCTCGCCTCGCTTCGACCAAGCTCCCGAGCTCGCTGTTCTCGTTTCCGCGGGAGGGTTGACTTCTTATCGCTCGCTACCGAACACAGCAGAGGGGAAAAAACAAACAAACAAACTTAGCTTTTCAGTCCGCAAGGACGCGGCATCGCTTCTCCTCCCACCATCGCACCGCTGCCTCCCACCATCGGCCGCCCCCTCCCGCTGCCACTCCAGGAACGCGGAGAGAACGGAGGCCTTGAATATCTATCCACGCTCTGTTGAACCACCTACTGCCCCTTCACCAGTCCCCAAGCCACCAGGCTCCGTGACCCAGCAGGAAGCTCTCTGCCTCAGAAGAAACATACTGCCAGGACGCTTGAAGATTTCAAAGCACGCACCTCTTACTCACACAGAGCCATGGGAAGGCCGAACGCTGAGGACCCTTCACATGTTCCGAGAATCACGTCCAGGCAGCTCAAGTACATCTCGGACGATTTCTTCTCCGCCCACGGCCCCGCACTGATTCCTCTGCAAGGGTGGCCAAAAAAGCCCAGCGTTAGCTCTCACTCACTAAGGTCTGTGGCTGTGGGAATTCTATCCTTTAGCCCTTTCCCCCCCTCTCGCCTATGTATCAGGTCCTCTACAAGAACACTGAGTCAGTCAGCCATGACGCACCACCGCTCTCCCTTGCGCGACTTGCGTACCTGCAGAATTCCCATTGGCTCCTGAGCCCTTAACCCATGGAGATGCTCACCTGGAATGCCTGCAAGTGTGCTGTACAAGGACACGGCAGAAGCAGAGCAAGGACAAAGACACAGACAGAAACAGACAGACAGAACGTATTGGCCAATACTAGAGAGCAACAAGAGAGAAACACATGAGAGGCAGTCAGAAACCTTACCACCTTGCGTCTTCCTCCTCGAGCCAAGCGTCTGCTGAAAAGGACACCGTGTTCCAGAGAAACCAGCACCCCTGACAAACGGGAGCCCTGTTTCTCCCACTACCAAGTAAGCACCTCGGGAACCTCCGCTCGGACTCGCTGTCTAAGCAAACGTGACGTCCCTTCCTAGACCCGAGTGGGCCGTAAGCTGAGAGATTTCCAGACCCGACACTTATCTCCCTGTCAGCGATGGCTGCTCCGTTCCCAGCCGGACGGTTCTCGCCTCGCTTCGACCAAGCTCCCGAGCTCGCTGTTCTCGTTTCCGTTCCATGCCCAGACGGGAGGACACCGGGAGGGTTGACTTTTTATCGCTCGCTACCGAACACAGCAGAGGGGAAAAAACAAACAAACAACTTACTGTTTCAGTCCGCAAGGACGCGGCATCGCTTCTACTCCCACCATCGCACCGCTGCATCCCACCATTGGTCACCCCCTCCCGCTGCCACTCCAGGAACGCGGAGAGAACGGAGGCCTTGAATATCTATCCACACTCTGTTGAACCGCCTATGCCCCTTCACCAGTCCCCAAGCCACCAGGCTCCGTGACCCAGCAGGAAGCTCTCTGCCTCAGAAGAAACATACTGCCAGGACGCTTGAAGATTTCAAAGCACACACCTCTTACTCACACAGAGCCATGGGAAGGCCGAACGCTGAGGACCCTTCACGTGTTCCGAGAATCACGTCCAGGCAGCTCAAGTCCATCTCGGACGATATCTTCTCAGCCCACGGCCCCTCACTGATTCCTCTGCAAGGGTGGCCGAAAAAGCCCAGCGTTAGCTCTCACTCACTAAGGTCTGTGGCTGTGGGAATGCTATCCTTTAGCCCTTTCCCCCCCTCTCGCCTATGTATCGGGTCCTCTACAAGAACACTGAGTCAGTCAGCCATGACGCACCACCGCTCTCCCTTGCGCGACTGGCGTACCTGCAGCATTCCTATTGGCTCCTGAGCCCTTAACCCTTGGAGATGCTCACCTGGAATGCCTGCAAGTGTGCTGTACAAGGACACGGCAGAAGCAGAGCAAGGACAAAGACACAGACAGAAACAGACAGACAGAACGTATTGGCCAATACTAGAGAGCAACAAGAGAGAAACACATAAGAGGCAGTCAGAAACCTTACCACCTTGCGTCTTCCTCCTCGAGCCAAGCGTCTGCTGAGAAGGACACCGTGTTCCAGAGAAACCAGCACCCCTGACAAACGGGAGCCATGTTTCTCCCACTACCAAGTAAGCACCTCGGGAACCTCCGCTCGGACTCACTGTCTAAGCAAACGTAACTTCCCTTCCTAGACCCGAGTGGGCCGTAAGCCGAGAGATTTCCAGACCCGACACTTATCTCCCTGTCAGCGATGGCTGCTCCGCTCCCCCAGCCGGACGGTTCTCGCCTCGCTTCGACCAAGCTCCCGAGCTCGCTGTTCTCATTTCCGTTCCATCCCCAGACGGGAGGACACCGGGAGGGTTGACTTGTTATCGCTCGCTACCGAACACAGCAGAGGGGAAAAAACAAACAAACTTAGCTTTTCAGTCCGCAAGGACGCGGCATCGCTTCTCCTCCCACCATCGGCCACCCCCTCCCACTGCCACTCCAGGAACGCGGAGAGAACGGAGGCCTTGAATATCTATCCACGCACTGTTGAACCGCCTACTGCCCCTTCACCAGTCCCCAAGCCACCAGGCTCCGTGCCCCAGCAGGAAGCTCTCTGCCTCAGAAGAAAAATACTGCCAGGACGCTTGAAGATTTCAAAGCACGCACCTCTTACTCACACAGAGCCATGGGAAGGCCGAACGCTGAGGACCCTTCACGTGTTCCGAGAATCACGTCCAGGCAGCTCAAGTCCATCTCGGACGATATCTTCTCAGCCCACGGCCCCTCACTGATTCCTCTGCAAGGGTGGCCGAAAAAGCCCAGCGTTAGCTCTCACTCACTAAGGTCTGTGGCTGTGGGAATGCTATCCTTTAGCCCTTTCCCCCCCTCTCGCCTATGTATCGGGTCCTCTACAAGAACACTGAGTCAGTCAGCCATGACGCACCACCGCTCTCCCTTGCGCGACTGGCGTACCTGCAGCATTCCCATTGGCTCCTGAGCCCTTAACCCTTGGAGATGCTCACCTGGAATGCCTGCAAGTGTGCTGTACAAGGACACGGCAGAAGCAGAGCAAGGACAAAGACACAAACAGAAACAGACAGACAGGACATATTGGCCAATACTAGAGAGCAACAAGATAGAAACACATAAGAGGCAGTCAGAAACCTTACCACCTTGCGTCTTCCTCCTCGAGCCAAGCGTCTGCTGAGAAGGACACCGTGTTCCAGAGAAACCAGCACCCCTGACAAACGGGAGCTACCAAGTAAGCACCTCGAGAACCTCCGCTCGGACTCGCTGTCTAAGCAAACGTGACGTCCCTTCCTAGACCCGAGTGGGCCGTAAGCTGAGAGATTTCCAGACCCGACACTTATCTCCCTGTCAGCGATGGCTGCTCCGCTCCCAGCAGGACGGTTCTCGCCTCGCTTCGACCAAGCTCCCGAGCTCGCTGTTCTCTTTTCCGTTCCATCCCCAGACGGGAGGACACCGGGAGGGTTGACTTGTTATCGCTCGCTACCGAACACAGCAGAGGGGAAAAAACAAACAAACAACTTAGCTTTTCAGTCCGCAAGGACGCGGCATCGCTTCTCCTACCACCATCGGCCACCCCCTCCCGCTGCCACTCCAGGAACGCGGAGAGAACGGAGGCCTTGAATATCTATCCACGCACTATTGAACCGCCTACTGCCCCTTCACCAGTCCCCAAGCCACCAGGCTCCGTGCCCCAGCAGGAAGCTCTCTGCCTCAGAAGAAATATACTGCCAGGACGCTTGAAGATTTCAAAGCACGCACCTCTTACTCACACAGAGCCATGGGAAGGCCGAACGCTGAGGACCCTTCACGTGTTCCGAGAATCACGTCCAGGCAGCTCAAGTACATCTCGGACGATTTATTCTCCTTCCACGGCCCCGCACTGATTCCTCTGCAAGGGTGGCCGAATAAGCCCAGCGTTAGCTCTCACTCACTAAGGTCTGTGGCTGTGGGAATTCTATCCTTTAGCCCTTTCCCCCCCTCTCGCCTATGTATCGGGTCCTCTACAAGAACACTGAGTCAGTCAGCCATGACGCACCACCGCTCTCCCTTGCGCGACTGGCGTACCTGCAGAATTCCCGTTGGCTCCTGAGCCCTTAACCCTTGGAGATGCTCCCTGGAATGCCTGCAAGTGTGCTGTACAAGGACACGGCAGAAGCAGAGCAAGGACAAAGACACAGACAGAAACAGACAGACAGGACGTGTTGGCCAATACGAGAGAGCAACAAGAGAGAAACACATGCGAGGCAGCCAGAAACCTTACCACCTTGCGTCTTTGTCCTCGAGCCAAGCGTCTGCTGAAAAGGACACCGTGTTCCAGAGAAACCAGCACCCCTGACAAACGGGAGCCCTGACAAACGGGAGCTACCAAGTAAGCACCTCGGGAACCTCCGCTCGGACTCGCTGTCTAAGCAAACGTGACTTCCCTTCCTAGACCTGAGTGGGCCGTAAGCTGAGAGATTTCCAGACCCGAAACTTATCTCCCTGTCAGCGATGGCTGCTCCGCTCCCAGCCAGACGGTTCTCGCCTCGCTTCGACCAAGATCCCGAGCTCGCTGTTCTCGTTTCCGCGGGAGGGTTGACTTCTTATCGCTCTCTACCGAACACAGCAGAGGGGAAAAAACAAACAAACAAACTTAGCTTTTCAGTCCGCAAGGACGCGGCATCGCTTCTCCTCCCACCATCGCACCGCTGCCTCCCACCATCGGCCGCCCCCTCCCGCTGCCACTCCAGGAACGCGGAGAGAACGGAGGCCTTGAATATCTATCCACGCTCTGTTGAACCACCTACTGCCCCTTCACCAGTCCCCAAGCCACCAGGCTCCGTGACCCAGCAGGAAGCTCTCTGCCTCAGAAGAAACATACTGCCAGGACGCTTGAAGATTTCAAAGCACGCACCTCTTACTCACACAGAGCCATGGGAAGGCCGAACGCTGAGGACCCTTCACATGTTCCGAGAATCACGTCCAGGCAGCTCAAGTACATCTCGGACGATTTCTTCTCCGCCCACGGCCCCGCACTGATTCCTCTGCAAGGGTGGCCAAAAAAGCCCAGCGTTAGCTCTCACTCACTAAGGTCTGTGGCTGTGGGAATTCTATCCTTTAGCCCTTTCCCCCCCTCTCGCCTATGTATCAGGTCCTCTACAAGAACACTGAGTCAGTCAGCCATGACGCACCACCGCTCTCCCTTGCGCGACTTGCGTACCTGCAGAATTCCCATTGGCTCCTGAGCCCTTAACCCATGGAGATGCTCACCTGGAATGCCTGCAAGTGTGCTGTACAAGGACACGGCAGAAGCAGAGCAAGGACAAAGACACAGACAGAAACAGACAGACAGAACGTATTGGCCAATACTAGAGAGCAACAAGAGAGAAACACATGAGAGGCAGTCAGAAACCTTACCACCTTGCGTCTTCCTCCTCGAGCCAAGCGTCTGCTGAAAAGGACACCGTGTTCCAGAGAAACCAGCACCCCTGACAAACGGGAGCCCTGTTTCTCCCACTACCAAGTAAGCACCTCGGGAACCTCCGCTCGGACTCGCTGTCTAAGCAAACGTGACGTCCCTTCCTAGACCCGAGTGGGCCGTAAGCTGAGAGATTTCCAGACCCGACACTTATCTCCCTGTCAGCGATGGCTGCTCCGTTCCCAGCCGGACGGTTCTCGCCTCGCTTCGACCAAGCTCCCGAGCTCGCTGTTCTCGTTTCCGTTCCATGCCCAGACGGGAGGACACCGGGAGGGTTGACTTTTTATCGCTCGCTACCGAACACAGCAGAGGGGAAAAAACAAACAAACAACTTACTGTTTCAGTCCGCAAGGACGCGGCATCGCTTCTACTCCCACCATCGCACCGCTGCATCCCACCATTGGTCACCCCCTCCCGCTGCCACTCCAGGAACGCGGAGAGAACGGAGGCCTTGAATATCTATCCACACTCTGTTGAACCGCCTATGCCCCTTCACCAGTCCCCAAGCCACCAGGCTCCGTGACCCAGCAGGAAGCTCTCTGCCTCAGAAGAAACATACTGCCAGGACGCTTGAAGATTTCAAAGCACACACCTCTTACTCACACAGAGCCATGGGAAGGCCGAACGCTGAGGACCCTTCACGTGTTCCGAGAATCACGTCCAGGCAGCTCAAGTCCATCTCGGACGATATCTTCTCAGCCCACGGCCCCTCACTGATTCCTCTGCAAGGGTGGCCGAAAAAGCCCAGCGTTAGCTCTCACTCACTAAGGTCTGTGGCTGTGGGAATGCTATCCTTTAGCCCTTTCCCCCCCTCTCGCCTATGTATCGGGTCCTCTACAAGAACACTGAGTCAGTCAGCCATGACGCACCACCGCTCTCCCTTGCGCGACTGGCGTACCTGCAGCATTCCTATTGGCTCCTGAGCCCTTAACCCTTGGAGATGCTCACCTGGAATGCCTGCAAGTGTGCTGTACAAGGACACGGCAGAAGCAGAGCAAGGACAAAGACACAGACAGAAACAGACAGACAGAACGTATTGGCCAATACTAGAGAGCAACAAGAGAGAAACACATAAGAGGCAGTCAGAAACCTTACCACCTTGCGTCTTCCTCCTCGAGCCAAGCGTCTGCTGAGAAGGACACCGTGTTCCAGAGAAACCAGCACCCCTGACAAACGGGAGCCATGTTTCTCCCACTACCAAGTAAGCACCTCGGGAACCTCCGCTCGGACTCACTGTCTAAGCAAACGTAACTTCCCTTCCTAGACCCGAGTGGGCCGTAAGCCGAGAGATTTCCAGACCCGACACTTATCTCCCTGTCAGCGATGGCTGCTCCGCTCCCCCAGCCGGACGGTTCTCGCCTCGCTTCGACCAAGCTCCCGAGCTCGCTGTTCTCATTTCCGTTCCATCCCCAGACGGGAGGACACCGGGAGGGTTGACTTGTTATCGCTCGCTACCGAACACAGCAGAGGGGAAAAAACAAACAAACTTAGCTTTTCAGTCCGCAAGGACGCGGCATCGCTTCTCCTCCCACCATCGGCCACCCCCTCCCACTGCCACTCCAGGAACGCGGAGAGAACGGAGGCCTTGAATATCTATCCACGCACTGTTGAACCGCCTACTGCCCCTTCACCAGTCCCCAAGCCACCAGGCTCCGTGCCCCAGCAGGAAGCTCTCTGCCTCAGAAGAAAAATACTGCCAGGACGCTTGAAGATTTCAAAGCACGCACCTCTTACTCACACAGAGCCATGGGAAGGCCGAACGCTGAGGACCCTTCACGTGTTCCGAGAATCACGTCCAGGCAGCTCAAGTCCATCTCGGACGATATCTTCTCAGCCCACGGCCCCTCACTGATTCCTCTGCAAGGGTGGCCGAAAAAGCCCAGCGTTAGCTCTCACTCACTAAGGTCTGTGGCTGTGGGAATGCTATCCTTTAGCCCTTTCCCCCCCTCTCGCCTATGTATCGGGTCCTCTACAAGAACACTGAGTCAGTCAGCCATGACGCACCACCGCTCTCCCTTGCGCGACTGGCGTACCTGCAGCATTCCCATTGGCTCCTGAGCCCTTAACCCTTGGAGATGCTCACCTGGAATGCCTGCAAGTGTGCTGTACAAGGACACGGCAGAAGCAGAGCAAGGACAAAGACACAAACAGAAACAGACAGACAGGACATATTGGCCAATACTAGAGAGCAACAAGATAGAAACACATAAGAGGCAGTCAGAAACCTTACCACCTTGCGTCTTCCTCCTCGAGCCAAGCGTCTGCTGAGAAGGACACCGTGTTCCAGAGAAACCAGCACCCCTGACAAACGGGAGCTACCAAGGAAGCACCTCGAGAACCTCCGCTCGGACTCGCTGTCTAAGCAAACGTGACGTCCCTTCCTAGACCCGAGTGGGCCGTAAGCTGAGAGATTTCCAGACCCGACACTTATCTCCCTGTCAGCGATGGCTGCTCCGCTCCCAGCAGGACGGTTCTCGCCTCGCTTCGACCAAGCTCCCGAGCTCGCTGTTCTCTTTTCCGTTCCATCCCCAGACGGGAGGACACCGGGAGGGTTGACTTGTTATCGCTCGCTACCGAACACAGCAGAGGGGAAAAAACAAACAAACAACTTAGCTTTTCAGTCCGCAAGGACGCGGCATCGCTTCTCCTACCACCATCGGCCACCCCCTCCCGCTGCCACTCCAGGAACGCGGAGAGAACGGAGGCCTTGAATATCTATCCACGCACTATTGAACCGCCTACTGCCCCTTCACCAGTCCCCAAGCCACCAGGCTCCGTGCCCCAGCAGGAAGCTCTCTGCCTCAGAAGAAATATACTGCCAGGACGCTTGAAGATTTCAAAGCACGCACCTCTTACTCACACAGAGCCATGGGAAGGCCGAACGCTGAGGACCCTTCACGTGTTCCGAGAATCACGTCCAGGCAGCTCAAGTACATCTCGGACGATTTATTCTCCTTCCACGGCCCCGCACTGATTCCTCTGCAAGGGTGGCCGAAAAAGCCCAGCGTTAACTCTCACTCACTAAGGTCTGTGGCTGTGGGAATTCTATCCTTTAGCCCTTTCCCCCCCCTCTCGCCTATGTATCGGGTCCTCTACAACAACACTGAGTCAGTCAGCCATGACGCACCACCGCTCTCCCTTGCGCGACTGGCGTACCTGCAGAATTCCCGTTGGCTCCTGAGCCCTTAACCCTTGGAGATGCTCCCTGGAATGCCTGCAAGTGTGCTGTACAAGGACACGGCAGAAGCAGAGCAAGGACAAAGACACAGACAGAAACAGACAGACAGGACGTATTGGCCAATACGAGAGAGCAACAAGAGAGAAACACATGCGAGGCAGCCAGAAACCTTACCACCTTGCGTCTTTGTCCTCGAGCCAAGCGTCTGCTGAAAAGGACACCGTGTTCCAGAGAAACCAGCACCCGTGACAAACGGAAGCCCTGACAAACGGGAGCTACCAAGTAAGCACCTCGGGAACCTCCGCTCGGACTCGCTGTCTAAGCAAACGTGACGTCCCTTCCTAGACCCGAGTGGGCCGTAAGCCGAGAGATTTCCAGACCCGAAACTTATCTCCCTGTCAGCGATGGCTGCTCCGCTCCCAGCCAGACGGTTCTCGCCTCGCTTCGACCAAGCTCCCGAGCTCGCTGTTCTCGTTTCCGCGGGAGGGTTGACTTCTTATCGCTCGCTACCGAACACAGCAGAGGGGAAAAAACAAACAAACAAACTTAGCTTTTCAGTCCGCAAGGACGCGGCATCGCTTCTCCTCCCACCATCGCACCGCTGCCTCCCACCATCGGCCGCCCCCTCCCGCTGCCACTCCAGGAACGCGGAGAGAACGGAGGCCTTGAATATCTATCCACGCTCTGTTGAACCACCTACTGCCCCTTCACCAGTCCCCAAGCCACCAGGCTCCGTGACCCAGCAGGAAGCTCTCTGCCTCAGAAGAAACATACTGCCAGGACGCTTGAAGATTTCAAAGCACGCACCTCTTACTCACACAGAGCCATGGGAAGGCCGAACGCTGAGGACCCTTCACATGTTCCGAGAATCACGTCCAGGCAGCTCAAGTACATCTCGGACGATTTCTTCTCCGCCCACGGCCCCGCACTGATTCCTCTGCAAGGGTGGCCAAAAAAGCCCAGCGTTAGCTCTCACTCACTAAGGTCTGTGGCTGTGGGAATTCTATCCTTTAGCCCTTTCCCCCCCTCTCGCCTATGTATCAGGTCCTCTACAAGAACACTGAGTCAGTCAGCCATGACGCACCACCGCTCTCCCTTGCGCGACTTGCGTACCTGCAGAATTCCCATTGGCTCCTGAGCCCTTAACCCATGGAGATGCTCACCTGGAATGCCTGCAAGTGTGCTGTACAAGGACACGGCAGAAGCAGAGCAAGGACAAAGACACAGACAGAAACAGACAGACAGAACGTATTGGCCAATACGAGAGAGCAACAAGAGAGAAACACATAAGAGGCAGCCAGAAACCTTACCACCTTGCGTCTTCCTCCTCGAGCCAAGCGTCTGCTGAGAAGGACACCGTGTTCCAGAGAAACCAGCACCCCTGACAAACGGGAGCCCTGTTTCTCCCACTACCAAGTAAGCACCTCGGGAACCTCCGCTCGGACTCGCTGTCTAAGCAAACGTGACGTCCCTTCCTAGACCCGAGTGGGCCGTAAGCTGAGAGATTTCCAGACCCGACACTTATCTCCCTGTCAGCGATGGCTGCTCCGCTCCCAGCCGGACGGTTCTCGCCTCGCTTCGACCAAGCTCCCGAGCTCGCTGTTCTAGTTTCCGTTCCATCCCCAGACGGGAGGACACCGGGAGGGTTGACTTTTTATCGCTCGCTACCGAACACAGCAGAGGGGAAAAAACAAACAAACAACTTAGCTTTTCAGTCCGCAAGGACGCGGCATCGCTTCTCCTCCCACCATCGGCCACCCCCTCCCGCTGCCACTCCAGGAACGCGGAGAGAACGGAGGCCTTGAATATCTATCCACGCTCTGTTGAACCGCCTATGCCCCTTCACCAGTCCCCAAGCCACCAGGCTCCGTGACCCAGCAGGAAGCTCTCTGCCTCAGAAGAAACATACTGCCAGGACGCTTGAAGATTTCAAAGCACGCACCTCTTACTCACACAGAGCCATGGGAAGGCCGAACGCTGAGGACCCTTCACGTGTTCCGAGAATCACGTCCAGGCAGCTCAAGTCCATCTCGGACGATATCTTCTCAGCCCACGGCCCCTCACTGATTCCTCTGCAAGGGTGGCCGAAAAAGCCCAGCGTTAGCTCTCACTCACTAAGGTCTGTGGCTGTGGGAATGCTATCCTTTAGCCCTTTCCCCCCCTCTCGCCTATGTATCGGGTCCTCTACAAGAACACTGAGTCAGTCAGCCATGACGCACCACCGCTCTCCCTTGCGCGACTGGCGTACCTGCAGCATTCCCATTGGCTCCTGAGCCCTTAACCCTTGGAGATGCTCACCTGGAATGCCTGCAAGTGTGCTGTACAAGGACACGGCAGAAGCAGAGCAAGGACAAAGACACAGACAGAAACAGACAGACAGAACGTATTGGCCAATACTAGAGAGCAACAAGAGAGAAACACATAAGAGGCAGTCAGAAACCTTACCACCTTGCGTCTTCCTCCTCGAGCCAAGCGTCTGCTGAGAAGGACACCGTGTTCCAGAGAAACCAGCACCCCTGACAAACGGGAGCCATGTTTCTCCCACTACCAAGTAAGCACCTCGGGAACCTCCGCTCGGACTCGCTGTCTAAGCAAACGTGACGTCCCTTCCTAGACCCGAGTGGGCCGTAAGCTGAGAGATTTCCAGACCCGACACTTATCTCCCTGTCAGCGATGGCTGCTCCGCTCCCAGCAGGACGGTTCTCGCCTCGCTTCGACCAAGCTCCCGAGCTCGCTGTTCTCATTTCCGTTCCATCCCCAGACGGGAGGACACCGGGAGGGTTGACTTGTTATCGCTCGCTACCGAACACAGCAGAGGGGAAAAAACAAACAAACAACTTAGCTTTTCAGTCCGCAAGGACGCGGCATCGCTTCTCCTCCCACCATCGGCCACCCCCTCCCGCTGCCACTCCAGGAACGCGGAGAGAACGGAGGCCTTGAATATCTATCCACGCACTGTTGAACCGCCTACTGCCCCTTCACCAGTCCCCAAGCCACCAGGCTCCGTGCCCCAGCAGGAAGCTCTCTGCCTCAGAAGAAAAATACTGCCAGGACGCTTGAAGATTTCAAAGCACGCACCTCTTACTCACACAGAGCCATGGGAAGGCCGAACGCTGAGGACCCTTCACGTGTTCCGAGAATCACGTCCAGGCAGCTCAAGTCCATCTCGGACGATATCTTCTCAGCCCACGGCCCCTCACTGATTCCTCTGCAAGGGTGGCCGAAAAAGCCCAGCGTTAGCTCTCACTCACTAAGGTCTGTGGCTGTGGGAATGCTATCCTTTAGCCCTTTCCCCCCCTCTCGCCTATGTATCGGGTCCTCTACAAGAACACTGAGTCAGTCAGCCATGACGCACCACCGCTCTCCCTTGCGCGACTGGCGTACCTGCAGCATTCCCATTGGCTCCTGAGCCCTTAACCCTTGGAGATGCTCACCTGGAATGCCTGCAAGTGTGCTGTACAAGGACACGGCAGAAGCAGAGCAAGGACAAAGACACAGACAGAAACAGACAGACAGGACGTATTGGCCAATACTAGAGAGCAACAAGAGAGAAACACATAAGAGGCAGTCAGAAACCTTACCACCTTGCGTCTTCCTCCTCGAGCCAAGCGTCTGCTGAGAAGGACACCGTGTTCCAGAGAAACCAGCACCCCTGACAAACGGGAGCCCTGTTTCTCCCACTACCAAGGAAGCACCTCGGGAACCTCCGCTCGGACTCGCTGTCTAAGCAAACGTGACGTCCCTTCCTAGACCCGAGTGGGCCGTAAGCTGAGAGATTTCCAGACCCGACACTTATCTCCCTGTCAGCGATGGCTGCTCCGCTCCCAGCAGGACGGTTCTCGCCTCGCTTCGACCAAGCTCCCGAGCTCGCTGTTCTCTTTTCCGTTCCATCCCCAGACGGGAGGACACCGGGAGGGTTGACTTCTTATCGCTCGCTACCGAACACAGCAGAGGGGAAAAAACAAACAAACAACTTAGCTTTTCAGTCCGCAAGGACGCGGCATCGCTTCTCCTCCCACCATCGGCCACCCCCTCCCGCTGCCACTCCAGGAACGCGGAGAGAACGGAGGCCTTGAATATCTATCCACGCACTGTTGAACCGCCTACTGCCCCTTCACCAGTCCCCAAGCCACCAGGCTCCGTGCCCCAGCAGGAAGCTCTCTGCCTCAGAAGAAATATACTGCCAGGACGCTTGAAGATTTCAAAGCACGCACCTCTTACTCACACAGAGCCATGGGAAGGCCGAACGCTGAGGACCCTTCACGTGTTCCGAGAATCACGTCCAGGCAGCTCAAGTACATCTCGGACGATATCTTCTCAGCCCACGGCCCCGCACTGATTCCTCTGCAAGGGTGGCCGAAAAAGCCCAGCGTTAGCTCTCACTCACTAAGGTCTGTGGCTGTGGGAATTCTATCCTTTAGCCCTTTCCCCCCCCTCTCGCCTATGTATCGGGTCCTCTACAAGAACACTGAGTCAGTCAGCCATGACGCACCACCGCTCTCCCTTGCGCGACTGGCGTACCTGCAGAATTCCCATTGGCTCCTGAGCCCTTAACCCTTGGAGATGCTCACCTGGAATGCCTGCAAGTGTGCTGTACAAGGACACGGCAGAAGCAGAGCAAGGACAAAGACACAGACAGAAACAGACAGACAGGACGTATTGGCCAATACGAGAGAGCAACAAGAGAGAAACACATAAGAGGCAGCCAGAAACCTTACCACCTTGCGTCTTCCTCCTCGAGCCAAGCGTCTGCTGAAAAGGACACCGTGTTCCAGAGAAACCAGCACCCCTGACAAACGGGAGCCCTGTTTCTCCCACTACCAAGTAAGCACCTCGGGAACCTCCGCTCGGACTCGCTGTCTAAGCAAACGTGACGTCCCTTCCTAGACCCGAGTGGGCCGTAAGCTGAGAGATTTCCAGACCCGACACTTATCTCCCTGTCAGCGATGGCTGCTCCGCTCCCAGCCGGACGGTTCTCGCCTCGCTTCGACCAAGCTCCCGAGCTCGCTGTTCTAGTTTCCGTTCCATCCCCAGACGGGAGGACACCGGGAGGGTTGACTTCTTATCGCTCGCTACCGAACACAGCAGAGGGGAAAAAACAAACAAACAACTTAGCTTTTCAGTCCGCAAGGACGCGGCATCGCTTCTCCTCCCACCATCGCACCGCTGCCTCCCACCATCGGCCACCCCCTCCCGCTGCCACTCCAGGAACGCGGAGAGAACGGAGGCCTTGAATATCTATCCACGCTCTGTTGAACCGCCTATGCCCCTTCACCAGTCCCCAAGCCACCAGGCTCCGTGACCCAGCAGGAAGCGCTCTGCCTCAGAAGAAACATACTGCCAGGACGCTTGAAGATTTCAAAGCACGCACCTCTTACTCACACAGAGCCATGGGAAGGCCGAACGCTGAGGACCCTTCACGTGTTCCGAGAATCACGTCCAGGCAGCTCAAGTCCATCTCGGACGATATCTTCTCAGCCCACGGCCCCTCACTGATTCCTCTGCAAGGGTGGCCGAAAAAGCCCAGCGTTAGCTCTCACTCACTAAGGTCTGTGGCTGTGGGAATGCTATCCTTTAGCCCTTTCCCCCCCTCTCGCCTATGTATCGGGTCCTCTACAAGAACACTGAGTCAGTCAGCCATGACGCACCACCGCTCTCCCTTGCGCGACTGGCGTACCTGCAGCATTCCCATTGGCTCCTGAGCCCTTAACCCTTGGAGATGCTCACCTGGAATGCCTGCAAGTGTGCTGTACAAGGACACGGCAGAAGCAGAGCAAGGACAAAGACACAGACAGAAACAGACAGACAGAACGTATTGGCCAATACTAGAGAGCAACAAGAGAGAAACACATAAGAGGCAGTCAGAAACCTTACCACCTTGCGTCTTCCTCCTCGAGCCAAGCGTCTGCTGAGAAGGACACCGTGTTCCAGAGAAACCAGCACCCCTGACAAACGGGAGCCCTGTTTCTCCCACTACCAAGTAAGCACCTCGGGAACCTCCGCTCGGACTCGCTGTCTAAGCAAACGTGACGTCCCTTCCTAGACCCGAGTGGGCCGTAAGCTGAGAGATTTCCAGACCCGACACTTATCTCCCTGTCAGCGATGGCTGCTCCGCTCCCAGCCGGACGGTTCTCGCCTCGCTTCGACCAAGCTCCCGAGCTCGCTGTTCTAGTTTCCGTTCCATCCCCAGACGGGAGGACACCGGGAGGGTTGACTTCTTATCGCTCGCTACCGAACACAGCAGAGGGGAAAAAACAAACAAACAACTTAGCTTTTCAGTCCGCAAGGACGCGGCATCGCTTCTCCTCCCACCATCGGCCACCCCCTCCCGCTGCCACTCCAGGAACGCGGAGAGAACGGAGGCCTTGAATATCTATCCACGCACTGTTGAACCGCCTACTGCCCCTTCACCAGTCCCCAAGCCACCAGGCTCCGTGCCCCAGCAGGAAGCTCTCTGCCTCAGAAGAAAAATACTGCCAGGACGCTTGAAGATTTCAAAGCACGCACCTCTTACTCACACAGAGCCATGGGAAGGCCGAACGCTGAGGACCCTTCACGTGTTCCGAGAATCACGTCCAGGCAGCTCAAGTCCATCTCGGACGATATCTTCTCAGCCCACGGCCCCTCACTGATTCCTCTGCAAGGGTGGCCGAAAAAGCCCAGCGTTAGCTCTCACTCACTAAGGTCTGTGGCTGTGGGAATGCTATCCTTTAGCCCTTTCCCCCCCTCTCGCCTATGTATCGGGTCCTCTACAAGAACACTGAGTCAGTCAGCCATGACGCACCACCGCTCTCCCTTGCGCGACTGGCGTACCTGCAGCATTCCCATTGGCTCCTGAGCCCTTAACCCTTGGAGATGCTCACCTGGAATGCCTGCAAGTGTGCTGTACAAGGACACGGCAGAAGCAGAGCAAGGACAAAGACACAGACAGAAACAGACAGACAGAACGTATTGGCCAATACTAGAGAGCAACAAGAGAGAAACACATAAGAGGCAGTCAGAAACCTTACCACCTTGCGTCTTCCTCCTCGAGCCAAGCGTCTGCTGAGAAGGACACCGTGTTCCAGAGAAACCAGCACCCCTGACAAACGGGAGCCCTGTTTCTCCCACTACCAAGTAAGCACCTCGGGAACCTCCGCTCGGACTCGCTGTCTAAGCTAACGTGACTTCCCTTCCTAGACCCGAGTGGGCCGTAAGCTGAGAGATTTCCAGACCCGACACTTATCTCCCTGTCAGCGATGGCTGCTCCGCTCCCAGCCGGACGGTTCTCGCCTCGCTTCGACCAAGCTCCCGAGCTCGCTGTTCTCATTTCCGTTCCATCCCCAGACGGGAGGACACCGGGAGGGTTGACTTCTTATCGCTCGCTACCGAACACAGCAGAGGGGAAAAAACAAACAAACAACTTAGCTTTTCAGTCCGCAAGGACGCGGCATCGCTTCTCCTCCCACCATCGGCCACCCCCTCCCGCTGCCACTCCAGGAACGCGGAGAGAACGGAGGCCTTGAATATCTATCCACGCACTGTTGAACCGCCTACTGCCCCTTCACCAGTCCCCAAGCCACCAGGCTCCGTGCCCCAGCAGGAAGCTCTCTGCCTCAGAAGAAAAATACTGCCAGGACGCTTGAAGATTTCAAAGCACGCACCTCTTACTCACACAGAGCCATGGGAAGGCCGAACGCTGAGGACCCTTCACGTGTTCCGAGAATCACGTCCAGGCAGCTCAAGTCCATCTCGGACGATATCTTCTCAGCCCACGGCCCCTCACTGATTCCTCTGCAAGGGTGGCCGAAAAAGCCCAGCGTTAGCTCTCACTCACTAAGGTCTGTGGCTGTGGGAATGCTATCCTTTAGCCCTTTCCCCCCCTCTCGCCTATGTATCGGGTCCTCTACAAGAACACTGAGTCAGTCAGCCATGACGCACCACCGCTCTCCCTTGCGCGACTGGCGTACCTGCAGCATTCCCATTGGCTCCTGAGCCCTTAACCCTTGGAGATGCTCACCTGGAATGCCTGCAAGTGTGCTGTACAAGGACACGGCAGAAGCAGAGCAAGGACAAAGACACAGACAGAAACAGACAGACAGAACGTATTGGCCAATACTAGAGAGCAACAAGAGAGAAACACATAAGAGGCAGTCAGAAACCTTACCACCTTGCGTCTTCCTCCTCGAGCCAAGCGTCTGCTGAGAAGGACACCGTGTTCCAGAGAAACCAGCACCCCTGACAAACGGGAGCCCTGTTTCTCCCACTACCAAGTAAGCACCTCGGGAACCTCCGCTCGGACTCGCTGTTTAAGCAAACGTAACGTCCCTTCCTAGACCCGAGTGGGCCGTAAGCTGAGAGATTTCCAGACCCGACACTTATCTCCCGGTCAGCGATGGCTGCTCCGCTCCCAGCCGGACGGTTCTCGCCTTCTTCGCCCAAGCTCCCGAGCTCGCTGTTCTCGTTTCCGTTCCATCCCCAGACGGGAGGACACCGGGAGGGTTGACTTCTTATCGCTCGCTACCGAACACAGCAGAGGGGAAAAAACAAACAAACAACTTAGCTTTTCAGTCCGCAAGGACGCGGCATCGCTTCTCCTCCCACCATCGGCCACCCCCTCCCGCTGCCACTCCAGGAACGCGGAGAGAACGGAGGCCTTGAATATCTATCCACGCACTGTTGAACCGCCTACTGCCCCTTCACCAGTCCCCAAGCCACCAGGCTCCGTGCCCCAGCAGGAAGCTCTCTGCCTCAGAAGAAAAATACTGCCAGGACGCTTGAAGATTTCAAAGCACGCACCTCTTACTCACACAGAGCCATGGGAAGGCCGAACGCTGAGGACCCTTCACGTGTTCCGAGAATCACGTCCAGGCAGCTCAAGTCCATCTCGGACGATATCTTCTCAGCCCACGGCCCCTCACTGATTCCTCTGCAAGGGTGGCCGAAAAAGCCCAGCGTTAGCTCTCACTCACTAAGGTCTGTGGCTGTGGGAATGCTATCCTTTAGCCCTTTCCCCCTCTCGCCTATGTATCGGGTCCTCTACAAGAACACTGAGTCAGTCAGCCATGACGCACCACCGCTCTCCCTTGCGCGACTGGCGTACCTGCAGCATTCCCATTGGCTCCTGAGCCCTTAACCCTTGGAGATGCTCACCTGGAATGCCTGCAAGTGTGCTGTACAAGGACACGGCAGAAGCAGAGCAAGGACAAAGACACAGACAGAAACAGACAGACAGGACGTATTGGCCAATACTAGAGAGCAACAAGAGAGAAACACATAAGAGGCAGTCAGAAACCTTACCACCTTGCGTCTTCCTCCTCGAGCCAAGCGTCTGCTGAGAAGGACACCGTGTTCCAGAGAAACCAGCACCCCTGACAAACGGGAGCCCTGTTTCTCCCACTACCAAGTAAGCACCTCGGGAACCTCCGCTCGGACTCGCTGTTTAAGCAAACGTAACGTCCCTTCCTAGACCCGAGTGGGCCGTAAGCTGAGAGATTTCCAGACCCGACACTTATCTCCCGGTCAGCGATGGCTGCTCCGCTCCCAGCCGGACGGTTCTCGCCTTCTTCGCCCAAGCTCCCGAGCTCGCTGTTCTCGTTTCCGTTCCATCCCCAGACGGGAGGACACCGGGAGGGTTGACTTCTTATCGCTCGCTACCGAACACAGCAGAGGGGAAAAAACAAACAAACAACTTAGCTTTTCAGTCCGCAAGGACGCGGCATCGCTTCTCCTCCCACCATCGCACCGCAGCCTCCCCCCATCGGCCACCCCCTCCCGTTGCCACTACAGGAACGGGGAGTGAACGGAGGCCTTGAATCTCTATCCACACTCTGTTGAACCGCCTACTGCCCCTTCACCAGTCCCCAAGCCACCAGGCTCCGTGCCCCAGCAGGAAGCTCTCTGCCTCAGAAGAAACATACTGCCAGGACGCTTGAAGATTTCAAAGCACGCACCTCTTACTCACACAGAGCCATGGGAAGGCCGAACGCTGAGGACCCTTCACGTGTTCCGAGAATCACGACCAGGCAGCTCAAGTCCATCTCGGACGGTATCTTCTCAGCCCACGGCCCCGCACTGATTCCTCTGCAAGGGTGGCCGAAAAAGCCCAGCGTTAGCTCTCACTCACTAAGGTCTGTGGCTGTGGGAATGCTATCCTTTAGCCCTTTCCCCCCCTCTCGCCTATGTATCGGGTCCTCTACAAGAACACTGAGTCAGTCAGCCATGACGCACCACCGCTCTCCCTTGCGCGACTCGAGAACCTGCTGAATTCCCGTTGGCTCCTGAGCCCTTAACCCTTGGAGATGCTCACCTGGAATGCCTGCAAGTGTGCTGTACAAGGACACGGCAGAAGCAGAGCAAGGACAAAGACACAGACAGAAACAGACAGACAGGACGTATTGGCCAATACGAGAGAGCAACAAGAGAGAAACACATAAGAGGCAGTCAGAAACCTTACCACCTTGCGTCTTCCTCCTCGAGCCAAGCGTCTGCGGAGAAGGACACCGTGTTCCAGAGAAACCAGCACCCCTGACCAACGGGAGCCACCAAGGAAGCACCTCGCGAACCTCCACTGGGACTCGCTGTCTAAGAAAACGTGACTTCCCTTCCTAGGGACGAGTGGGCCGTAAGCCGAGAGATTTCCAGACCTGACACTTATCTCCGTGACAGTGACGGCTGCTCCGCTCCCAGCTGCACGGTTCTCTCCTCGCTTCGACCAAGCTCCAGAGCTCGCTGTTCTCGTTTCTGTTCCGTCCCCAGACGGGAGGACACCGGGAGGGTTGACTTCCTATCGCTCGCTACCCAACTCAGCAAAGGGGGAAATCAAACCAAGCAACTTACTTTTCAGTCTCTCTGTACCAGGGAAACCAATACACCTGACAACGTAAAAGGGAATACGTTGGCATCTCAGTCCGTAATGTCCCGTAACCTCTTCTCACATCTAAATTATGCTGCTGTCTTCCACCCTCCCACTCCGCCTCTCCCTGGCACTGCAGAAATACCAGTGGAGAAGAGCGCATTGAGCCCACATCCAAATAGTCTCCTTACAGAGCATACCCAGCAGAATTCTTCGTACCCAAAAGGAAGCTCATGGCCTGTGATGAAACCGACTGCTAGTTGTCCCCTATTTTTTTGAAGGCTCCCAAGACCACATCTGTGGAGATGTTCACCCAGCAGACCTGCCCATGTCCTGTGGATGGAGACAGCAGCACTGCGAAGAATAGAGTCTCAAAGGGGCTGATCAGTGGAGAAGTTCATTTCCTATTTTGGTCTCTACGTGGGCGCATCTAGACTAGCAAGATTTTGCGCAAAAGCGGCCGCTTGTGCAAAAACTTCCCAGCTGTCTACACTGGCCGCTTGAATTTGCGCAAGAGCACTGACGTTCTAATGGAAGAATTCAGTCCTTCTTGCGCAAACACTTTGACGCTCCCGCTCAGGGATAAGCCCTCTTGCGCAGGAATACTCGCACAACAAGGCCAGTGTAGACAGGCACCGTCATTTTTTCTGCAAGAAAGCCCCGATGGCTAAAATGGCTATCGGAGCTTTCTTGCGCAAAAGCACTTTTTGTGCAAAAGCATCCCTGCCAATCTAGACGCTCTTTTGCGGAAATACTTTTAACGGAAGAACTTTTCCGTTAAAAGTATTTCACAAAATCATGCCAGTCTAGACGCAGCCCCTAAGTGTGACTGTCTTGAATACATGGTATTGGGGGCTGCACTGTGGAGGGGAGAGGTCTGAGGATCCCAGGGACACTGACAGTTTGGGGGATTTAGAGGCCCCAGAGTTGAAGAATAGCATGGAGGAGTGTTTGAGGGCCCTTGGTTGGCGGGCAAAGTCAACTCAGCAAGTTCATGGGGAACAATAATTGGAATTGGGGAGAGCTGGGGCTTAAGGGATCCCATGAATGGAGGGAGAACCGGTGCGGGGAGCAGATTAGGGAAGGATATGGCAGGCTGCCAGTGTTGGGAAGAAGGAGGACTGAGGGGGTAGGAGTGCAACTTGAGGGCGCGGACGAAGGAATAACAGAGGCTGACAGGTTTCAGGCCTGGCGAGACAGGGGTGTGTGGGTTGGGAAGGAAGGAAGAAGGGAGGCTGGAAGGTCGCAGACCTGGCGAGACAGGGGTGTGCGAGGAGGGTGTGTGGGTTGGGAAGGAAGCCAACAGGGAGGTGAGAGGTCCCACGTACGGGGGATGGGCAGGAAGAGGGCGCAGGTCGGGGTGAGCTTGGGGGTGTTGCAGGGAGCAAAATGGGGGACCGATAGACCCCATGAATGGAGAAAGGGGCTAGAGGGAACATGTTGGTTTGGGCGTTGTGGAGAGGAAGGAAAGCGAGGGACCCGAAGGATAAAAATATGGTTGAAGCGAGCGAGGGCACTCATTGGGGATAAGATTGGCTTGGGAGTGTTGTAATGCACTGGGGAAGTGAGGGAAGGGAGGTGCCAGTTCGGCTGCAGCACAGATAATGGGGGGGCAGGTTAGGCTGCGGTAGGAGGAGTGGGGGTGCTGTTGGACTGGGGGTGTGATGGATTGGGGGTGGAGTGAAAGGGGGTGTGGGAAGCACTGGGGGCAGAGGAAGAGGGGCAGGTCGGGCTAGGGATGCAGGTTGGACTGGGAAGCGGGGGAATGGGGGTGTATGTTGGACTAGGGGTGCTGAATGGAGTGGAGAGTGAGAAGAATGGGGGTGCAGGTTGGGTTGAGGTGTAGAGTGCACAGGGAGTGTGAGGAGAGTGCAGGTTGAGCTAAGGATATTGAATAAACTGGGGGTAGGGTAACGGGGGTGCAGGCTGGGCAGGGGGGTATTGAATGGACTGGGGAAGAGGGGTGCAGGTTGCGCTGGGAGTGTTGAAAGGACTGGGGGAGGGGGTGCAGATTGGGTGGCGGGTGTAGAATGGACTGGAGGGCAGGGGAGGGGGGGTTCAGCATGCACTGGAGTGGGGGGTGTAGAATGGCCTGGGGGCCGGGGGAGGGGCTTGCAGGTTGAGAGGGTGTGACGGCGCGTTGGGGGTTCCCCGTCTCCTGCACCCCGAAATGGCACAAACAGACTGCACCAGCCGGTGGAATAGAGGAAGTTTATTGCCTCTCCAGGATACAGCACAGCACAGATGTAGTCTGGTCACAGAACTGGGCTAGGATGCCTCAGGCCCCCTTGAGTTGGGGGGAGACTGGGCCCCTAAACTCCAGCTCCTCTCCCTAGGCTCTCCTCCATGCTCTCCCACAGTAACAACTAACTTCCCTTGCAGCCCTGCCCCCCAGTCCAGGGCAGCATTCACCTTCCTTTGTTCCTCTCCATGGCGGGTGTCTGGCCACTGGTTCGACAAGTTTGGCCTTACCTCTGCCTAGTGAGGCTTTCCCTGCTGGGTCTTGCTCCAGACAGCAGAGGTCACCACAGCCCAGCAAGTACCCCCACTACGTCACAGAGGGGGGTGTTGAAAGGACTGGGGGGGGGATAACAGGGGCAGGTTGGGTGGGGGGTGTAGAATGGCCTGGGGGGGTAACAGGGGCAGGTTGGGTGGCGGGTGTAGAATGGCCTGGGGGGGGGTAACAGGTGCAGGTTGGGTGGGGGGTGTAGAATGGCCTGGGGCAGTAACAGGTGCAGGTTGGGTGGGGGGTGTAGAATGGCCTGGGGCAGTAACAGGTGCAGGTTGGGTGGGGGGTGTAGAATGGCCTGGGGGCGGTAACAGGTGCAGGTTGGGGGGGTGTAGAATGGCCTGGGGGCGGTAACAGGTGCAGGTTGGGGGGGGGGTGTAGAATGGCCTGGGGGTGTAACAGGTGCAGGTTGGGTGGGGGGTGTAGAATGGCCTGGGGGGGGTAACAGGTGCAGGTTGGGTGGGGGTGTAGAATGGAGCAGTTGATGCAGGTCGGGTGGAAGGTGGGGGAGGGGGATGCAGCTCGGGGGGGGGCTGTGCAGAGCATGGGGGGGCTGAGGATCGCGGGGCGGGGGCAGACAGGGGCGGGGCCTGAGTAGCGCTGCGGGGGCGCCCTACGATGCAGTTGGAGGCGGGGAGAGGCTGGAACACGCTGGGCGTGGCTATGACGGCAAGGGCGGGAGGGGCGTGGCTATGATTGGGGCGGGGCGGACTGAGACACGCCCCCGGGAGGCCGCACTGTGGGAACTACAACTCCCAGGACGCATCGCTCACGCTGGGCGTGACACGGCGCGAGACCAACCCCTGGATCAGCGGCTGGATTGTGATGTCACTTCCGCTGCTCCCGCCCAATCGAACAGCCCATGGGAGCTACGGATTGGGGCACGGAACGTTTCCCACAAGCCACCGCGGCTACTTTCCTTGCTCCCCTCGGCCCCCCCGCCTCAGAGACCCCCCCCCCCAAACTGCCCAGCCGGCTTGTCCTGTGGCGTCAGGACCTGCCAACCCCCCACTCTGCCCCCCCACCAAACCCCCTGTAGTCTGCCCCCCAGCCCCCCACTCTGCCCCCCAGCCCCCCACTCTGCCCCCCCACCAAACCTCCCTGTAGTGCCCCCCAAACCCCCCACTCTGTCCCCCCAACCCCCCCTCTACCCCCCCACCAATCCCCCTGTAGTCTGCCCCCCAACCCCCCACTCTGCCCCCCCACCAAACCCCCTGTAGTCTGCCCCCCAACCCCCCACTCTGCCCCCCCGCACTCTACTCCACCCCAACCCCCCGCAGTCTACTCCAGCACCACTAAACCCCCCCACTCTGCCCCCCACCAAACCCCCCTGTAGTCTGCCTCCCAACCCCCCACTCTGCCCCCCTGCACTCTACTCCACCCCAACCCCCCCTGCAGTCTACTCCAGCACCACCAAACCCCCCCACTCTGCTCCCCCACCAAACTCTTCATTCAGTCTGCTCCTCCCCAACCGCCCCACTCTGCTCCCCCCACCAAACTCTTCATTCAGTCTGCTCCTCCCCAACCCCCCACTCTGCTCCTCCCTACCCCCAGCAGTCAGCTCCCCCCACCAAATACCCCCCCACACACACACCCAACTGCCCAGCGGGCTTGTGTGGGACAGGCAGATGCTGCTGCTGCCTTACAAAGTGCAGCGGGGCAGCGTGAGGCGGGTTGGGGGGGGCTGCCTCGGCTGCGTCCGGTTTGAAAACACTGAGGCTGTGTCTGCACTGGCGCCATCTCGCGCCAAAGCGACCGCTCTTGCGCGGAAACTTGCTGCCTGTCTACACTGGCCGTGTGTGCTTGCGCAAGGAAACTGACCTTCTCCTGTGTACAACCAGGGCTCCTGGCGCAAGAACTAGGATGCTCCTGCTCAGGAAGAAGCCTCTTGCGCAAGAGCCCTTCCGGCACAGGCCAGTGTGGACAGGTAACAGGAATTTCTTGCGCAAGAAAGGCCGACGGTTAAAACGGCCATCGGAGTTTATTGCGCAAGAGAGCGTCCACACTGGCACGGATGCTCTTGCGTAAAAGCACATGCCAGTGCAGACGCGCTCTCAGAATCCTAGAACCACAGAGCTGGAAGAGACCTCAGAAGGTCAAGTCCAGCCCCCTGCGCTAGGCAGGACCAATCCCAACTAAATCAACCCGGCCAGGGCTGTGTCAAGCCGACACTTAAACACCTCTAGGGATGGAGACTCCACTGCCTCCCTAGGGAACCCATCCCAGTGTTTCCCCACCCGCCTAGGGAAATAGTTTTTCCTAATATCCAACCTGGACCTCTCCCACCACAACTTGAGACCTTTGCTCCTTGTTCTGCCATCTGTCACCACTGAGAACAGCTTTTCTGCAGCCTCTTTGGAACCTCGCTTTAGGAAGTTGAAGGCTGCTCTCAAATCCCCCCCAATTGACTCCGAGCCCTGTTCCCGGGGGGCGCGATTGGAGCACGTACCTGGACACCTTCCAGTCACAGTTCCCAGTCGGTTGCTGTCAGGCCGTGGACCGAGCAAACGTCACTTCCGGTCCGTGGGACGGGGCGCGGGCGTCCACCGCGCCACACGTGCCGGCACGACGCTACATTGTGAGAGCTCACAGCGCCCACGTGACTGCTGTTTGTTGCCCCGCGAGGGATGTGAGACGCACAGCTCCTGCCTCGTGCCAGAACGCGCCAAGGAGTTACAATCTCCCCGCCCACATCAGTGCATCATGGGAGACCGAGTGGGGTTGCCAGGTGTGAACTGTCAAAACAAGAGACCTCCTGAGAGGGCGCGTGTCCATCTCAGTGTCTGCCAGCTCCCGCTGCAGTCACGGGTGGGGCCCTGAGCCCGAGTCCCTGTCCCGCCTGCCTCTTCCCTCTGGCCCTCTCAGACTGTCTGGGCCATTGCAGGCTCCGGCTGGGGAGGGGAGGGGTGTTGCTCTCCAGGAGTGGGACCCTAGGATCCGCCTGGCACTGCAGCCAGGACACCGTCTGACTGGAATACGTCACGAACACGTGCCCCTGCAAAAGCCACACGCCGCGCCAAATGCTTCCATGCAGGAACGCGCTGCCATGGCCCCGTCTGACTGTCACGCCCCCTCTCTGCACACTCCTCAGGCACAGGCAGCAGCGTGGGCAGGCAGGCAGGCAGCTCTGCGAAGCCAGCACCAGCTCCTGTCTCCCCCTCTTGCCTCTAGAAGAGGCAGCAAGGGGTTTGACAGGTGGGTCCATGAAGCCACCACACACAGTGCTCATGCATATCAGCTCCCGCCTGCCTCCTTCCACCATACTGCTTCCTCTGTATCAGAGGCAGCAGCACAGAGGTGGGGGAACAGGCCGATCCAACGCTTGTGGGGAGCTGATCAACTGTACAACCGCGCCCTCTTGTGACAAGCTGACTTAAAAGCTGGCTTCCCACAGGTATCAGCTCACACCTCCTCCCTCCTTGCTGCCTCTGACAGACAGCGGGTAAGAGGGGAGAATGCGTGTAATCGACAGGATTGACCAATAACTTGAGGCTTATTGGTTAATCGTGTAGTCGTCTGTACGTTGACATTCCAAGAGAAAACCACTAAATCTGGTGTGGAGAGTTTAGCCCCTAACCAGCCAGCAGCGAGCAATACCGCTGAGCTGATAAGTGCGGGGAACAGAACAGCTAAAAAGTCAGTGATAACATCTAACTCTAAAATGGTGAGCAATAAATTAAAACAGAAGCTCTTAAATATGAATAAACTGCAACACCCGTGCAAAAGAATATGAACAGAACACCAGGAATTTAGATTTATTTCCAAAGTAAAAGGCTTGTGTATTTCTAGGGTAAAACATACATAAAAACGTGATGTTCAACTCATTAAGTTATTGCTGGAACATGGATTACAGCAGGGGTTCTCAACATTCGTGATACCACCACCCCCTAAAATGCTAAACGAATTTGTGTGGCCACCCACCCTCACTGCCCTGGGTCGCTTCCTCCCTCCCTTCTTACCAGACTCCTTGCCCTCCTCGGGTTCCTTCATGGCACGTGCAGTCCTTAACACCCTCCCCCCTGCAGGCTCCTTTCCCCCATCTCTTTCTCCTCTGTGCCTCTTTTCTGCTCCGCATCCCACTCTCCCGCTGCCTTGCCTCCTCCTGTAGCTGAGCCACGCTCCTGGAGCCCCATGGCCCCAGCCATGCTGTGCGGCTTTCTGGCAGCTGCCTTCTGCCTCCCTGCCGCTCTTCACAGCCGGGGGGAGAGGGGTCGCAAGTGAAATACCTGGTGCCTGCAGGACTAAGTATTTGCTAGGTGATGCTTATAAATTAAGGCAATAATGCAATGAGCCTGTATCGAAGACTGTACTCGAGCCAAATAAAGACACAAGGCGTAAAAAGCCTTAAGCATATGTAACTAAAAATAACCCTAGATAATACCGTCTTAAACACTAAAATGCTGAAATGACTGAAGAGGTGGCAGGTAGCCACGGGATGCTAGTTCATAGCATCTGGAAATAAAACAACAACAACAACAACAACAACTGGTCTGGTAGGACTTTATAGACTAACAAACAATGTAGCTAGGATCATGAGCTTTCGTGGACTCAGGATACCATCTACGTAAGAACGGCCGTACTGGATCAGACCAAAGGTCCATCTAGCCCAATAGCCTGTCTGCCGACAGTGGCCAGCACCAGGTGCCCCGGAGACGGTGGACCAAAGACAATGATCAAGCCATTTGTCTCCTGCCATCCTTCTCCAGCCTCTGACAGACAGAGGCCAAGGACACCATTGTATCCCCTGGCTAATAGCCATTTATGGACCTAACCTCCATGAAATTATCTAGCTTCTCTTTAAACTCTGTTATAGTGCTAGCCTTCACAGCCTCCTCTGGCAAGGAGTTCCACAGGTTGACTACATGCTGCGTGAAGAAGAACTTTCATTTATTAGTTTTAAACCTGTTACCCGTTAATTTCATTTGGTGTCCTCTAGTTCTTCTATTATGGGAACTAATAAATAACTTTTCTTTATCTGCCCTCTCCACACCACTCATGACTTTATAGACCTCTATCATATCCCCCCTCGGTCTCCTCTTTTCTAAACTGAAAAATCCCAATCGCTTTAACCTCTCTTCATATGGGACCCGTTCCAAACCCCTAATCATTTTAGTTGCCCTTTTCTGGACCCTTTCCAAGGCCAAAATATCTTTTTTGAGGTGAGGAGACCACATCTGTACACAGTATTCAAGATGTGGGCGTACCATAGTTTTATACAGGGGCAGTAAGAGATTCTGGGTCTTATTTTCTATCCCTTTCCTAATAATTCCTAGCATCCTATTTGCCTTTTTGGCCGCCGTTGCACACCGTGTGGAAGTTTTCAAAGAACTGTCCACGATAACTCCAAGATCTCTTTCCTGATTTGTCATAGCCAAAGTAGCCCCCGTCATTCTGTACGTATAGTTGGGGTTATTTTTCCCGATGTGCATTACTTTACACTTATCCACATGAAATTTCATTTGCCATTTTGTTGCCCAGTCACTCCGTTTGGTGAGATCTTTTTGGAGTCTCTCACAGTCTGCTTCTGTCTTGACTATCCTGAACAGTTTGGTATCATCTGCAAACTTTACCACCTCACTCCTTACCCCTTTCTCCAGATCATTTACGAATAAGTTGAAAAGGATTGGTCCCAGGACTGACCCTTGGGGGACACCACTAGTTACCCCTCTCCATTCTGAAAATTTACCATTTCTTCCTACCCTTTGTTTCCTGCCTTTTAACCAGTTCTCAATCCAAGAAAGGACCTTCCCTCTTCTCCCATGGCCATGGAATTGACACAAGAGCCTTTGGTGAGGAACCTTGTGAGGAACCTCAGGAGGCGGGAAGGGCTCGAGACGCCTCCTGGGCATGCGTGGCTCAACAGGGGAAACTGCTATACAAAGCTCCGATCTGAGGCTCAGGGCGACCCTTCACCTACAGTGGAGCACCCACTGGGACACTACGCGAAGAACTACTACTGGATCCCCCTTGTCTGCATGTTTGTTAACCCCTTCAGAGAACACTAATAGATTAATAAGACATGATTTCCCTTTACAGAAACCATGTTGACTTTTGTCCAACAAACTATGTTCGTCTACATGCCTCACAATTTTATTCTTTACTATTGTTTCAACTAACTTGCCTGCTACCGAAGTCAGACCCGATGGTCTAGCCAGCCTCAGAACCATACTTCCCTTGGGATCTGGCTGTGACGTTACCTTGATAAGGCATATTTACTCTGCTATTTCCAACCCAATAGCAACAGAAATGAAATCCAGGACCCCTACCAGCATATCCCCTTCAAACCCTCCCCATCCAAATCCCCAACCCGCGCTGACCGCAAGGCAAGCAGGGACGTTAGGCAACCATGAAGTGAATAGTCCTGGAAGCGCACAAAATACTGTCGGTTCCACGACTATTCGATAGTCTCCTGAGGTGGGGCCGGCAGCCAGTGTGCTCCCAGCCCCCACTCCCAGGAAGCCCCCCCCCCCAGCAGGGACTGCTTCCTTTGACGCTGC
This sequence comes from Pelodiscus sinensis, assembly GCF_052426305.1. Lineage (NCBI taxonomy): Eukaryota > Metazoa > Chordata > Testudines > Trionychidae > Pelodiscus > Pelodiscus sinensis. The sequence continues at coordinate 102,494 of NC_143083.1, forward strand.
CCCGGCATCTCACGCAGCTGCCTCCGTCCGCAGTGAGCCCTGGCGACCCCCACCCCGCCTGCCACTGCTGCCTGCGATAGCTGGCACATGCGGGGAGCTGGCTGGAAAGCTTCGTGCAGGTACCGGCTCCGTCTGCCCCCCACACCCTCCGCGCCATGCCTCTCTATCAGCAGTAAAGTGGGGGGAATGGGAGCCAGTGCCATGGAGAGCCACCTGTGCCCCCGCCCCTCCCTCCTGTGCTCACGCCCCTGCCCCTTCCTGAGGCTGGGCAGGAACTGGGTGGTGAGTGCTCCCCCACCAGGAGGCTAGCGGCTGTGCTGGAACCTGGGGCAGTGAGTGGCTATCCCCTCCCACCCCGCACCGTAAACATACCCCAGCAAATATACCCCCGGCACAGAAAAGTCTTGTATGCTCTGCGGGTTATATTCGTGTGCGGGGTATAAAAGAGGTTACTCAAATAGAAAAAACTGCAGGGTATATTCAGGTGCGGGATATAGTCGCTAAATTACGGTCGTTGATTCAGCTCCACTGAGCATCCCTAGCGTCACCCGCCGATACTCCACTTTCCATGCCGCAGGCCTGGCCGGCTGCACCCCTCCCGCCCACCAGCTATTCCTGCCTGGCCTTCCTGAGCAAAATCCTCCTCCTGTAACTCCTTCAGCTAAAGCCTGAGGCACCACGGCCTCTGGAGCAGAAACCCTAAATCCACAAACCCTCTATAGTCTGATTAGCCCGTGGGCTTCTGGTACGCCGGGGGGCCCTCCCCACCCAGCCTGGGCAACAGGGGACTCTAGCGTCAGCTCTAATGTCCCCTCCGCCCCGTGCCCGTTTCTCAGCCGGGCCAGAGCCCCCCCCATGCCCATTTCTAGAGGGCCTCTCCCGCCATTGCTGCCACCTACCCGGGGCGACGGAGCAGGAGGGGAAGTCGGCGAGGATGACGTGAAACTGGAGCAGCGTGTAGAGCCTGCCCAGAAGCACGTTTCCCATCACCTGGCTCCTGCTGAGGGGCGAGTGGATTCGGCCCTGGACAAGCAGAAAAAGAAGGAGCCGGGGGTGCCGCATCACTGACCCTGCGAGGCTGAGCTGTGACCGACCCGCTGCCCTGCCCGCCAGCTCCGCCCCACGAGCAGAGAAGCAAGCAGGGCAGGGAGGTGATGCAGCGTCCATGAGACTGAGATTGGAGACTGCAGCCTGCTTCAGGGGCCACATTTTGAAAAGCTGTTGGAAACTTAGAGACGGGGCAGCAAAGAGCAAAAAGTCTGGAGGGCTGCAGAGAAAGTCCTTCTCCTCTGCTCTTGAGCTCCGTGTGCTTGGCTTGTACAAGGAAAGCTGAGAGGTGACGTTACTCGGGCGTCTAAGGGCCTTTCCGGAGAGAACATGTCGGGTACCAAAGGGCCGGTTCACGGTGCAGAGAAAGGCAGGACAAGAGCCAGTGGCTGGAAGGTGAAACCAGACACGTTCCTCTTGGACATAGGGCACCAATACTTCACAGGGAGGATGATTCACCACTGGCACAAACTACCAAAGCAAGTGACGGGTTCTTCATTTCTTGATGTCTGCTAGTGGACATCATCTGAAGTTTTCTGACAAGCTCTAAATAACCTGTCCTAAGTCTCCCTCAAAAAAAGGAAAAATTCCTTGTTTGCTCCTAAAAGAAAGTTAACTCTCTATATGACGCTCTTCCATTCTCACATGCCACAGGAGAGGGAAGGTGAAAGGGCGGGGGTGGGGGAAAAGCCCCAAGGCTCCCTGCCGGATCCAACTTGCAAGGAAGAAGCGGAGCTAGAATCGGCTCCGCACACTGCTGCTTCCCTTCCTCCTCCCCCTCCCACAGCAGGGCATGGACCCGCTTCCTGGAGGATTTTCCTGCTACTCCCATTTGCCAATATCCTGCCAATGGGAGCAGCGGGAGGCTGATCCTGGGCCATGGTGCTGGCAGCACTGTGAAAGAAGTTAGTGGCCCCTCACTCACCCAGGCTGAGACCCCACGCCCCCAGCCTGCTCACACACACCCTCCACTGAGACCCCTCACACCCAGCCTGCTCCTACACCTCACCCCTGTCCAGACACCCCACCCCCAGCCCGCTCCCCCACCTTCCCTCGCGCCCCCTCCTCCCCCGGGCCAGACACCCCACCCCCAGCCCGCTCCCCCACCTTCCCTCACGCCCCCTCCTCCCCCGGGCAAGACACCCCACCCCCAGCCCGCTCCCCCATCTTCCCTCGCGCCGCCGCCTCCTTCCCCGGGCCAGACACCCCTCCCCCAGCCCGCTCCCCCACCTTCCCTTGCGCCCCCTCCCCCTGGGCCAGACACCCCTCCCCCAGCCCGCTCCCCCACCTTCCCTCGCGCCCCCTTCTCCCCCGGGCCAGACACCCCATCCCCAGCCCGCTCCCCCACCTTCCCTCACGCCCCCTCATCCCCCGGGCCAGACACCCCACCCCCAGCCCGCTCCCCCACCTTCCCTCGCGCCCCCTCCCCCCCCGGGCCAGACACCCCTCCCCCAGCCCGCTCCCCCACCTTCCCTCGCGCCCCCTCCTCCCCCGGGCCAGACACCCCACCCCCAGCCCGCTCCCCCACCTTCCCTCGCGCCCCCTCCTCCCCCGGGCCAGACACCAACAAGGGGCGGGCTGGGGGCGGGGCAGCTTCGCACTCGGACCCAGGATTCGCTCGCGCCCCCGCGCGCTCCTCGGACCTTCCTGTCATGGCGGCCCCGGCCGCCCAGTCAGACAACGCCCCCCTGCGACAGCCCATTGGCCGAACCAGAGGCAGGATCCCCTTTGCTGACAGCCCATTGGGCGACACTATCCTCCGCCAAGGCTGTCTTCCGAAAGCCCATTGGCTGGCACACAGCCACGAACCACCCCTAAGTCACAGACAATTCGAGGACAGAGCAGTCCAGTAAGATCCACCCCGGACAGCCTATTGGTCGAGAGCAGTGGCAGGTCATTCCCCCTAGTCACACCGCATTCGCAGACAGAGCTGTCCGTTAAGATGCAGCCGGTTCAGCCTATTGGGTGCCTCTGATTCAAAACACGCCCCTTAGTCACAGCCCATTCGCGGACAGAAGAGTCTGTTATAATCCACCCCGGACAACCTATTGGCCGCCAGCAGCCCCAGAACACGCCTTGAGTCACCGCCCATTGGCGCACGGAGCAGTCCGTTAAGAGTCACCTCGGACAGCCTCAGATTGGGCGCCACAGATTCCGAACACGCCCTTTACTCTCAGCCCATTCCCGGACAGAACAGTCTGTTACGATCAGTCTGGGACAGTCTCTTGGCCAGCCTTAGTGTAGGGATAACATAGTCAAGTATTAAACATGATTCCCCCAAGTGGAAGTGACTCCCCAGAATTTGTTCCCCACAACTAAAAGTCTAAGGAGGAGAAGTTCGTTAAGTAGAAGAAGCATAGAAGTGTTTAGATTTATTCTTGTGAAAGTGTTTAGATTTAGTGTTATCAAGCTTGATAACTGTTAGATTTATTATTATTATTATTATTATTATTATTTGTTAGGATTCTTTAATTATAAATCTAAACATTTTTGCCCCTCTAGAATATAATTGGTTAGGAATGTAATATTAGGTCATGTAACTTCAAACTGTTAAAAATATACTACTATGTAGCCAGAAACAGCTCCCCTCGCTGTGTGCCAGGGCACGCTCAAACTTATTGTTACACAATTGACAACCGTTCTCTTCAAAGCATTGTGAAGCACTTAACCCTAATCGCAAAGTGAAGCATTGTAACTATAACAGTAACTAACTCAGCACTCAGAGAGAGAATGTTTTAAGAAATGCCACCCAGAAACTTTTGTAACTTTTTGTAACTACAACTCTTGTATTATTATGCAAAATACTGTATGGGAAACATTACTTCGGGAATGTACGTAAGAGAGAGAGTGCTCGGACGATGAATGAACGGTTCTGAGAGGTGCCAGCCTGAGAATGCAGCAACAAAGGGCTGAAGAAGGCGTCAGGTGCCATTGCAACCAAAAGGTGTCCTTTAAGATCATTCCCGGGTCAGCTTATTGGTCGCCTCAGATAAAGGACGCGCCCTTTAATCACAGCCCATTTGCTGACAGAGCAGTCCGTTAAGATTGACTGGTTGGAGCTGGGCAGGACCACCGGCCACGGCGCAGTTTAGGAGGGGGGGCCGCAGCTGGTCCTGCGGGTGACGGGCGGGAGTGGCCGGCCGGGCTGAAGCGCAGCCTAGGCCCTACTGGGGAGCGAGAGGCAGGTGCCAGGTCCAGGGGAGGGGATGAGGTGATTGCAGAGGAGGAAACTGAGGCACGGGGGGGAGGGGGAGCCAGGGAAAGCAGAGCTGGTGGGGCTGAGGCCGGTCCATGTCGGTTCACAGAGCAGCCGATGGACTCCTGATGGCTACTCGATGACGCCGCAGTCCCGGGGCCGGTGTGACGTCACAAACAGCTGCCGTCGCAATTGGCTCCCCGTAGCCGTTTCTAACACACACATGAGCCGCTCTGATTTGGCTTCTAACACTTTTAGCTGCTCAGTTCTGCAAGCGCGGAGAGGAAGCCGCGTCCGATAGATGGAGGTTCTCCGCGACACATTTGGCAGCCTGGACCCCCTGCCTCTGGTCCAAAGAGTCTCAACCAACCCCCGACCCCATGACCCTTGTTCTCAGTGATTCCGCCAGCTGCTTGGTGCCTTTAGTACCCGGCCCCGCTTGCAAAGTCCCCCCCCAGCAGCATGACCCGAGAGCGAAACAAGAGACCCCCCCCAGCAGCAAAACCCGAGAGCAGCGCGAAAGAACCCCCCCGGCATTGCGACCCGAGGGCGGCGCCAGAGACCCCCCCCAGCAGCAAGTCCCGAGGGCGGCGCCAGAGACCCTCCCCAGCAGCGTGACCCGAGAGCGAAGCCAGAGACCTCCCCCAGCAGAGTGACCCGAAAACGGTGCCAGAGACCCCCCCCAGCAGAAAGACCGGAGAGCGGCACCACAGACCCGCCCCCAGCAGTGCGACCCAAGAGTGGCGCCAGAGACCCTCCCCCCAGCAGCATCACCGGAGAACGGCGACAGAGATCTCCCCCCCCCCACCAGCAGCACGACCTGAGATGGGAGCCAGAGGCCCCCCCCAGCAGCATCACCCGAGAGTGGCGCCAGAGACCCCCCCCCCAGCAGCATGAGATGAAAGTGGCAACAGAGACCCCACCCCCAAGGAGCGCGACCCGAGACCAGCGCCGGAGACCCCCCCAGAAGCATTACCCGAGAGTGGAGACAGAAACCCCACTCCCAGCACCGCTACTGGAGAGCGGCGCCAGAGACCTCCCCGAACAGCATCACCCGAGAGCGGCCCCAGACACCCACCCAGCAGCAAAACCCGAGAGAGGTGCCAGAGACCCCCCGCAGCAGCATCACCTGATAGCGGGGCCAGTGACACCCCCCGTCTGCAGCATGACCGGAGAGAGGCTCCAGAGACCACCCCCCAGCAGCGCGACCCGAGAGTGGAGACAGAGACCCCACCCCCAGCACCACTACCGAGAGCGGCACCAGAGACCCCCCCCTAACAGCGCGACCCGAAAGCGGTAACAGAGACCCCCCCGCAGCAGCACGACTGGAGAGCGAAGCCAGAGACCCCCCCCAGCAGCATGATCCCAAGGAGGCGCCGGAGACCCCCCCAGTAGCGCAACTCGAGAGCGGCACCAGAGATTCCCCGCAGTAGCATAACCCGAGAGAGGCGTCAGACTCCCTCCCAGCAGCACGACCTGAGAGTGGCCCCAAAGACCCCTCCCCCCCAGCAGCGAGACCAGAGAGCAGCGCTAGAGACACCCCCAAGCTGCACGACTCGAGAGCGGCACCAGAATCCCTCCCTGCAGCGAGACCAGAGAGCGGCGTGACTGAAGAGACCTCTCACTCACTAAGGTCTGTGGCTGTGGGAATTCTATCCTTTAGCCCTTCCCCCCAGCCCCTCGCCAATGTATAGGGCCCTCTACAATAACACTGAGTCAGTCAGCCATGACGCACCACCGCTCTCCCTTGCGCGACTTGCGAACCTGCAGAATTCCCGTTGGCTCCTGAGCCCTTAACCCTTGGAGATGCTCACCTGGAATGCCTGCAAGTGTGCTGTACAAGGACACGGCAGAAGCAGAGCAAGGACAAAGACACAGACAGAAACAGACAGACAGGACGTATTGGCCAATACGAGAGAGCAACAAGAGAGAAACACATGAGAGGCAGTCAGAAACCTTACCACCTTGCGTCTTCCTCCTCGAGCCAAGCGTCTGCTGAGAAGGACACCGTGTTTCAGAGAAACCAGCACCCCTGACAAACGGGAGCCCTGTTTCTCCCACTACCAAAGAAGAACCTCGGGAACCTTCGCTCGGACTCGCTGTCTAAGCAAACGTGACTTCCCTTCCTAGACCCGAGTGGGCCGTAAGCCGAGAGATTTCCGGACCCGACACTTATCTCCCTGTCAGCGATGGCTGCTCCGTTCCCAGCGAGACGGTTCTCACCTCGCTTCGACCAAGCTCCCGAGCTCGCTGTTCTAGTTTCCGTTCCATCCTCAGACGGGAGGACACCGGGAGGGTTGACTTCTTATCGCTCGCTACCGAACACAGCAGAGGGGAAAAAACAAACAAACAACTTAGCTTTTCAGTCCGCAAGGACGCGGCATCGCTTCTCCTCCCACCATCGGCCACCCCCTCCCGCTGCCACTCCAGGAACGCGGAGAGAACGGAGGCCTTGAATATCTATCCACGCACTGTTGAACCGCCTACTGCCCCTTCACCAGTCCCCAAGCCACCAGGCTCCGTGTCCCAGCAGGAAGCTCTCTGCCTCAGAAGAAAAATACTGCCAGGACGCTTGAAGATTTCAAAGCACGCACCTCTTACTCACACAGAGCCATGGGAAGGCCGAACGCTGAGGACCCTTCACGTGTTCCGAGAATCACGTCCAGGCAGCTCAAGTCCATCTCGGACGATATCTTCTCAGCCCACGGCCCCTCACTGATTCCTCTGCAAGGGTGGCCGAAAAAGCCCAGCGTTAGCTCTCACTCACTAAGGTCTGTGGCTGTGGGAATGCTATCCTTTAGCCCTTTCCCCCCCTCTCGCCTATGTATCGGGTCCTCTACAAGAACACTGAGTCAGTCAGCCATGACGCACCACCGCTCTCCCTTGCGCGACTGGCGTACCTGCAGCATTCCCATTGGCTCCTGAGCCCTTAACCCTTGGAGATGCTCACCTGGAATGCCTGCAAGTGTGCTGTACAAGGACACGGCAGAAGCAGAGCAAGGACAAAGACACAGACAGAAACAGACAGACAGGACGTATTGGCCAATACTAGAGAGCAACAAGAGAGAAACACATAAGAGGCAGTCAGAAACCTTACCACCTTGCGTCTTCCTCCTCGAGCCAAGCGTCTGCTGAGAAGGACACCGTGTTCCAGAGAAACCAGCACCCCTGACAAACGGGAGCCCTGTTTCTCCCACTACCAAGTAAGCACCTCGGGAACCTCCGCTCGGACTCGCTGTTTAAGCAAACGTAACGTCCCTTCCTAGACCCGAGTGGGCCGTAAGCTGAGAGATTTCCAGACCCGACACTTATCTCCCGGTCAGCGATGGCTGCTCCGCTCCCAGCCGGACGGTTCTCGCCTTCTTCGCCCAAGCTCCCGAGCTCGCTGTTCTCGTTTCCGTTCCATCCCCAGACGGGAGGACACCGGGAGGGTTGACTTCTTATCGCTCGCTACCGAACACAGCAGAGGGGAAAAAACAAACAAACAACTTAGCTTTTCAGTCCGCAAGGACGCGGCATCGCTTCTCCTCCCACCATCGGCCACCCCCTCCCGCTGCCACTCCAGGAACGCGGAGAGAACGGAGGCCTTGAATATCTATCCACGCACTGTTGAACCGCCTACTGCCCCTTCACCAGTCCCCAAGCCACCAGGCTCCGTGCCCCAGCAGGAAGCGCTCTGCCTCAGAAGAAACATACTGCCAGGACGCTTGAAGATTTCAAAGCACGCACCTCTTACTCACACAGAGCCATGGGAAGGCCGAACGCTGAGGACCCTTCACGTGTTCCGAGAATCACGTCCAGGCAGCTCAAGTCCATCTCGGACGATATCTTCTCAGCCCACGGCCCCTCACTGATTCCTCTGCAAGGGTGGCCGAAAAAGCCCAGCGTTAGCTCTCACTCACTAAGGTCTGTGGCTGTGGGAATGCTATCCTTTAGCCCTTTCCCCCCCCTCTCGCCTATGTATCGGGTCCTCTACAAGAACACTGAGTCAGTCAGCCATGACGCACCACCGCTCTCCCTTGCGCGACTGGCGTACCTGCAGCATTCCCATTGGCTCCTGAGCCCTTAACCCTTGGAGATGCTCACCTGGAATGCCTGCAAGTGTGCTGTACAAGGACACGGCAGAAGCAGAGCAAGGACAAAGACACAGACAGAAACAGACAGACAGGACGTATTGGCCAATACTAGAGAGCAACAAGAGAGAAACACATAAGAGGCAGTCAGAAACCTTACCACCTTGCGTCTTCCTCCTCGAGCCAAGCGTCTGCTGAGAAGGACACCGTGTTCCAGAGAAACCAGCACCCCTGACAAACGGGAGCCCTGTTTCTCCCACTACCAAGTAAGCACCTCGGGAACCTCCGCTCGGACTCGCTGTTTAAGCAAACGTAACGTCCCTTCCTAGACCCGAGTGGGCCGTAAGCTGAGAGATTTCCAGACCCGACACTTATCTCCCGGTCAGCGATGGCTGCTCCGCTCCCAGCCGGACGGTTCTCGCCTTCTTCGCCCAAGCTCCCGAGCTCGCTGTTCTCGTTTCCGTTCCATCCCCAGACGGGAGGACACCGGGAGGGTTGACTTCTTATCGCTCGCTACCGAACACAGCAGAGGGGAAAAAACAAACAAACAACTTAGCTTTTCAGTCCGCAAGGACGCGGCATCGCTTCTCCTCCCACCATCGGCCACCCCCTCCCGCTGCCACTCCAGGAACGCGGAGAGAACGGAGGCCTTGAATATCTATCCACGCACTGTTGAACCGCCTACTGCCCCTTCACCAGTCCCCAAGCCACCAGGCTCCGTGCCCCAGCAGGAAGCTCTCTGCCTCAGAAGAAAAATACTGCCAGGACGCTTGAAGATTTCAAAGCACGCACCTCTTACTCACACAGAGCCATGGGAAGGCCGAACGCTGAGGACCCTTCACGTGTTCCGAGAATCACGTCCAGGCAGCTCAAGTCCATCTCGGACGATATCTTCTCAGCCCACGGCCCCTCACTGATTCCTCTGCAAGGGTGGCCGAAAAAGCCCAGCGTTAGCTCTCACTCACTAAGGTCTGTGGCTGTGGGAATGCTATCCTTTAGCCCTTTCCCCCCCTCTCGCCTATGTATCGGGTCCTCTACAAGAACACTGAGTCAGTCAGCCATGACGCACCACCGCTCTCCCTTGCGCGACTGGCGTACCTGCAGCATTCCCATTGGCTCCTGAGCCCTTAACCCTTGGAGATGCTCACCTGGAATGCCTGCAAGTGTGCTGTACAAGGACACGGCAGAAGCAGAGCAAGGACAAAGACACAGACAGAAACAGACAGACAGGACGTATTGGCCAATACTAGAGAGCAACAAGAGAGAAACACATAAGAGGCAGTCAGAAACCTTACCACCTTGCGTCTTCCTCCTCGAGCCAAGCGTCTGCTGAGAAGGACACCGTGTTCCAGAGAAACCAGCACCCCTGACAAACGGGAGCCCTGTTTCTCCCACTACCAAGTAAGCACCTCGGGAACCTCCGCTCGGACTCGCTGTTTAAGCTAACGTAACGTCCCTTCCTAGACCCGAGTGGGCCGTAAGCTGAGAGATTTCCAGACCCGACACTTATCTCCCGGTCAGCGATGGCTGCTCCGCTCCCAGCCGGACGGTTCTCGCCTTCTTCGCCCAAGCTCCCGAGCTCGCTGTTCTCGTTTCCGTTCCATCCCCAGACGGGAGGACACCGGGAGGGTTGACTTCTTATCGCTCGCTACCGAACACAGCAGAGGGGAAAAAACAAACAAACAACTTAGCTTTTCAGTCCGCAAGGACGCGGCATCGCTTCTCCTCCCACCATCGGCCACCCCCTCCCGCTGCCACTCCAGGAACGCGGAGAGAACGGAGGCCTTGAATATCTATCCACGCACTGTTGAACCGCCTACTACCCCTTCACCAGTCCCCAAGCCACCAGGCTCCGTGCCCCAGCAGGAAGCTCTCTGCCTCAGAAGAAAAATACTGCCAGGACGCTTGAAGATTTCAAAGCACGCACCTCTTACTCACACAGAGCCATGGGAAGGCCGAACGCTGAGGACCCTTCACGTGTTCCGAGAATCACGTCCAGGCAGCTCAAGTCCATCTCGGACGATATCTTCTCAGCCCACGGCCCCTCACTGATTCCTCTGCAAGGGTGGCCGAAAAAGCCCAGCGTTAGCTCTCACTCACTAAGGTCTGTGGCTGTGGGAATGCTATCCTTTAGCCCTTTCCCCCCCTCTCGCCTATGTATCGGGTCCTCTACAAGAACACTGAGTCAGTCAGCCATGACGCACCACCGCTCTCCCTTGCGCGACTGGCGTACCTGCAGCATTCCCATTGGCTCCTGAGCCCTTAACCCTTGGAGATGCTCACCTGGAATGCCTGCAAGTGTGCTGTACAAGGACACGGCAGAAGCAGAGCAAGGACAAAGACACAGACAGAAACAGACAGACAGGACGTATTGGCCAATACTAGAGAGCAACAAGAGAGAAACACATAAGAGGCAGTCAGAAACCTTACCACCTTGCGTCTTCCTCCTCGAGCCAAGCGTCTGCTGAGAAGGACACCGTGTTCCAGAGAAACCAGCACCCCTGACAAACGGGAGCCCTGTTTCTCCCACTACCAAGTAAGCACCTCGGGAACCTCCGCTCGGACTCGCTGTTTAAGCAAACGTAACGTCCCTTCCTAGACCCGAGTGGGCCGTAAGCTGAGAGATTTCCAGACCCGACACTTATCTCCCGGTCAGCGATGGCTGCTCCGCTCCCAGCCGGACGGTTCTCGCCTTCTTCGCCCAAGCTCCCGAGCTCGCTGTTCTCGTTTCCGTTCCATCCCCAGACGGGAGGACACCGGGAGGGTTGACTTCTTATCGCTCGCTACCGAACACAGCAGAGGGGAAAAAACAAACAAACAACTTAGCTTTTCAGTCCGCAAGGACGCGGCATCGCTTCTCCTCCCACCATCGGCCACCCCCTCCCGCTGCCACTCCAGGAACGCGGAGAGAACGGAGGCCTTGAATATCTATCCACGCACTGTTGAACCGCCTACTGCCCCTTCACCAGTCCCCAAGCCACCAGGCTCCGTGCCCCAGCAGGAAGCTCTCTGCCTCAGAAGAAAAATACTGCCAGGACGCTTGAAGATTTCAAAGCACGCACCTCTTACTCACACAGAGCCATGGGAAGGCCGAACGCTGAGGACCCTTCACGTGTTCCGAGAATCACGTCCAGGCAGCTCAAGTCCATCTCGGACGATATCTTCTCAGCCCACGGCCCCTCACTGATTCCTCTGCAAGGGTGGCCGAAAAAGCCCAGCGTTAGCTCTCACTCACTAAGGTCTGTGGCTGTGGGAATGCTATCCTTTAGCCCTTTCCCCCCCTCTCGCCTATGTATCGGGTCCTCTACAAGAACACTGAGTCAGTCAGCCATGACGCACCACCGCTCTCCCTTGCGCGACTGGCGTACCTGCAGCATTCCCATTGGCTCCTGAGCCCTTAACCCTTGGAGATGCTCACCTGGAATGCCTGCAAGTGTGCTGTACAAGGACACGGCAGAAGCAGAGCAAGGACAAAGACACAGACAGAAACAGACAGACAGGACGTATTGGCCAATACTAGAGAGCAACAAGAGAGAAACACATAAGAGGCAGTCAGAAACCTTACCACCTTGCGTCTTCCTCCTCGAGCCAAGCGTCTGCTGAGAAGGACACCGTGTTCCAGAGAAACCAGCACCCCTGACAAACGGGAGCCCTGTTTCTCCCACTACCAAGTAAGCACCTCGGGAACCTCCGCTCGGACTCGCTGTTTAAGCAAACGTAACGTCCCTTCCTAGACCCGAGTGGGCCGTAAGCTGAGAGATTTCCAGACCCGACACTTATCTCCCGGTCAGCGATGGCTGCTCCGCTCCCAGCCGGACGGTTCTCGCCTTCTTCGCCCAAGCTCCCGAGCTCGCTGTTCTCGTTTCCGTTCCATCCCCAGACGGGAGGACACCGGGAGGGTTGACTTCTTATCGCTCGCTACCGAACACAGCAGAGGGGAAAAAACAAACAAACAACTTAGCTTTTCAGTCCGCAAGGACGCGGCATCGCTTCTCCTCCCACCATCGCACCGCAGCCTCCCCCCATCGGCCACCATCTCCCGTTGCCACTACAGGAACGGGGAGTGGAAGGAGGCCTTGAATCTCTATCCACACTCTGTTGAACCGCCTACTGCCCCTTCACCAGTCCCCAAGCCACCAGGCTCCGTGCCCCAGCAGGAAGCTCTCTGCCTCAGAAGAAACATACTGCCAGGACGCTTGAAGATTTCAAAGCACGCACCTCTTACTCACACAGAGCCATGGGAAGGCCGAACGCTGAGGACCCTTCACGTGTTGCGAGAATCACGACCAGGCAGCTCAAGTCCATCTCGGACGGTATCTTCTCAGCCCACGGCCCCGCACTGATTCCTCTGCAAGGGTGGCCGAAAAAGCCCAGCGTTAGCTCTCACTCACTAAGGTCTGTGGCTGTGGGAATGCTATGCTTTAGCCCTTTCCCCCCCTCTCGCCTATGTATCGGGTCCTCTACAAGAACACTGAGTCAGTCAGCCATGACGCACCACCGCTCTCCCTTGCGCGACTCGAGAACCTGCTGAATTCCCGTTGGCTCCTGAGCCCTTAACCCTTGGAGATGCTCACCTGGAATGCCTGCAAGTGTGCTGTACAAGGACACGGCAGAAGCAGAGCAAGGACAAAGACACAGACAGAAACAGACAGACAGGACGTATTGGCCAATACGAGAGAGCAACAAGAGAGAAACACATAAGAGGCAGTCAGAAACCTTACCACCTTGCGTCTTCCTCCTCGAGCCAAGCGTCTGCGGAGAAGGACACCGTGTTCCAGAGAAACCAGCACCCCTGACCAACGGGAGCCACCAAGGAAGCACCTCGCGAACCTCCACTGGGACTCGCTGTCTAAGAAAACGTGACTTCCCTTCCTAGGGACGAGTGGGCCGTAAGCCGAGAGATTTCCAGACCTGACACTTATCTCCGTGACAGTGACGGCTGCTCCGCTCCCAGCTGCACGGTTCTCTCCTCGCTTCGACCAAGCTCCAGAGCTCGCTGTTCTCGTTTCTGTTCCGTCCCCAGACGGGAGGACACCGGGAGGGTTGACTTCCTATCGCTCGCTACCCAACTCAGCAAAGGGGGAAATCAAACCAAGCAACTTACTTTTCAGTCTCTCTGTACCAGGGAAACCAATACACCTGACAACGTAAAAGGGAATACGTTGGCATCTCAGTCCGTAATGTCCCGTAACCTCTTCTCACATCTAAATTATGCTGCTGTCTTCCACCCTCCCACTCCGCCTCTCCCTGGCACTGCAGAAATACCAGTGGAGAAGAGCGCATTGAGCCCACATCCAAATAGTCTCCTTACAGAGCATACCCAGCAGAATTCTTCATACCCAAAAGGAAGCTCATGGCCTGTGATGAAACCGACTGCTAGTTGTCCCCTATTTTTTTGAAGGCTCCCAAGACCACATCTGTGGAGATGTTCACCCAGCAGACCTGCCCATGTCCTGTGGATGGAGACAGCAGCACTGCGAAGAATAGAGTCTCAAAGGGGCTGATCAGTGGAGAAGTTCATTTCCTATTTTGGTCTCTACGTGGGCGCATCTAGACTAGCAAGATTTTGCGCAAAAGCGGCCGCTTGTGCAAAAACTTCCCAGCTGTCTACACTGGCCGCTTGAATTTGCGCAAGAGCACTGACGTTCTAATGGAAGAATTCAGTCCTTCTTGCGCAAACACTTTGACGCTCCCGCTCAGGGATAAGCCCTCTTGCGCAGGAATACTCGCACAACAAGGCCAGTGTAGACAGGCACCGTCATTTTTTCTGCAAGAAAGCCCCGATGGCTAAAATGGCTATCGGAGCTTTCTTGCGCAAAAGCACTTTTTGTGCAAAAGCATCCCTGCCAATCTAGACGCTCTTTTGCGGAAATACTTTTAACGGAAGAACTTTTCCGTTAAAAGTATTTCACAAAATCATGCCAGTCTAGACGCAGCCCCTAAGTGTGACTGTCTTGAATACATGGTATTGGGGGCTGCACTGTGGAGGGGAGAGGTCTGAGGATCCCAGGGACACTGACAGTTTGGGGGATTTAGAGGCCCCAGAGTTGAAGAATAGCATGGAGGAGTGTTTGAGGGCCCTTGGTTGGCGGGCAAAGTCAACTCAGCAAGTTCATGGGGAACAATAATTGGAATTGGGGAGAGCTGGGGCTTAAGGGATCCCATGAATGGAGGGAGAACCGGTGCGGGGAGCAGATTAGGGAAGGATATGGCAGGCTGCCAGTGTTGGGAAGAAGGAGGACTGAGGGGGTAGGAGTGCAACTTGAGGGCGCGGACGAAGGAATAACAGAGGCTGACAGGTTTCAGGCCTGGCGAGACAGGGGTGTGTGGGTTGGGAAGGAAGGAAGAAGGGAGGCTGGAAGGTCGCAGACCTGGCGAGACAGGGGTGTGCGAGGAGGGTGTGTGGGTTGGGAAGGAAGCCAACAGGGAGGTGAGAGGTCCCACGTACGGGGGATGGGCAGGAAGAGGGCGCAGGTCGGGGTGAGCTTGGGGGTGTTGCAGGGAGCAAAATGGGGGACCGATAGACCCCATGAATGGAGAAAGGGGCTAGAGGGAACATGTTGGTTTGGGCGTTGTGGAGAGGAAGGAAAGCGAGGGACCCGAAGGATAAAAATATGGTTGAAGCGAGCGAGGGCACTCATTGGGGATAAGATTGGCTTGGGAGTGTTGTAATGCACTGGGGAAGTGAGGGAAGGGAGGTGCCAGTTCGGCTGCAGCACAGATAATGGGGGGGCAGGTTAGGCTGCGGTAGGAGGAGTGGGGGTGCTGTTGGACTGGGGGTGTGATGGATTGGGGGTGGAGTGAAAGGGGGTGTGGGAAGCACTGGGGGCAGAGGAAGAGGGGCAGGTCGGGCTAGGGATGCAGGTTGGACTGGGAAGCGGGGGAATGGGGGTGTATGTTGGACTAGGGGTGCTGAATGGAGTGGAGAGTGAGAAGAATGGGGGTGCAGGTTGGGTTGAGGTGTAGAGTGCACAGGGAGTGTGAGGAGAGTGCAGGTTGAGCTAAGGATATTGAATAAACTGGGGGTAGGGTAACGGGGGTGCAGGCTGGGCAGGGGGGTATTGAATGGACTGGGGAAGAGGGGTGCAGGTTGCGCTGGGAGTGTTGAAAGGACTGGGGGAGGGGGTGCAGATTGGGTGGCGGGTGTAGAATGGACTGGAGGGCAGGGGAGGGGGGGTTCAGCATGCACTGGAGTGGGGGGTGTAGAATGGCCTGGGGGCCGGGGGAGGGGCTTGCAGGTTGAGAGGGTGTGACGGCGCGTTGGGGGTTCCCCGTCTCCTGCACCCCGAAATGGCACAAACAGACTGCACCAGCCGGTGGAATAGAGGAAGTTTATTGCCTCTCCAGGATACAGCACAGCACAGATGTAGTCTGGTCACAGAACTGGGCTAGGATGCCTCAGGCCCCCTTGAGTTGGGGGGAGACTGGGCCCCTAAACTCCAGCTCCTCTCCCTAGGCTCTCCTCCATGCTCTCCCACAGTAACAACTAACTTCCCTTGCAGCCCTGCCCCCCAGTCCAGGGCAGCATTCACCTTCCTTTGTTCCTCTCCATGGCGGGTGTCTGGCCACTGGTTCGACAAGTTTGGCCTTACCTCTGCCTAGTGAGGCTTTCCCTGCTGGGTCTTGCTCCAGACAGCAGAGGTCACCACAGCCCAGCAAGTACCCCCACTACGTCACAGAGGGGGGTGTTGAAAGGACTGGGGGGGGGATAACAGGGGCAGGTTGGGTGGGGGGTGTAGAATGGCCTGGGGGGGGGTAACAGGGGCAGGTTGGGTGGCGGGTGTAGAATGGCCTGGGGGGGGGTAACAGGTGCAGGTTGGGTGGGGGGTGTAGAATGGCCTGGGGCAGTAACAGGTGCAGGTTGGGTGGGGGGTGTAGAATGGCCTGGGGCAGTAACAGGTGCAGGTTGGGTGGGGGGTGTAGAATGGCCTGGGGGCGGTAACAGGTGCAGGTTGGGGGGGTGTAGAATGGCCTGGGGGCGGTAACAGGTGCAGGTTGGGGGGGGGGGGGGGTGTAGAATGGCCTGGGGGTGTAACAGGTGCAGGTTGGGTGGGGGGTGTAGAATGGCCTGGGGGGGGTAACAGGTGCAGGTTGGGTGGGGGTGTAGAATGGAGCAGTTGATGCAGGTCGGGTGGAAGGTGGGGGAGGGGGATGCAGCTCGGGGGGGGGGCTGTGCAGAGCATGGGGGGGCTGAGGATCGCGGGGCGGGGGCAGACAGGGGCGGGGCCTGAGTAGCGCTGCGGGGGCGCCCTACGATGCAGTTGGAGGCGGGGAGAGGCTGGAACACGCTGGGCGTGGCTATGACGGCAAGGGCGGGAGGGGCGTGGCTATGATTGGGGCGGGGCGGACTGAGACACGCCCCCGGGAGGCCGCACTGTGGGAACTACAACTCCCAGGACGCATCGCTCACGCTGGGCGTGACACCGCGCGAGACCAACCCCTGGATCAGCGGCTGGATTGTGATGTCACTTCCGCTGCTCCCGCCCAATCGAACAGCCCATGGGAGCTACGGATTGGGGCACGGAACGTTTCCCACAAGCCACCGCGGCTACTTTCCTTGCTCCCCTCGGCCCCCCCGCCTCAGAGACCCCCCCCCCCCAAACTGCCCAGCCGGCTTGTCCTGTGGCGTCAGGACCTGCCAACCCCCCACTCTGCCCCCCCACCAAACCCCCTGTAGTCTGCCCCCCAGCCCCCCACTCTGCCCCCCAGCCCCCCACTCTGCCCCCCCACCAAACCTCCCTGTAGTGCCCCCCAAACCCCCCACTCTGTCCCCCAACCCCCCTCTACCCCCCCACCAATCCCCCTGTAGTCTGCCCCCCAACCCCCCACTCTGCCCCCCAACCCCCCACTCTGCCCCCCCACCAAACCCCCTGTAGTCTGCCCCCCAACCCCCCACTCTGCCCCCCCGCACTCTACTCCACCCCAACCCCCCGCAGTCTACTCCAGCACCACTAAACCCCCCCACTCTGCCCCCCACCAAACCCCCCTGTAGTCTGCCTCCCAACCCCCCCACTCTGCCCCCCTGCACTCTACTCCACCCCAACCCCCCCTGCAGTCTACTCCAGCACCACCAAACCCCCCCACTCTGCTCCCCCACCAAACTCTTCATTCAGTCTGCTCCTCCCCAACCGCCCCACTCTGCTCCCCCCACCAAACTCTTCATTCAGTCTGCTCCTCCCCAACCCCCCACTCTGCTCCTCCCTACCCCCAGCAGTCAGCTCCCCCCACCAAATACCCCCCCACACACACACCCAACTGCCCAGCGGGCTTGTGTGGGACAGGCAGATGCTGCTGCTGCCTTACAAAGTGCAGCGGGGCAGCGTGAGGCGGGTTGGGGGGGGCTGCCTCGGCTGCGTCCGGTTTGAAAACACTGAGGCTGTGTCTGCACTGGCGCCATCTCGCGCCAAAGCGACCGCTCTTGCGCGGAAACTTGCTGCCTGTCTACACTGGCCGTGTGTGCTTGCGCAAGGAAACTGACCTTCTCCTGTGTACAACCAGGGCTCCTGGCGCAAGAACTAGGATGCTCCTGCTCAGGAAGAAGCCTCTTGCGCAAGAGCCCTTCCGGCACAGGCCAGTGTGGACAGGTAACAGGAATTTCTTGCGCAAGAAAGGCCGACGGTTAAAACGGCCATCGGAGTTTATTGCGCAAGAGAGCGTCCACACTGGCACGGATGCTCTTGCGTAAAAGCACATGCCAGTGCAGACGCGCTCTCAGAATCCTAGAACCACAGAGCTGGAAGAGACCTCAGAAGGTCAAGTCCAGCCCCCTGCGCTAGGCAGGACCAATCCCAACTAAATCAACCCGGCCAGGGCTGTGTCAAGCCGACACTTAAACACCTCTAGGGATGGAGACTCCACTGCCTCCCTAGGGAACCCATCCCAGTGTTTCCCCACCCGCCTAGGGAAATAGTTTTTCCTAATATCCAACCTGGACCTCTCCCACCACAACTTGAGACCTTTGCTCCTTGTTCTGCCATCTGTCACCACTGAGAACAGCTTTTCTGCAGCCTCTTTGGAACCTCGCTTTAGGAAGTTGAAGGCTGCTCTCAAATCCCCCCCAATCGACTCCGAGCCCTGTTCCCGGGGGGCGCGATTGGAGCACGTACCTGGACACCTTCCAGTCACAGTTCCCAGTCGGTTGCTGTCAGGCCGTGGACCGAGCAAACGTCACTTCCGGTCCGTGGGACGGGGCGCGGGCGTCCACCGCGCCACACGTGCCGGCACGACGCTACATTGTGAGAGCTCACAGCGCCCACGTGACTGCTGTTTGTTGCCCCGCGAGGGATGTGAGACGCACAGCTCCTGCCTCGTGCCAGAACGCGCCAAGGAGTTACAATCTCCCCGCCCACATCAGTGCATCATGGGAGACCGAGTGGGGTTGCCAGGTGTGAACTGTCAAAACAAGAGACCTCCTGAGAGGGCGCGTGTCCATCTCAGTGTCTGCCAGCTCCCGCTGCAGTCACGGGTGGGGCCCTGAGCCCGAGTCCCTGTCCCGCCTGCCTCTTCCCTCTGGCCCTCTCAGACTGTCTGGGCCATTGCAGGCTCCGGCTGGGGAGGGGAGGGGTGTTGCTCTCCAGGAGTGGGACCCTAGGATCCGCCTGGCACTGCAGCCAGGACACCGTCTGACTGGAATACGTCACGAACACGTGCCCCTGCAAAAGCCACACGCCGCGCCAAATGCTTCCATGCAGGAACGCGCTGCCATGGCCCCGTCTGACTGTCACGCCCCCTCTCTGCACACTCCTCAGGCACAGGCAGCAGCGTGGGCAGGCAGGCAGGCAGCTCTGCGAAGCCAGCACCAGCTCCTGTCTCCCCCTCTTGCCTCTAGAAGAGGCAGCAAGGGGTTTGACAGGTGGGTCCATGAAGCCACCACACACAGTGCTCATGCATATCAGCTCCCGCCTGCCTCCTTCCACCATACTGCTTCCTCTGTATCAGAGGCAGCAGCACAGAGGTGGGGGAACAGGCCGATCCAACGCTTGTGGGGAGCTGATCAACTGTACAACCGCGCCCTCTTGTGACAAGCTGACTTAAAAGCTGGCTTCCCACAGGTATCAGCTCACACCTCCTCCCTCCTTGCTGCCTCTGACAGACAGCGGGTAAGAGGGGAGAATGCGTGTAATCGACAGGATTGACCAATAACTTGAGGCTTATTGGTTAATCGTGTAGTCGTCTGTACGTTGACATTCCAAGAGAAAACCACTAAATCTGGTGTGGAGAGTTTAGCCCCTAACCAGCCAGCAGCGAGCAATACCGCTGAGCTGATAAGTGCGGGGAACAGAACAGCTAAAAAGTCAGTGATAACATCTAACTCTAAAATGGTGAGCAATAAATTAAAACAGAAGCTCTTAAATATGAATAAACTGCAACACCCGTGCAAAAGAATATGAACAGAACACCAGGAATTTAGATTTATTTCCAAAGTAAAAGGCTTGTGTATTTCTAGGGTAAAACATACATAAAAACGTGATGTTCAACTCATTAAGTTATTGCTGGAACATGGATTACAGCAGGGGTTCTCAACATTCGTGATACCACCACCCCCTAAAATGCTAAACGAATTTGTGTGGCCACCCACCCTCACTGCCCTGGGTCGCTTCCTCCCTCCCTTCTTACCAGACTCCTTGCCCTCCTCGGGTTCCTTCATGGCACGTGCAGTCCTTAACACCCTCCCCCCTGCAGGCTCCTTTCCCCCATCTCTTTCTCCTCTGTGCCTCTTTTCTGCTCCGCATCCCACTCTCCCGCTGCCTTGCCTCCTCCTGTAGCTGAGCCACGCTCCTGGAGCCCCATGGCCCCAGCCATGCTGTGCGGCTTTCTGGCAGCTGCCTTCTGCCTCCCTGCCGCTCTTCACAGCCGGGGGGAGAGGGGTCGCAAGTGAAATACCTGGTGCCTGCAGGACTAAGTATTTGCTAGGTGATGCTTATAAATTAAGGCAATAATGCAATGAGCCTGTATCGAAGACTGTACTCGAGCCAAATAAAGACACAAGGCGTAAAAAGCCTTAAGCATATGTAACTAAAAATAACCCTAGATAATACCGTCTTAAACACTAAAATGCTGAAATGACTGAAGAGGTGGCAGGTAGCCACGGGATGCTAGTTCATAGCATCTGGAAATAAAACAACAACAACAACAACTGGTCTGGTAGGACTTTATAGACTAACAAACAATGTAGCTAGGATCATGAGCTTTCGTGGACTCAGGATACCATCTACGTAAGAACGGCCGTACTGGATCAGACCAAAGGTCCATCTAGCCCAATAGCCTGTCTGCCGACAGTGGCCAGCACCAGGTGCCCCGGAGAGGGTGGACCAAAGACAATGATCAAGCCATTTGTCTCCTGCCATCCTTCTCCAGCCTCTGACAGACAGAGGCCAAGGACACCATTGTATCCCCTGGCTAATAGCCATTTATGGACCTAACCTCCATGAAATTATCTAGCTTCTCTTTAAACTCTGTTATAGTGCTAGCCTTCACAGCCTCCTCTGGCAAGGAGTTCCACAGGTTGACTACATGCTGCGTGAAGAAGAACTTTCATTTATTAGTTTTAAACCTGTTACCCGTTAATTTCATTTGGTGTCCTCTAGTTCTTCTATTATGGGAACTAATAAATAACTTTTCTTTATCTGCCCTCTCCACACCACTCATGACTTTATAGACCTCTATCATATCCCCCCTCGGTCTCCTCTTTTCTAAACTGAAAAATCCCAATCGCTTTAACCTCTCTTCATATGGGACCCGTTCCAAACCCCTAATCATTTTAGTTGCCCTTTTCTGGACCCTTTCCAAGGCCAAAATATCTTTTTTGAGGTGAGGAGACCACATCTGTACACAGTATTCAAGATGTGGGCGTACCATAGTTTTATACAGGGGCAGTAAGAGATTCTGGGTCTTATTTTCTATCCCTTTCCTAATAATTCCTAGCATCCTATTTGCCTTTTTGGCCGCCGTTGCACACCGTGTGGAAGTTTTCAAAGAACTGTCCACGATAACTCCAAGATCTCTTTCCTGATTTGTCATAGCCAAAGTAGCCCCCGTCATTCTGTACATATAGTTGGGGTTATTTTTCCCGATGTGCATTACTTTACACTTATCCACATGAAATTTCATTTGCCATTTTGTTGCCCAGTCACTCCGTTTGGTGAGATCTTTTTGGAGTCTCTCACAGTCTGCTTCTGTCTTGACTATCCTGAACAGTTTGGTATCATCTGCAAACTTTACCACCTCACTCCTTACCCCTTTCTCCAGATCATTTACGAATAAGTTGAAAAGGATTGGTCCCAGGACTGACCCTTGGGGGACACCACTAGTTACCCCTCTCCATTCTGAAAATTTACCATTTCTTCCTACCCTTTGTTTCCTGCCTTTTAACCAGTTCTCAATCCAAGAAAGGACCTTCCCTCTTCTCCCATGGCCATGGAATTGACACAAGAGCCTTTGGTGAGGAACCTTGTGAGGAACCTCAGGAGGCGGGAAGGGCTCGAGACGCCTCCTGGGCATGCGTGGCTCAACAGGGGAAACTGCTATACAAAGCTCCGATCTGAGGCTCAGGGCGACCCTTCACCTACAGTGGAGCACCCACTGGGACACTACGCGAAGAACTACTACTGGATCCCCCTTGTCTGCATGTTTGTTAACCCCTTCAGAGAACACTAATAGATTAATAAGACATGATTTCCCTTTACAGAAACCATGTTGACTTTTGTCCAACAAACTATGTTCGTCTACATGCCTCACAATTTTATTCTTTACTATTGTTTCAACTAACTTGCCTGCTACCGAAGTCAGACTTACCGCTCTTTAATTGCCAGGATCGCCTTGAGAGCCCTTTTTAAATACTGGTGTCACGTTGGCTACCTTCCAGTCGTTAGGTACGGAAGCCGATTTAAAAGATAGGTTACAAACCATAGATAATAGTTTAATAGCAATTTCCCATTTGAGTTCTTTTAGAACCCTTGGATGAATGCCGTCTGGTCCCGGAGATTTGTTAACATTACGTTTTTCTATTTGTTCCAAAACCTCCTCTAATGACACTTGAATCCGGGACAGTTCCTCGGATTCATCACCCGCAAAGGACGGTGCAGGTTTGGGAATCTCCCTAACGTCCTCAGCCGTGAAGACTGAAGCAAAGAGCATGTTTTGTTAGTCTGTTACAGAAAAAAACAAGAAATGGCCTGGTAGCACTTTATAGACTAACTCGGCTATCCCCTGAAGCTTCTGGAAAGAAAAGAGTTAGGGATCTGCTGATGTCCCTTTCCCTAACAACAAGAATGCCACGGTAACTGACTGACTTCTACGGCTAATGAGAGCGAGGTAAAAGGATTAAGAATTTACAGAAGAGCATCCCAACACTGTGGTGAGGTAAGGAATTATAAATAAGGAAAAGGACATGAAATCTCTACTGCGTTTTGCACTGGGAATGGTGGCATCAGTGGAACACATTGTCGAAGTTGCATTCTACCCTGTGTGCCCTGAGAGATGCCACAGTGATGTCTGATGGCAAAGGAGAAGAGACCCATCCCGTGGTCACCAACCAGTAGATCGCGATCTACCGGTAGATCTCAGGGGCTCTAAGAGTAGCTCTTGAGCCCTCTCTGAACTGCGTGCGTGCGCAGTACATTTACATTAGATTTCCTCATTTGAGGAGCAGCTGCTCACCGAGCAACAACACAGGTGAGTAGCTGTGAGGAATGGTGGGAGCTGGGAGGTTTGGAGGGCTGAAACACCCCGGCAAGCTAACTGTGGCTTTCACCTGAAAGAGGCTGCCCCGTGCTCCAGTTAATTGGCGGCTTCTCCTCTGAGCCTGCCCACGTGGAGCTTGGTGCACCCTGGCTGAGCACCGTGGCCAGCTGGCCGGGCAGCCACTTCTCTTCCCTCCAGCCCGGCTGCCCTGCACTCAGCCCAGGGAGGCTGCATCTAGCTCCAGCTGTGCTGGAGCAAGCTTCCCAGGCTGAGCGCAGGATCACAGATGCCCATCTGATGGACTGTATACGACTAGCAATCTCAGACTACAACCCAGACTTCAAGACGCTGGCAGATACTGTTCAGTCACGGGTGTCACACTGAGACTTTGCTATTTTGTAAATCTAAAATCAAGTATTGATAATTATATATTTTTTCTTTCAACAACAGAGAACAAAATGTATAATTGTAAATGCTTCATCTGACATTTCAACAGCATGCATTAAAAAGAGACCATTTATTTCATAACTATAAACGTTATTTTACTTTTATATATTGCATAATTAAAAAATAAACTGTGTAACAGAGTGTATAAGGGCTGGGGATAGCAAGTGATGGACAGGAGAATAGAGAGGGCGGGGCTTCAAGGAAGGGGCGGGGCAGTAGATCTTGGCCTGTTCTGAGACTTAAAAAGTGATCTTGGGTGTACAAAGGTTGGAGACCACTGCCCTCTCTCTACTTGCCGTGCAGGGTTAGGGTGTTTGTGACGTGGCTCTAGCTGTATTCATTATAAATAGGGGGTGATTTTTTAAGTAGGATTTTTGCGACCATGCACCTTCAGACGCCCAACTGAACACAGTTCTCATACTTTACCTGATGGTGGTACAAGAATCTATCCAATTTCAGCGCTAAGTAAGGAAACAACATTAGTAATCACTGTACAGTCACTGTATCTGGCACTGGGCACGTGTTTCCTATTTTCATTAGTCCAAGGCCTAGGAAAGCAAACCCAAACTGTTGCACTGCAGTGGCAGCACGCTAAATCCTCTCCAGCTCTCTCCTAAAAGACTGTGGGGGAGACCATGAGGCCCTTGCAGGATTTTCACTCGTAGGTAAATGGATCCTTGTCTTGAGCAAGGACCTCGGGATCTGACCTCATTTCCACACTGTACTGTGGCCACTACATGTGGCTGGAGGGGACCATCTCCACCGCTTGTGCTACTGAATTCTTCAGCCAGGAAACGGGGAGATGCTGGAGGGCCACATGCGCCAGTTATGGTCCGGCAGCCCCCGCCTCCCACAGGCGACAAGGAGGCAGTGGGGGTGTGGAAGAGCCGATGACCCACCGAGAAACCTGGCTCTGTCGGTTCCTGCATCACTGGGCGAGCCCCACCCTGCGTGCTGCCTCTGCCGCGCCACTTCCTCTGGGGCGGTGGCAGACGGGGCGGGGGGCACTGAGGAGCCCAGGCTGCCACGAGGTGGGCTCTGTCCAGGACTTGCCGGGGAGAAACTCACCGGCGAAGGTAGCACACTCCGAGGAAGCATCCAGCACAGCGCCACCACTTCCATTCCACCTTGCTTACCAAATGGCAGTTTGCCCAAAGCCTCTCGCATCCAACCAGGACGCACTGCACCCCGCACTGGCCACTGTGCCCCTCTCACGTGCTGCTGACCCCACAGTGGCTGCTGGGAGATGTAGTTGACCCAGCCTCCATCTCCCACAGGCCACTGCAGCTCCCTCCGCCCTCCCGGGCGCCCCTCCCGCCCCAAGGCCCGCCTGGCTGGAGCTGAGCAGGAGCACGGCCGTGGCTGGGCAGAGGCAGCCTGGGGGAGCTGGTGTTTCCTGCCGGGCTGACGCGCAGCCTAGGTGCCCCTCAGGACCAGGAGCGGGTAGAGGAGCTGCATAGGGGTCGGGGGGTAGGTGTCAGATCCAGGAAAGGAGGAGGGGCGAGTGCTTGGGGCGGGGAGGAGGAGTTGATGACATGATTGTAGGGGAGGAAACTGAGGCACGGGTGCCAGCCAGGGAAAGCAGAGCTGGAGGGGGCGGGGCTGAGGCGAGGATGTTCAATGTCGGTTCACGGAGCAGTCGATGGACTCGTGAATTCTCACCAGCTATTCAACAAGTCCACAGTCCTGGGGGCGGGGCCGGTGTGACGTCACACACAGCTGCCATCACACTTGGCTCCCCATAGCCGTTTCTGACACACACACGGGCCAGTCACATTTGGCTTCTAACCGTTTTAGCTGCGCAGTTCTGCAAGCACAGAGGGGAAGCCGATTGTGATAGATGGAGGTTCGCTGCAACACATTTGGCTGCCTGGACCATCCCCTCCACCTCTGGTTCAGAGAGTTTCACCCTGGCCCCCCATACCCACCCTCAACTCCAGGTCCAGGGCAGGGTTTCCTCTAAGACTTTCCATCCAGAAGTGGAGTGGGCCAGGACTTCTGCCCGAAGGCTGGAGCCACAGGCGACCCACGTGGCGGCTGCCCCCCCGTTCCCAGGGCTGGCTGCCTGGTGGGCGGCTGCCTGAGCCGGGGCTGCAGTACAGCTGCTTCTGGGGCAGAGCTCCCTGCAACCCTCTTCCCCCTCCCCCTCTGCCCTCCGAGCCCCGTGCCAGCTCCCCCACCTTTGCTTCCCCACATGTTGCTGGCTCCCAGGCTCCCACTCCCTGCAAATGCTGGGGGCTGCAGCAGCTCCCCTCTGCCAAAGGCAGGGACTCTCAGCCCAGCCCTGGGGGGAGAAGCCTAGGACAGACCTGGCCCTGCACACAGCCTGTCCCAGGAGTGGCGCTCCCTGGGGGGAGGAGGGGCCAAGTCTCACCTTCTACTCACGAGGGGGTGGGGTGCTGCCTGGGACAAGGCCCTGGGTCCTAACAAGGTGGGGGGGGGGGGGAGGGAGAACCACTCTGGCGTCTCTACGGTGGGAGACACTCTCTGGGAGCAGTGCCACTGGTGGGTGCCCCGCCCCCTCCCTACGCTGCCACACCCCAATACCACAGCCCTTAGCCTGGGAAATACCACGACTCCCTTGGGGCTATGGGGCCGCGGGAGCTGACGGGTAATGCAGTCCGGAAGACGCTACAGCTCCTGTGGCGTGATGGGGGCCATAGTGACCTGTGGAAAGACTACATCTCCCAGCATGCACTGTTTCCCTTCTCTACCCGCCCAGGGTGGGATTTCTTGGCAGACCAGCTCCCTGTGACCTCAGGGCCTGCCACAGAGGCAGGGAACCACCCCGCCCAAGCAAGGAGCAGAGCAGCGCCTTGTCAGAGCGGTTCCAGCCTCCATCGCCACGGTCTCTGGTGTCCCTCCTCTGCCTCGCGCACCACCGGAGTTGATGGGCTACGCTGGCTGCGCTGCTGCAGGAAACCCCAACTCCAGAGCCAGCCCCAGCCAGGGGCCCCGAGTCTGAACCCGTCCCGTCCGGTCCTGTGTTTCCCTCTGCCTCCCACTGGCAGACCTGGCGCCAGCTGAGTGTTCGCCGAAGCCAATCGACTCCGGGCCCTGTTCCCTGGGGGCACGCAATTGGACACGTACCTGGACACCTTCTGATCACGGTTCCCAGTCAGTTGCTGTCAGGCCGTGGACCGAGCAAACGTCTCTTCCGGTCCGTGGGACTGAACGCATGTGGCGCGGGCAAGACGCGAGGCCGCTCCTTGTTGCTCCACGTCGGACACAAAAGGAGCAGCTACCGCGCGGCAGTTAGAGCCTCGTGCTGAAACGCACTGCAGCAGTTCATCCCAGTTGCATGCTCCAGATGGGAGGGGAGGGGTGTCGCTCCCCAGGAGCTACCGCTGCCAGGGCACCGTCTGACTGGAACACGTCAGACGCACACACCCGTGCAACAGCCACACACCCCGCCAAATGCTCACACGCAGGGATGCATGTACACACGCACAAACGCGAATTAACAGATTAACACGCCTGACAGCCCACTCGTGCTTGCACGAACACGCATGTGTATACTCAGGCCCTCGCTCAGACGCACACACACGCATCTGCACAATGTGCCTGCACGCAGCCATGCTCGCATACATGCAAATGGACACTTGCACACGCACACACCCAGGGACGCACACACTTGCGCTCATACTTTCTTGCGCACGCATGCACACCAAGTAACAGTCGCCTAGAAGGACTCAGCAATAATATCAAACTCAAAAGCCAAAGATTAGATCAATTAGGAGAGAACTATTCCCACGAGGCCCTAATCCATGTCTGGGGCTCCTCGGTGCTGCTGCGAGACCAAGTCTTTATTTCAATCCCAGTTTTGCCAACTCTCAGCATGCGTGACGCTAGGTCACTTGGCAGCCTACTCACTTCGTTTTCCGTATGATCCTAGACGCATTAAGTATTGCCAGGCAGGAGATGCGGCGGGCGGGCGGGGCGATTAATGACATTTTTAAAAATACAAAAATCGGAGTTCAGTTTCTGTTGTAGATAAATCTATGTATTAAATATATTACTTCATATGACTTGACATTGTGCCTCTCCATATAACCGTGTAACATGGTATTAGTTTTCTACAAGTTTTCTACAAAGGGTTCTAAGTTACGAGGTTATATGGATTCAGGTTCTAATACAGAGTATATAGTTAAAGAGGTAAAAATGTCTTTTGCTAGGGGCTTTTTTGCGGAAAAGAAATCTCTGCTGTCTACACTGGCCCTTTTGCGCAGAAGTCTTTCGGAAAAAGACTTTTGCCCGAACGGGAGCAGCATAGTATTTCCGCCAAAGCACTGACAATCTTACATGAGATCGTCCGTGCTTTTGCGGAAATTCAAGCAACCAGTGTAGACAGCTGGCAAGTTTTTCTGCGAAAGCAGATGATTTTGCGGAAAAACTTGCCAGTCTAGACACAGCCACAGTGTTTTGGTCATTCTTAGGAACTAAGATTCCTAATTTCCCTTTAGCAGCTATTCCCTAGTGTTCGATTGCGCTACAGTTGTCGTTCGATACAGAGGAGAGGAGGAACAAGATTAGCACGCTTTCCTAGTTGAAAATCCAAGAAGAAGAAAGGGGAGAATTGCAAATCAGGACTCTCTGAAGGGGTCTGAAAGCTACTTTGGTCTGGGCAGGTACTCAGTGGTACCAAGGCAGACTTTTCTGTGGCTCGGTTGTCTAATGCCACACTAAAACAAGTCTACCACGCCGAACGAAAGAGCGGACAATTACATGAAAGGCAAAAAAGGTGGCTTGGCAGAGAATTTGCTTCCGGACAAAAACAAGAGACTGCGGTGGTTAAAGAAGAACGGGAGGCATACCTGTGCATAAACCAATTCACCAAAAACCTTCTGAACAACCAGTTCAGTCACATGTCCTTACAGGGACAAGCACCTTAATGACGGTGGCCCTGACATTTTAGTTTGCAGACGATTCTACTTGTGGAAGGGCTGCTGGAGTGAAACTTGAGGCCCAAGCAGGAGGAAAGTTTGATTTTCTAGTACCAAGTAGAAAAACAAGAATCGAACAAAAAGGCTAAAAGATGCCTAATGAACTAAAGACTATGTGGTTGAAGTTTTGATTTTCAGTCTTTCCTCCAACTGCAGTTGCTCTTTCATTTTTTGTAAACAAACCCTAACAAGGTACTGCCTTATAAGGACACAGAAACCCAAGGTAACCTGTTCTCCCAACTCTGGCTTTCAGACGGGGTGAGGAACCTTACTGGGGGGGAAGGCACACACTAGTAGGGTTGCCAGATGGTTTCAGCAAAAAAAAAAAAAAAAAAAGGGCCAGGAAAATTTTTCTTGACGGAAAAAAAAAACCCCAACCAAACAAAAAAACCCCACCAGGAACATTTTTGTTGAGCAAAATCCAGTTGTGACCCCTTTAATTAGTCAGCCAATCTCCCCGCCTAGGCGCCGAGCCAGGAAAAGCAGAAAATATTGGACATTTTGTATTTTCTAAATGTATTTACCGGACAAAAAGTACAAATACCGGGCTGTCTGGCTCGATACTAGACACCTGGCAACCCTACACACAAGCGTGAAGAAAAACAAATCCCCACAACCGGAGCTTGGGAGGGGGGGGCAGCAGGCTAGCAGATTTTGTCTGCTCCAATCTGGAGGGGAGCTAGAGCGTTAGTGTGGGAACCTTGAGTCTCGAGGGCCACACTCACATGAGCTGGGTTATTAGGTTCCTCACCCCTGCTTTAAAAACAAAACCTCTTACTCTTCAAAATCGATCCCCGTATCTCTGGTTGGACCAGCATCATGCAGGTCCTCGTGGATGGAAAACTGCAGCAAACTGTATGAACATAAACAAACAGAAGTCCCAATAGAAGCTGGAGGTGGGGCGAGGCTGCCCCAGCAGGGACACAACGGGGCAGCCGTCCACCCCCAGATCAGGAAAACAACCGCGCCATTCCCCGTCCAGCAGGAAGGCGAGTGCCGCTGCAAGGCTCCGCAACGGAGGTGGGCAGCAGAGGGGTGTTTGTGCACGGCCGCGCGCCTTCAGCGGCAACTCCCCTGGAGCCCCCTTCTCTAGTCCAGCCAGGCCTAAAATGCTCAGTACTTAGAAGGTGGGGGGGAACCTAAGGCCCCTCCCTCCTGCCCTGTCAGTGCCAAGCCCCCCCTCCGGCCCCCTCCCCCTCCCTCCTCCCCTGTCAGTGCCAAGCCCCCCCCCGGCCCCCTCCCTCCTGCCCTGTCAGTGCCAAGCCCTTCCCCCCCCGGCCCTGTCAGTGCCAAGCTCCACGTCACAGCCAGCTCCTGCCCCACCCCCCAGGCTCTGCCCCTCAGCGCCCCCCGCCCCCCTGCAGCGTTTTCCCGCCCGCCTCGTCAGCGCGAGCGCCCCGGGAGATTCCCGCCCAGCCAGCGCCGCCCGCGCCCTGACCCCTCCCCCTCCCTCCTACTGCCAAGCACCCCCGGCCCCTCCCCCCTCCCACTGCCAAGCACCCCCGGCCCCTCCCCCTCCTGCTCTGTCAGTGCCAAGCACCCCCGGCCCCTCCCCCTCCTTCCCTGTCAGTGCCAAGCACCCCCTGGCTCCTCCCCCTCCTGCCCTGTCAGTGCCAAGCACCCCTGGCCCCTCCCCTCCTGCCCTGTCAATGCCAAGCACCCCCCGACCCCTCAACCCCTCCTGCCCCCCCAGTGCCAAGCACCGAGCCCCTCCAGGATACAAGAATCCAATTATCCCCTGAAGAAAAGTGATTTTGATTCCAACCAGACTTGGACTCGACCTGACAGATGGACTGTGGAAAGCAAAATCACCAGAGAGCAGTCCCCGGAGGGAAGCTGAGATGGCAGAGGGGGGGCCTGGATGCCAACAGAGCACTTCAGACCAAACCCACCCACGAGATGCACGGGAAATACCCTGGACGCAGCTGGGTCCGCTTAGTTCCCGTTCCCTACTCCCAGTCCCCTCTCCGCTCAGTCCACTCCCTGCTCCCCATTCCTCAGGGACACGGCATCCTGCCTGGCTTTACATCGCCCTGTGCCTCCCGACTCCTGGTTTCTCTCCCGCACCGCGAGCAGGCAGGGAACCTAGACCCAGTTCAGATTTCAACCCACTGTCCGGAGTGTTTCTCCAGCCCCCGGCCAGCCCCTTTGCTGACTACCTGAATGTGACCCCTTGCCCCCAGTGCTGGTCAGCGCTCCTCCTGTCCATTGCAGCCTCCCTTACTGCCGTCTCCCGTGACCCACGGAGCCTGATGGTCTAGCTAGCCTCAGAACCATATTCCCTTGGGATCTGGCTGTGACGTTACCTTGATAAGGCATATTTACTCTGCTATTTCCAACCCAATAGCAACAGAAATGAAATCCAGGACCCCTACCAGCATATCCCCTTCAAACCCACCCCATCCAAATCCCCAGCCCGCGCTGACCGCAAGGCAAGCAGGGACGTTAGGCAGCCATGAAGTGAATAGTCCTGGAAGCGCACAAAATACTGTCGGTTCCACGACTATTCGATAGTCTCCTGAGGTGGGGCTGGCAGCCAGTGCGCTCCCAGCCCCCACTCCCAGGAAGCCCCCCCCCAGCACGGACTGCTTCCTTTGACGCTGCCCCGGCATCTCACGCAGCTGCCTCCGTCCGCAGTGAGCCCTGGCGACCCCCACCCCGCCTGCCACTGCTGCCTGCGATAGCTGGCACATGCGGGGAGCTGGCTGGAAGCTTCGTGCAGGTACCGGCTCCATCTGCCCCCCTCACCCTCCGCGCCACGCCTCTCTATCAGCAGTAAAGTGGGGGGAATGGGAGCCAGTGCCATGGAGAGCCACCTGTGCCCCCGCCCCTCCCTCCACTGAGCATCCCTAGCGTCACCCGCCGATACTCCACTGTCCATGCCGCAGGCCTGGCCGGCTGCACCCCTCCTGCCCACCAGCTATTCCTGCCCGGCCTTCCTGAGCAAAACCCGCTCCCCCATCTTCCCTCGCGCCCCCTCCCCCCCGGGCCAGACACCCCTCCCCCAGCCCGCTCCCCCACCTTCCCTCGCGCCCCCTCCCCCCCCGGGCCAGACACCCCTCCCCCAGCCCGCTCCCCCACCTTCCCTCGCGCCCCCTCCCCCCCCAAGCCAGACACCCCTCCCCCAGCCCGCTCCCCCACCTTCCCTCGCGCCCCCTCCCCCCCCAAGCCAGACACCCCTCCCCCAGCCCGCTCCCCCACCTTCCCTCGCGCCCCCTCCGCCCCCGGGCCACACACCCCACCCCCAGCCCACTCCCCCACCTTCCCTCGCGCCCCCTCCTCCTCCCCCGGGCCAGACACCCCTCCCCCAGCCCGCTCCCCCATCTTCCCTCGCGCCCCCTCCTCCCCCGGGGCCAGACACCCCTCCCCCAGTCCGCTCCCCCACCTTCCCTCACGCCCCCTCCCCCCCCTGGGCCAGACACCCCTCCCCCAGCCCGCTCCCCCATCTTCCCTCGCGCCCCCTCCTCCCCCAGGCCACACACCCCACCCCCAGCCCGCTCCCCCATCTTCCCTCGCGCCCCCTCCTCCCCCGGGCCAGACACCCCACCCCCCCCCAGCCCCCTCCTCCCCCGCTCCCCCACCTTCCCTCGCGCCCCCTCCTCCCCCGGGCCAGACACCAACAAGGGGCGGGCTGGGGGCGGGGCAGCTTCACACTCGGACCCAGGATTCGCTCGCGCCCCCGCGCGCTCCTCGGACCTTCCTGTCATGGCGGCGCCGGCCGCCCAGTCAGACAACGCCCCCCTGCGACAGCCCATTGGCCGAACCAGAGGCAGGATCCCCTCTGCTGACAGCCCATTGGGCGACACTATCCTCCGCCAAGGCTGTCTTCCGAAAGCCCATTGGCTGGCACACAGCCAGGAACCACCCCTAAGTCACAGACAATTCGAGGACAGAGCAGTCCAGTAAGATCCACCCCGGACAGCCTATTGGTCGAGAGCAGTGGCAGGTCATTCCCCCTAGTCACACCGCATTCGCAGACAGAGCTGTCCGTTAAGATGCAGCCGGGTCAGCCTATTGGGTGCCTCTGATTCAGAACACGCCCCTTAGTCACAGCCCATTCGCGGACAGAAGAGTCTGTTATAATCCACCCCGGACAACCTATTGGCCGCCAGCAGCCCCAGAACACGCCTTTAGTCACCGCCCATTGGCGCACGGAGCAGTCCGTTAAGAGTCACCTCGGACAGCCTCAGATTGGCCGCCACAGATTCCGAACACGCCCTTTACTCTCAGCCCATTCGCGGACAGAACAGTCTGTTATGATCAGTCTGGGACAGTCTCTTGGCCAGCCTTAGTGTAGGGATAACATAGTCACGTATTAAACATGATTCCCCAAGTGGAAGTGACTCCCCAGAATTTGTTCCCCACAACTAAAAGTCTAAGGAGGAGAAGTTTGTTAAGTAGAAGAAGCATAGAAGTGTTTAGATTTATTCTTGTGAAAGTGTTTAGATTTAGTGTTATCAAGCTTGAGAAGTGTTTAGATTTTTTATTATTATTATTTGTTAGGATTGTTTAATTATAAATCTAAACATTTTTGCCCCTCTAGAATATAATTGGTTAGGAATGTAATATTAGGTCATGTAACTTCAAACTGTTAAAAATATACTACTATGTAGCCAGAAACAGCTCCCCTCGCTGTGTGCCAGGGCACGCTCAAACTTATTGTTACACAATTGACAACCGTTCTCTTCAAAGCATTGTGAAGCACTTAACCCTAATCGCAAAGTGAAGCATTGTAACTATAACAGTAACTAACTCAGCACTCAGAGAGAGAATGTTTTAAGAAATGCCACGCAGAAACTTTTGTAACTTTTTGGAACTACAACTCTTGTATTATTATGCAAAATACTGTCTGGGAAACATTACTTCGGGAATGTACGTAAGAGAGAGAGTGCTTGGAGGATGAATGAATGGTTCTGAGAGGTGCCAGCCTGAGAATGCAGCAACAAAGGGCTGAAGAAGGTGTCAGGTGCCAGTGCAACCAAAAGGTGTTAAGTGGAGAAAACCAAGTACTGGAGATCCACCCGATGAGATCACTGACGAGCACCTGGCAGCCACCCTGGACATCAGCATGATGCAGCAATTCCCATAGACTGGCCTAGGAAGAAATTCCTATAAGAACTGGACTAAAAGACTATGGAGTCAGAGTCCAAGGTTCTGCTGCCAGCCCATCAGGAGCTTGAGATGCGCATCTGATCAGGACTTCGCTCCCCACTCCCATCACTTGTGTACAGAATACCTGGCCAGTATTCGGTCACAAGCAACTTCCAGGCTGGGAAC
The DNA here is from genome assembly GCF_052426305.1 of Pelodiscus sinensis. Lineage (NCBI taxonomy): Eukaryota > Metazoa > Chordata > Testudines > Trionychidae > Pelodiscus > Pelodiscus sinensis. The sequence goes on from NC_143083.1 coordinate 136,159, forward strand.
TATAACAATACACAGAACTTGAATGAATGGATGAATGATTGACTGAATAGTTATCTATATCAGTGTATAAGGGTTAAGCAGTGATAGGACTAAGTAGCTAAACAATGTTGTTTGCTTCTATCTTTTCTTTATTCTTTATCTTTACAATAAATGTGGCTTTTTGCCTTATCCCCCTCATAAGATCCTGCTTGCTTTTATTGGTACAACATTTGCATTAGGACACGCCCCTGAGTCACGCTCCATTGGCGGACAGAGCAGTCCGTTAAGATCCACCAGAGACAGCCTTTTGGCCGACAGCAGTGTCAGGACGCGCCCCTTAGTCACACCCCATTCGCGGACAGAGCAGTCCGTTAAGATCATTCCCGGGTCAGCTTATTGGTCGCCTCAGATAAAGGACGCACCCTTTAATCACAGCCCATTTGCTGACAGAGCAGTCCGTTAAGATTGACTGGTTGGAGCTGGGCAGGAGCACCGGCAGTTTAGGGGGCGGGGCCGCGGCTGGTCCTGCGGGTGACGGGCGGGAGTGGCCGGCCGGGCTGAAGCGCAGCCTGGGCCCCACTGGGGAGCGAGAGGCAGGTGCCAGGTCCAGGGGAGGGGATGAGGTGATTGCAGAGGAGGAAACTGAGGCACGGGGGGGAGAGCCAGGGAAAGCCGAGCTGGTGGGGCTGAGGCCGGTCCACGTCGGTTCACAGAGCAGCCGATGGACTCCTGAATTCTCAGTGGCTACTCGATGACGCCGCAGTCCCGGGGCCGGTGTGACGTCACAAACAGCTGCCGTCGCAATTGGCTCCCCGTAGCCGTTTCTGACACACACACGAGCCGCTCTGATTTGGCTTCTAACACTTTTAGCTGCTCGGTTCTGCAAGCGCGGAGAGGAAGCCGCGTCCGATAGATGGAGGTTCTCCGCGACACATTTGGCAGCCTGGACCCCCTGCCTCTGGTCCAAAGGGTCTCAACCAACCCCCAACCCCATGACCCTTGTTCTCAGTGATTCCGCCAGCTGCTTGGTGCCTTTAGTACCCGGCCCCGCTTGCAAAGTCCCCCCCCAGCAGCGCGACCGGAGAGCAGAGCGAAAGAACCCCCCCAGCATTGCGCCAGAGACCCCTGAGCAGCAAGTCCCGAGGGCGGCACCAGAGACCCCCCCCAGCAGAGTGACCCGAAAACGGTGCCAGAGACCCCGCCCAGCAGCATCACCCGAAAGCGGCACCAGAGGCCCCCCCCAGCAGCATGAGCTGAAAGTGGCGACAGAGACCCCACCTCCAAGGAGCGCGACCCGAGAGCGGCACCAGAGACCTCCCCAGAAGCATTACCTGAGAGTGGAGACAGAAACCCCACCCCCAGCACCGCTACCGGAGAGCGGCGCCAGAGACCTCCCCGAGCAGCATCACCCGAGAGCGGCGCCAGAGACCCCCCCCACAGCAGCACGACCCGAGAGTGGTCCCAGACACCCACCCAGCAGCAAAACCCGAGAGAGGTGCCAGAGACCCCCCGCAGCAGCATCACCTGATAGCGGGGCCAGTGACACCCCCCCTCTGCAGCGCGACCGGAGAGAGGCTCCAGAGACCACCCCCAGTAGCGCGACCCGAGAGCGGCGCCAGAGACCTCCCCCCAGCAGCACGACCCGAGAGTGGAGACAGAGACCCCACCCCCAGCACCACTACCCGAGAGCGGTACCAGAGACCCCCCCAAGAGCGCGACCCGAGAGTGGTAACAGAGACCCCCCCCAGCAGCACGACCGGAGAGCGAAGCCAGAGTCCCCCCCAGCAGCATGATCCCAAGGAGGCGCCGGAGACCCCCCCAGCACCGCGACTCGAGAGCGACGCCGGAGACCCCCCCCCAGCAGCGTGACTCGAGAGCGGCGCCAGAGATTCCCCGCAGCAGCACGACCCGAGAGTGGTGACGGAGACCCCCGCCGGCAGCACGACCGGATAGCGGAGCCAGAGACCCCCCCCCCCAGCAGCAGGACTCGATAGAGGCGCCAGAGTCATCCCCAGCAGCATCACCCCAGCGAGGCGCCAGAGACGGCGCCCAGCAGCATGACCCGAGAGCGGCACCAGAGACCCCCCCAGCAGTGCGACCCGAGAGCGGCACCAGAGACCCCCCAGCAGCGCAACCCGAGAGAGGCGCCAGAGACCCCCCAGCAGCGCGACCCGAGAGCGGCACCAGAGACCCCCCCAGCAGCACGACCCGTGAAAGGCGCCAGAGACAGCGCCCAGCAGCACGACCCGAGAGAGGCGCCAGACTCCCTCATAGAATCATAGAATAATAGGACTGGAAGGGACCTCGAGAGGTCATCGAGTCCAGCCCCCCACCCTCAAGGCAGGACCAAGCTCCGTCTACACCATCCCTGACAACAGGTTAGATAGACATCTCTTAAATATCTCCAGAGAGGGAGATTCCACCACCTCCCTTGGCAATTTATTCCAATATTTGACCACCCTGACAGTTAGGAATTTTTTCCTAATGTCCAATCTAAACCTCCCCTGCTGCACTTTAAGCCCATTACTCCTTGTCCTGTCCTCAGAAACCAAGAGGAACAAATTTTCTCCTTCCTCCTTGTGACACCCTTTTAGATATTTGAAAACCGCTATCATGTCCCCCCTTAATCTTCTTTTTTCCAAACTAAACAAACCCAGTTCATGAAGCCTGGCTTCATAGGTCATGTTCTCTAGACCTTTAATCATTCTTGTCGCTCTTCTCTGTACCCTTTCCAATTTCTCCACATCTTTCTTGAAATGTGGCGTCCAGAACTGGACACAGTACTCCAGCTGAGGCCTAACTAGTGCAGAGTAGAGCGGCAGAATGACTTCACGAGTTTTGCTTACAACACACCTGTTGATACAACATAGAATCATATTTGCTTTTTTTGCAACAGCATCACACTGTTGACTCATATTCAACTAGTGGTCCACTATGACCCCTAGATCCCTTTCCACCATGCTCCTTCCTAGACAGTCGCTTCCCATCTTGTATGTATGGAACTGATTGTTCCTTCCTAAGTGGAGCACTTTGCATTTCTCTTTATTAAACCTCATCCTGTTTACCTCTGACCATTTCTCTAACTTGCTAAGGTCATTTTGAATTATGTCCCTATCCTCCAAAGAAGTCGCAACCCCACCCAGTTTGGTATCATCTGCAAGCACGACCTGAGAGTGGCCCCAAAGACCCCTCCCCCCCAGCAGCGAGACCCGAGAGCGGCGCTAGAGACACCCCCAAGCTGCACGACCAGAGAGCGGCGCCAGAATCCCTCCCTGCAGCGAGACCCGAGAGCGGCGTGACTGAAGAGACCTCTCACTCACTAAGGTCTGTGGCTGTGGGAATTCTATCCTTTAGCCCTTCCCCCCCCCTCGCCTATGTATAGGGCCCTCTACAAGAACACTGAGTCAGTCAGCCATGACGCACCACCGCTCTCCCTTGCGCGACTCGCGTACCTGCAGAATTCCCGTTGGCTCCTGAGCCCTTAACCCGTGGAGATGCTCACCTGGAATGCCTGCAAGTGTGCCGTACAAGGACACGGCAGAAGCAGAGCAAGGACAAAGACACAGACAGAGACAGACAGACAGAACTTGCTGGCCAACACAACAGAACGAGGAGAGAGAAACACGTGGGAGGAAGGCAAACAACTCACCACTGAGCATCATCATCCTCAATCCAAGTCTCTGCTAAGGTGGACACACTGTTCCCCAAAGAAATGAGCAGCACCTACAAATGGAAACCCCGTTTCTCTCATAACCAAAGTTGCTAGTCGGGAACCACAGCTAGGGCTGGCTTCCTAAGCAAACAGCACGTCACTACCTGCATCCAGGTGGGCCATAAGCTCAGATTTCTCTAAATTAAACACTTATCTCAGTGACAGCGGTGGTAGCTCTGCTTTCAACTGGACAGTTCTTGCCTCCCATTCATCATTCTCCCAACCTTACTGCTCTCATTCATGCTGTCTTTCCTTCGCGTGATGGGAAGAGACTCGAATGGCTGACTTCTTATGCCTTGATATTGAAGTCAGCACAAGGGGGAAAGAACAAACAAGTTAGCAGCTCAGTCAGCAATGGTGCATAACCTCTTCTTCTCGCATATAAGATATCACAGACTCCTACCACCAGCCATGCCCTTTCATGGCCACTGCAGGAATACAGCTAGAGTAGAAAGATATCCAAATTAGTAACGCTAGAGTAGACTACATTGAGCCGGTATCCAAAACAGTGACTCTACAGAGTAGACTACTGTCCCTTTCCCAGCCTCAATGCCACAGGGCCCCATGCCATAAAAGAAGCTCATGGCCTGTGAAGAAATCTACTGCCAGGTGTGCCCTACTTTTTTGTGGTTCCTGAGACCACCTCTGTGGGGAATGCATGCCAAGCAAACTCCCCCCTGTTCTGTGGAGGGAGACAGCAGGACAGGAAAGGGGAGAGTCTTAGCTGGGCTGAACAATGGAGACATTCAATAAGCAATTTAGGTTCCCCACATCAATATGTCTATCTTGAATTTATGATACAGGCAGTCCCCGAGTTACGCGGATCCGACTTATGTCGAACGGGGATTTTCTCACGGGGAGCAAAGCGGCGGAGGACCCGGGGCCGGACCCGCGGCGCTCCCAGCTGATCTGGAAGCGCCGCGGTCCGGCCCGGGTCCTCCGCCGCTTTGCTCCGCGTCTCCCTGGTCTGCTGGGGGGGGGGGACGCAGCTAGTGCCCCCCCCAGCATACCAGAGAGATGTGGAGCAAAGCCTGGTGCCTGTGGTAGAGCAGGTGGGACGCTGCCGGTTGGTCCCGCAGCACCGCTCCTTGGTGCTACTGGACCAACCCGGCAGCACCCCAGCTGCTCAGCCCCAGGAGTCCTGATTCAGCCGCTGCTGATCAGTTTCAGCAGCGGCTGAATCAGGACGCCTGGGGCAGAGCAGCTGGGGTGCTGCTGGGTTGGTCTAGTAGCGCCGAGGTGCGGCCACGCTACTGGACCAACCCAGCAGCACCAGAGCTGCTCTGCCCCAGGCGTCCCCAAGTTAGCCGCTGCTGAAACTGACCAGCGGCTGACTACAGGAAGCCCGAGGCAGAGTTGCTCTGCCCTGGGCTTCCTGGAATCAGCTGCTGATCAGTTTCAGCAGCAGCTGACTTGGGGACGCCTGGGGCTCTTAAGTTGAATCTGTATGTAAGTCAGAACTGGTGTCCAGATTCAGCGGCTGAATCTGGATGCCAGTTCCGACTTAAGTTGAATCTGTATGTAAGAACAAACCTACAGTCCTTATCTTGTACGTAACCCGGGGACTGCCTGTATTGGCGGCTATACTGTTGCGTGGAAGGATCTAAGTACACAAGGGCACTGAGGGATTGGGGTGATTTAGAGGCCCCATGATGAAGGGCAGGGTGGAGGAGTGTTTGAGGACCCCACATTGGCAGGGAAGGTGAACTTGGCAAGGGGGAACAAGAATTGGGGAGTGTTGGGGGTTAAGGGATCCCATGAATGGAGGGATCCACTAGAGGCAGATTAGGGAAGGATATGGCAGGCTGGAGGATGTCCGGGAGGAAGAGGAGGACTGAGGGGGGAAGTTCAGGGTGCTAGGAACAGAATGAATAAGGGAGGCTGGCAGGTCCCATGGCTGGTAGGATAGGAGCGTGGGAGGAGGGACTGTGGGTTGGGAAAGAAGCAAATTAGACCACGGGGGTCCTACGAACAGGGGAAACGTAGGGACAGAGCTAGGGTGCAGGTTAAGGTGAGCTGGGGGATGTCGTAGGGAGGAAAAGAGCTGATGGACCCCACAAATGGGGGCATGGACTGGGGGTGCATGTGGGGCTAGGTGTTGTGGAGAGGAAGGGAAACTGAGGGGCCCCTGGGATAAGAGTATGGACTGGAGGGAAGGACACTGATGTGGGTGCAGGCGGGACTGGGGGTTATTAGAAATGGACTGGAGAAGAGGGGGGGATTGGGATGCAGGCTGGGCTGGGGTTGGCTAAGGAAGGGAGGGGTCGGATGGAGCCAGCCTGTGATGCAGTTTGTGGGCAGGGCTGGGCTGTCATGCTGGGTGGGGTGGGGGCTGCAACACACTAGTGACGTCGGACCCGAGGAACCAGCATTGTCAAAACTACAACTCCCGGCATGCACCGCTCATGCAGGGAGTGACTCACGCACAATGAGACCAAGCCCCTAGCGACCCAGGCTTGGCATCCAGACTGCTGATGTCACTTCCTCTTCCGCCACCCCCTTGTCATAGCCTGGAATGGCAAAAACCTCCCCCCGCAGACTGTTACTGGAGAAGCAAAATGCAGGACAATGTAGCACTTTAAAGACTAACAAGATGGTTTATTAGATGATGAGCTTTCGTGGTCCAGACCCACTTCCTCAGATCAAAAAATCAGAAAATACCAGACATTTTAGGTGTCCGGTATTTTCTGAATTTTTTTACCAGACAGGCGGCAAAAATACTGGATTGTCCGAACCTTAGCTGTACTTTGCCCAGACCTGGTCTATACATTTCTGCAGTTGGGTGTGGCCATGCCAGGGTGCTTGGCTGCTCCTTGAGAGTTTCTGTCCAGAGGCTCATCCGCCCTGGCAGTCACTTCTCCCCAGTTGGTCCCAATAGGCTTTCTCCACTGCATTTTCTATCAGGTTCTTACTGGTCATTATCTCCACCGTACCTCGGTGCAGCCATCTGTTCAAACAGCTTTTCAGTCCTAAAACAGTCTTGGCACCATCCCTCAGTTGTGCAATCCTTTTAAAAATGTATCCCCCTAACACACTGGTGTCTGAAACCAGACCACTTCACGGGAGGGTGTGGAAGTGACAGCCAATTCAGCTCCAGCCATGGCATCCAGGTGGGCTAGAGGGGATACAGCCATATTGTTCCCATCCTGCCTATCAGCTGCTTCTAGGGAGAGAGTTCCCTTTAAGCCTCTTAGTCAATGCAGATTTTGGCCTTCACCAGCCAGATGAAGGGCTATATGGGGGAGGGGATGTCATACAGAGTATCACCAACATCAAGAGGAGCAGACACACAAAAAAGCCCAGGCATGGGTAGAAGTGTGCAGGGATAGATTGGCATTGGGGCAGCTTTAAGACATATGGTACTTAGAACGGCTCTACTGGATCAGACTAATGATTGCTCCAGTCTTGTATCCTGTCTTGCAGCAGTGACTAGTGCTCGATACTTCAGAGGGAATTAACAATCCAGGCAGTCAATGATGCATCCCACAATCAAATCCCAGATTCTGGCAATCAAAGGGTTAGGGCCGTGGTCACCAACAGATCAATCACGAGGCCTCGACCAGTCGATCATGAAGCACGCAGACCGCCCCCCCATTTTCCTCCCACCCCCGAGGAGCCCCACTACCTACCGCCAGCGAAAATGGAGGTAGTGCCAGCTCCCCGCAGGTGGACGGAAGTCCCGCAGCTTAGCGCCACTTCCGGGGGTTCCGGAAGTTCACTGGCTGCTCTGCCGGGCACACTGTGGGAGGGGGCGTCGGCCCCGGAGGAGGAGCACAGCGACTTCCCTGCACCGGCGCAGGAGGGAGGAGTCGGCCCTGGGGCAGGCGCGCGCGGGGGTTTCGGCCCCGGGGCAGGCGTGTGCGGGGGTTTCCCTGTGCTGCAAGGGGGTTCCCTGCGCCCCAGGGCAGGCACGCGAGGGTTTCCCTGCGCCGCAGGGGGGGGAAGGGGAGTCGGGCCCGGAGGAGGCACGTGCTGGCTTCCCTCAGGGGGAGGAATCCTGGGAGGAGGCAGATGCAGGGGACTCTCTGTCTCCACTGGCACCCTGTCCCCACTCCCCTCTCCCCAGCCACAGAACTCTGTCCCCACTCTCCTGCCATAGAACTCTGTCCCCATTCCCATCCCCACTCCCCGAACTCTGTCCCCACTCCTCTGTCCCGAGCCACAGAACTCTGTCCCACTGGAACTCTGTCCCCTGCTGCAGAACCGTCCTCTGTCCTCCCAGCACCCTGTTCCCTCTCCCCTACCCCCAGCTGCAGAACGCTGTCCCCACTGGCACCCTGTCCCCTGCCAAAGTACCCACTACCACCCTTCCCCAGTACTATGTCCCCTGCTCCCACCAACACAGTTGGGGCCACATTAGTGAAGCTGGGGGGGGGGGGAGTGTTGGAGGAGGTTTTCTTTGCATCTCACTTGTGTGGCCCCAACTGACTTTTCTTGGGTCAGTGACCCCTGACTCAAAACAGGTTCCCTGCCCTTCTCAGAAATAAAGACAACGCAGAAAGTTTTTGTGTTTGTTGGCCAGGCTTCATTTTTAAATAAAATACTGTCAAACCCCCAACTGGGGCCAAGCCCCCATTTGGCCACAGCATCATAACACTCCTGCACTCCCCCTTCCACCAGACCCCAGATCTGAGCCTATCATACACTGAAACCCCCTGCCCTGAGCCCCTCATATACCCCAAACCAAATTCCTGAACCCTCACATCCACAAGCCTGTAGCTTGCTTAGTACCCCAACCCTCCATCTGACCCCAACACCGCCCGGCCTAGAGCCCCCTCCCCGAGCCAGCGTCCCCTTCTCCACCTCCTCCTGCATCCAGATTTCCTCCCAGAGCTTGCACCTCTAACCCCTTCCCACACTCAAATCCTACACATCCTGTCTCAACCCAGCAAGTGTACGGCTAGACTGCAGGGCTACGTCTACACTGGCATGATTTTCCAGAAATGCTTTTAACGGAAGAGTTTTCCGTTAAAAGCATTTTCGGAAAAGCGCGTCTAGATTGGCAGGACGCTTTTCCGAAAAAGCACTTTTTGCGGAAAAGTGTCCGTGGCCAATCTAGACGTGGTTTTGCGCAAAAAAGCCCCAATCGCCATCTTAGCCATCGGGGCTTTTTTGCGCAAAACAGTACTGTGCTGTCTACACTGGCCCTCTTGCGCAAATGATTTGTGCAAGAGGGCGTTTGCCCGAACGGGAGCAGCACAGTGAACACTGACGATCTTACATGAGATCGTCAGTGTTCTTGCGGAAATTCAAGCAGCCAGTGTAGACAGCTGGCAAGTTTTTCCTCAAAAGCAGATGATTTTGCGGAAAAACTTGCCAGTCTAGACACAGCCCAGGAGTTTTTCAGGATTCTGGAAATATCCCAGAAAAACTCTTCTGAATCCAGGGATGCATTTGTTCTTCTGCTTTTTTTAGTGGAAGCGCAAACATGCTCTTTTGGTCACCCCTATATTCCTCTTTCCACGAGGAATAAGGGAGCTTCCAAAAGAAGGGTTTTTTCTGACATTTGGTCCAGTCTAGACAGGCCAAATGTTGGAAAAACCTCTTCCTACAGAAGAATTGAAAAAAAAAAAGCAGCAGTATAAGGGTTGGGGATAGCAAGTGATGGAGAGGAGGAGAATAGAGAGGGCAAGGCTTCAAGGAAGGGGCAAGACGGTAGATCTTGGCTTGTTCTGTCATTTAAAAAGTGATCTTGGGTGTAAAAAGGTTGGAGACCACTGCCCTACATCATCCCACTCACACATCCAAGGAGGCTCACCAGGGCCAGGAAGCCAGCGTTGCAGGGGATGGAAGGGGGGTAGTGACATCACAAAGGCCTGTTGCAGGATCTCAGCCTACTGGGAGATAGTGATAGGTCGGTGGTGACCTCACAGAGAGACCCTAACCTGACATCAGCCAATCAGAAGAGAGGTGCAAGGCAGGGACAAGCTCAGAGATTCTAATGGCTTTGCAGCAGCAAGGCTCCTTCTCAAGGTCTCTCGTCGAGGGCGGAGAAAGAATTAGGATTAATTATGGGAGCACGAGGAGGAATCTCGTCAGAGTTTTCTCCTTCCCTACCCACGGAGTTGATGTTACCTGTTCAGAAGGTAAGAGCCGCAGAGAGGTTTGGAGCCTGTTCTGTCTGATCCACCTGAGCTCTAGGCATAGAAATCACTAAGTTAAGGTTGAGCAGGATCCTGTGGGTGGAATTGCTCTAGCGCTCATTAACCCGTTACCCCTTTCCATGTCTATCTGAGAGTACTGTATTCTTATCAGTCAGTGTGTCCCGAGGGGCAGGGGCGGACTAGGGGCAGAACGCCATCCTTGCAGGAGACGGTTGGGGTGGGGGGGGCGATGACATCTCAAAGGCCTGTTGTAGAATCTCAGTCTATTGGGGAAAGGCGATGGGGAGGCGGTGACCTCGTAGAGAGATCCTGACATCAGACACACGGGACAGAGGTGCAAGGTGGGGGCAACCTCAGAGACCCCGCCTTATGGCTTTGTGGGAGGCTCTCCCAAAGAGGCAGGGCTGGAATTGCTCTGAGACTGATCCCCTCAGATGGTGAGCTGGCCCATCCTTTAGGACATCTGCTGTGACCTCTCAGCCTCCCATCAAGTCTCAATGCTGATTGGGAAGACTTCTGCTCCCTGTCATTAGCCCCCTGCCCAGCCAGTTTCCCAGCTGTTACCCAGTCTGGAGCCAGCAAAGCCCTCGGGCAGGAGTGACAGCAAAGGGCTAGGACCCAGAAGCCGTGTCCAGGGGTCAGTCTGGAGTGCTGTACAAAGCCCAGGACCATCCACATATCCTGTGTGGTGCAACGTGCTGAGTGGAGACAAAGGCTCAGGGCTGCTCTCATACCCTGATCAGACACTTTACTGAATGTGGTGCAGGGAAAAGCTGGACTGATGGCTCCCATGAATGGGGGTGCAGACTGGGGTGAGGAAGGGCCCCAGGATAAGAATATGGATGGGGGTGCAGGCTGGGGAGAGGAAGGGCCCCGGGATAAGAGTATGGACGGGGTGCAGGCTGGGGTGAGGAAGCAGGAGGGGAGGGGGCTGCGCAGAGCCTGGAGTGCGGGATGAGGGGGCCGTGGGCAGGAGGGGAGAGGGCTGCGCGGAGCCTGGAGTGCGGGATGAGGGGGCCGGGGGCAGGAGGGGAGGGGGCTGCGCAGAGCCTGGTGTGCGGGATGAGGGGGCCGTGGGCAGGAGGGGAGAGGGCTGCGCGGAGCCTGGAGTGCGGGATGAGGGGACCGGGGGCAGGAGGGGAGAGGGCTGCGCGGAGCCTGGAGTGCGGGATGAGGGGACCGGGGGCAGGAGGGGAGAGGGCTGCGCGGAGCCTGGTGTGCGGGATGAGGGGGCCGTGGGCAGGAGGGGAGAGGGCTGCGCGGAGCCTGGAGTGCGGGATGAGGGGGCCGTGGGCAGGAGGGGAGAGGGCTGCGCGGAGCCTGGAGTGCGGGATGAGGGGGCCGTGGGCAGGAGGGGAGAGGGCTGCGCGGAGCCTGGTGTGTGGGATGAGGGGGCCGTGGGCAGGAGGGGAGAGGGCTGCGCGGAGCCTGGAGTGCGGGATGAGGGGGCCGGGGGCAGGAGGGGAGAGGGCTGCGCGGAGCCTGGAGTGCGGGATGAGGGGGCCGTGGGCAGGAGGGGAGAGGGCTGCGCAGAGCCTGGTGTGCGGAATGAGGGGGCCGTGGGCAGGAGGGGAGAGGGCTGCGCGGAGCCTGGTGTGCGGGATGAGGGGGCCGGGGGCAGGAGGGGAGAGGGTTGCGCGGAGCCTGGTGTGCGGGATGAGGGGGCCGTGGGCAGGAGGGGAGAGGGCTGTGCGGAGCCTGGTGTGCGGGATGAGGGGGCCGTGGGCAGGAGGGGAGAGTGCTGCGCGGAGCCTGGAGTGCGGGATGAGGGGGCCGGTGGCAGCAGGGGAGGGGGCTGCGCAGAGCCTGGAAATAACGAGCTTCTTACTTTGCCTGCTGTAAAAGGGCAAGACTGGGGCCACGTGGGGTGCGGAGCAGGGACAGCAGCTGGGGGCGATGGACTTACACGTGCATTACCGGCAATGACCACCGAGTGGCACTGTGGAGGCGCTACGGAATTACACGTGCATTACCGGCAATGACCTCCGAGTGGCACTGTTGCTGTGCTAAGGGCCGTTATTTCCAAATAAAAAAGATTGTTCTTAGGGTAGAAATGCCCCATTCCGAACTAAGAGCCTCTGAGCATAGACACTGAATCCATGTCAAACAGGAAATGGTATTTCAATGTAAATGTTCCACAGCACAAGCCTTACAAAGTACGTACTCCCCGCAGTCACTCCCAATGGAGTCCCGGGAAGCACTGGGGAGTAACTAACCGCACCTCTATAAGACGTTCAAAATAACGGGCTTGCCTTGTGCATGCTCACGTTATCACTTTTCTTAAGTGATGTATTTCAGAATAACAGGCTTCTTATTTTTTGTGACATGAGAGTTTATTGTTCCAGAATAATGCCATTGTAGAAATTGCTCTTTTTAAATAGCAATATTGTGTGTGCTCCACTGTCGCTATTTACAAATAGCTCCTTCCTAGGGCCATTAAAGTAATTACGCTCTAGTGTTTCCTGGGGCTCTAAGTCAAGGTAGCACAGCCACTTTAGGGAAGCCTGCCTCAGAGTAATTAAAACCAGCCAAAATATCTGAGAAGCCTTGTATTCTGAAATTGACTCAATTTCAGAATAGCATATTCTAAGTATGTCTACACTACACACTTGTTTTAGCATTTCCCCATTACAAAGTAGCATGTCCTTACTAAGGGAGCCTACCTCTCACAAATGTTGATGCTTCCCTGTTGTGGGAACACGCTATTTTGAAAAATATTTTCAAATACTTTAACCCCCAAAATACCTTATTTGAAATAATTCCCCAGTGTGAACATAGCCAAGCATTACATTGTAGCTGTAATGTTTGGCTATTTCCATAGACCCAAGAATCCCAAAATATCAATCCATGCGTTTCTTTCTTCTATTAATAAACCTTTAGATTTTAGATTCTAAAGGATTGGCCCTGCATGATCTTGTGGGTAAGATCCAAAGTGTAAACTGACCGGGGATTTGTGGCTGGTTCTTTGGGACCGGAAAGACCCGTTCGGGGAAGGTGAGATTGGGTTCTACAACCCCCTCACCTGTGTGCAGGCCCGGGGCTAATTGTGGCACAGGGAGAACTGGAGTGTCTGAGGGGTTTTGCTCCTGAGGCTTCTGGCTGGCCAGATTGGCAGCTAAAGCACTCAGTGTGACCGGTTTATGGCCTATTTGGGAAAGGCTTCCAGTCTGGGGCTGTAAGGAGCCCCGAGTTTTGAGCAATTCGCCCTGAGCGGATGCCCTCAGCTGTGCCAAGACCTGGCCCGGTCCGTCACAGCCACCTTCCCAGCTCACCTCAACCCTCACCCTACCTTCTCCCCAGTCATCTTTCAACACATAGGGAGGAAGAGGAGGGTGGGTGAGGGGGTCCTTAACGGCCCCCAGCCCAACACGCTCTTGATCAAACAAGTTTTTCCGACACTGATAAACCTCATTCCATGAGGAATAAGCCCTCCATTGTTTCAATTGTTTCCATTTTCTTTTGAAATAATGCAATTGCTGTGTGGATGCTACTGTTGTTCTGCCAGAATAATGTCCCTTATTCCAGAAAAATGGTACAGTGTAGACACACCCTTAGTTCAAATTAGTGCTGCAGTGTAGACATACCCTAAGCTAATTCGAATTAGTGCATCTAGACCTAAAAACTAATTCGAATTAGCATTTTGCTAATTGGAAATAGCGTATCCACATTGAGTGGACCCTGAACCGAAGTTAAGGCTGGCCAGAACCAGTGCCTGCAGGGCATCAGGTTAGGACTTAGAGTGTGGAGCTGCTGCCTCCGTCTAGCCGAGGGCTGTGCTTAAAGGAACCCGACCCCCACCCCGGACAGACAGTTCTCAGGGTTCCCCACTTGCTTGTCTACCTCGATAAGGGACAGCAAAGCAGTCCTGTCTTGGAGTGCCCACACTCGGCACATCAAAGCACTTGGCCATCAGCCCGGCTGCACTTGCCGCAGGCTGCCATCCAAGGGGATCAATTGGGAGGCTGTCAGGATCCAGGAGGCCCTGCAGGAGAGCTTCCACCCCGAGGAGCCCGCAGAGCCACCCCAGTCCTCCCCATCGGGGGCTCATGCCCCATTCCTCCCTAACCTCCTTCCACTTACCCTTCCCTAGCCCCCTTCCTGATGTAAAAAATAAATGACACGTGTGTTGTTAAATAAAGAGAGTTTCTATTTTTGAAAACTGAGGGGTGGGGATTAACCTCTGGGGAGACTGGTAAAAGGTGGTGGGAGAGGGGAAGAGAGAGGGGAGGTGGAAACCTGGGAGGAGGGAGCTGGAAGGGAGAAGCCAGGGGAAGGAGGAGGAGGGAGCTGGAAGGGGGAAGCCAGGGGAAGGAGGAGGAGGGGAAGTATAAAACTATGGTACGCCATATCTTCAGTACTGTGTACAGATGTGGTCTCCTCACCTCAAAAAAGATATTTTGGCCTTGGAAAGGGTTCAGAAAAGGCCAACTACAATGATTAGGGGTTTGGAACAGGTCCCATATGAAGAGAGGCTAAAGAGACTGGGACTTTTCAGCTTAGAAAAGAGGAGACTGAGGGGGATATGACAGAGGTCTATACAGTCATGAGTGGTGTGGAGAGGGTGAATATAGAAAAGTTCTTTACTTGTTCCCATAATATAAGAACTAGAGGACACCAAATGAAATTAATGGGTAGCAGGTTTAAACCTAATACAAGAAAGGTCTTCACACAGCGCACAGTCAACCTGTGGAACTCCTTGCCAGAGGATGCTGTGAAGGCTAGGACTAGAACAGAGTTTAAAAAAAACTAGATAAATTCATGGAGGTTAGGTCCATAAAAGGCTATTAGCCTGGGGGAAGGAAGAAATGGTGCCCCTGGCCTCTGTTTGTCAGAGGCTGGAGAAGGATGGCAGGAGACAAATTGCTTGATCACTGTCTTCGGTCCACCCCCTCTGGGGCACCTGGCACTGGCCACTGTTGGCAGACAGGCTACTGGGCTAGATGGCCCTTTGGTCTGACCCAGTATAGCCATTCTTATGTTCTTATCAGTATCAGAAGTGCACCCATGGATACGGAGCACGTAGCTCCGCGGGATCTGGTGCTTCTGAGGCGATGACTTAAAAGCCAGCTCCCCACGCGCACAGGCTCTCACCTCCCCCCAGCCCTTGCTGACTCTGTATTAGAGACAGCAAGGGGGAGGGAAGCGTGTGTAGTTGTCAGGATTAACCGATAAGCCCAGGCTTATCAGTTAATCGTATACACGACTATACGCTAACATCCCATTCACCGAGTGTCACTGTTAACATTTCTGTAACGGAGTAAGTGCACTGCCGGGAGCAGGTACGCCTTGAGAGGCCTCCAAGCTTACCCAGTACATGGAGAGACCTTTTTTCAAAGGCCCAGCTTCTGATGGGTTTGGTCCTCCTTCTGGGATGCCATCGGATGTGCTGGGATTTCACTGAGACTACTTGCTCCACTAGCCTTGGCTGCCTCTCCCTGTTTTGCTGACTTAGGCTCTCTGGCCTCTGGGAGCCCACGCAGGTTGGGAAGCACCAAGTGTAGAAACACAGAGTCTGCAAACAGCTCTATACCGTAAGGCTTAGCTAGAAAATCGTCCAGCACTCAATTGCAGTTCCCCTCTGGAAAGTACACCCAAAATAATATTATCTGACGAGGGAGAGAAATCACTACAATGCAAGCTCATACGTTTGCCCATCCCCTCAATGAGGAGTAACATACGCACAACTTCTCCCGCTCCCCTCCTGCTGTTAGAAATTACACAAACTACATTTGTTTAATTAAAATCTAGCTTTTACAGTTGAGAGATTGCTGTTGTTTATCAAAACAAACTAAAGCACGCATACCGTGTATGGGTGTAGGCATGGATGGAGGAAGGGCAGCGTTAGGAGTGCAGGTTGCTATGGGATGTGGGTGTAGAAAGGAAGAGAAGGGGGGTGGGACCCAATGGATGGGAGCATGGATTGGAAGGGTCTGGAGTGTGGGATGGCTTGGGATGGGGGCTTGTTGAGGAGGAAGAGGAGAGTGGTTGAGGGAGTCCTTACGTGTGGAAGGAGGCCTGGGGGCAAGGTAGTGATGGGGGTCACATGGCAGGCGGGATGCGAGTGTGGGGGGAGGGACTGTGGGTTGGGAAGGAAAGAAACGGGGTTTAAGGGTCCTATAGACGGGGGAAAGGTAGGGATAGGGATAGACTGCGGGATGGGGAAGTGTTCTAGGGAGGAAAAAGAGGGGCTGATGGGCCCCGTGAAGGGAGGGATGCTCTGGGGTTAAACGTTGCTCTGAGTCTGTGGAGAGAAGAAGGGAAACTGAGGGACACCAGGAATAGGGGGTATGGGCTAGGGAAGAGCACTGGTGGGGGTGCAGCTTGTGTGAGGGGGATGTTGAAATGTACTGCGGGAGTGGAACCTCCGCTCGGACTCGCTGTCTCAGCAAACGTGACTTCCCTTCCTAGACCCGAGTGGGCCGTAAGCCGAGAGATTTCCAGACCCGAAACTTATCTCCCGGTCAGCGATGGCTGCTCCGATCCCAGCAGGACGGTTCTCGCCTCGCTTCGACCAAGCTCCCGAGCTCGCTGTTCTCTTTTCCGTTCCATCCCCAGACGGGAGGACACCGGGAGGGTTGACTTCTTATCGCTCGCTACCGAACACAGCAGAGGGGAAAAAACAAACAAACAACTTAGCTTTTCAGTCCGCAAGGACGCGGCATCGCTTCTCCTCCCACCATCGCACCGCTGCCCCCCACCATCGGCCACCCTCTCCCGCTGCCACTCCAGGAACGCGGAGAGAACGGAGGCCTTGAATATCTATCCACGCTCTGTTGAACCGCCTATGCCCCTTCACCAGTCCCCAAGCCACCAGGCTCCGTGACCCAGCAGGAAGCTCTCTGCCTCAGAAGAAACATACTGCCAGGACGCTTGAAGATTTCAAAGCACGCACCTCTTACTCACACAGAGCCATGGGAAGGCCGAACGCTGAGGACCCTTCACGTGTTCCGAGAATCACGTCCAGGCAGCTCAAGTCCATCTCGGACGATTTATTCTCCGCCCACGGCCACGCACTGATTCCTCTGCAAGGGTGGCCAAAAAAGCCCAGCGTTAGCTCTCACTCACTAAGGTCTGTGGCTGTGGGAATTCTATCCTTTAGCCCTTCCCCCCCCTCTCGCCTATGTATCGGGTCCTCTACAAGAACACTGAGTCAGTCAGCCATGACGCACCACCGCTCTCCCTTGCGCGACATACAAACCTGCAGAATTCCCGTTGGCTCCTGAGCCCTTAACCCTTGGAGATGCTCACCTGGAATGCCTGCAAGTGTGCTGTACAAGGACACGGCAGAAGCAGAGCAAGGACAAAGACACAGACAGAAACAGACAGACAGAACGTATTGACCAATACTAGAGAGCAACAAGAGAGAAACACATAAGAGGCAGTCAGAAACCTTACCACCTTGCATCTTCCTCCTCGAGCCAAGCGTCTGCTGAGAAGGACACCGTGTTCCAGAGAAACTAGCACCCCTGACAAACGGGAGCCCTGTTTCTCCCACTACCAAGGAAGCACCTCGGGAACCTCCGCTCGGACTCGCTGTCTAAGCAAACGTGACTTCCCTTCCTAGACCCGAGTGGGCCGTAAGCCGAGAGATTTCCAGACCCGACACTTATCTCCGTCTCAGCGATGGCTGCTCCCCTCCCAGCCGGAAGGTTCTCGCCTCGCTTCGACCAAGCTCCCGAGCTCGCTGTTCTCGTTTCCGTTCCATCCCCAGACGGGAGGACACCGGGAGGGTTGACTTCTTATCGCTCGCTACCGAACACAGCAGAGGGGGAACGAACAAACAAACAAACAACTTAGCGTTTCAGTCCGCAAGGACGCGGCATCGCTTCTTCTCCCACCATCGCGCCGCAGCCTCTCACCATCGGCCACCCCCTCCCGCTGCCACTACTGGAACGCGGGAGAAAGGAGGCCTTGAATCTCTATCCACGCTCTGTTGAACCGCCTACTGCCCCTTCACCAGTCCCCAAGCCACCAGG
The DNA here is from genome assembly GCF_052426305.1 of Pelodiscus sinensis. Lineage (NCBI taxonomy): Eukaryota > Metazoa > Chordata > Testudines > Trionychidae > Pelodiscus > Pelodiscus sinensis. The sequence goes on from NC_143083.1 coordinate 153,930, forward strand.
CTCCGTGCCCCAGCAGGAAGCTCTCTGCCTCAGAAGAAACCTACTGCCAGGACGCTTGAAGATTTCAAAGCACGCATCTCTTACTCACACAGAGCCATGGGAAGGCCGAACGCTGAGGACCCTTCACGTCTTCCGAGAATCACGTCCAGGCAGCTCAAGTCCATCTCGGACACTTTCTTCTCCGCCCACGGCCCCGCCCTGATTCCTCTGCAAGGGCTGCAGAAAAAGCCCAGCGTGAGCTCTCACTCACTAAGGTCTGTGGCTGTGGGAATTCTATCCTTTAGCCCTTTCCCTCCCTGTCGCCTATGGATCGGGCCCTCTACAAGAACACTGAGTCAGTCAGCCATGACGCACCATGGCTCTCCCTTGCGCGACTGGCATACCTGCAGAATTCCCGTTGGCTCCTGAGCCCTTAACCATTGGAGATGCTCACCTGGAATGCCTGCAAGTGTGCTGTACAAGAGCACGGCAGAAGCAGAGCAAGGACAAAAGACACAGGCAGAAACAGACAGACAGAACGTATTGGCCAATACGAGAGAGCAACAAGAGAGAAACACATAAGAGGCAGCCAGAAACCTTACCACCTTGCGTATTCCTCCTCGAGCCAAGCGTCTGCTGAGAAGGACACCGTGTTCCAGAGAAACCAGCATCCCTGACAAACGGGAGCTACCAAGGAAGCACCTCGGGAACCTCCGCTCGGACTGGCTGTCTAATCAAATGTGACTTCCCTTCCTAGACCCGAGTGGGCCGTAAGCCGAGAGATTTCCAGACCCGACACTTATCTTTGTGTCAGCGATGGCTGCTCCGCTCCCAGCCGGAAGGTTCTCACCTCGCTTCGACCAAGCTCCCGAGCTCGCTGTTCTCGTTTCCGTTCCATCCCCAGACGGGAGGACACCGGGAGGGTTGACTTCTTATCGCTCGCTACCGAACACAGCAGAGGGGGAACGAACAAACAAACAAACAACTTAGCGTTTCGGTCCGCAAGGACGCGGCATCGCTTCTTCTCCCACCATCGCGCCGCAGCCTCTCACCATCGGCCACCCCCTCCCGCTGCCATTACTGGAACGCGGGAGAAAGGAGGCCTTGAATCTCTATCCACGCTCTGTTGAACCGCCTACTGCCCCTTCACCAGTCCCCAAGCCACCAGGCTCCGTGACCCAGCAGGAAGCTCTCTGCCTCAGAAGAAACCTACTGCCAGGACGCTTGAAGATTTCAAAGCACGCACCTCTTACTCATACAGAGCCATGGGAAGGCCGAACGCTGAGGACCCTTCACGTCTTCCGAGAATCACGTCCAGGCAGCTCAAATCCATCTCGGACTCTTTCTTCTCCGCCCACGGCCCCGCACTGATTCCTCTGCAAGGGCGGCAGAAAAAGCCCAGCGTGAGCTCTCACTCACTAAGGTCTGTGGCTGTGGGAATTCTATCCTTTAGCCCTTTCCCTCCCTGTCGCCTATGGATCGGGCCCTCTACAAGAACACTGAGTCAGTCAGCCATGATGCACCACCGCTCTGCCTTGCGCGACTGGCGTACCTGCAGAATTCCCGTTGGCTCCTGAGCCCTTAACCCTTGGAGATGCTCACCTGGAATGCCTGCAAGTGTGCTGTACAAGGACACGGCAGAAGCAGAGCAAGGACAAAAGACACAGGCAGAAACAGACAGACAGAACGTATTGGCCAATATGAGAGAGCAACAAGAGAGAAACACATGAGAGGCAGCCAGAAACCTTACCACCTTGCGTCTTCCTCCTCGAGCCAAGCGTCTGCTTAGAAGGACACCGTGTCCCAGAGAAACCAGCATCCCTGACAAACGGGAGCCCTGACAAACGGGAACTACCAAGGAAGCACCTCGGGAACCTCCGCTCGGACTGGCTGTCTAATCAAACGTGACTTCCCTTGCTAGACCCGAGTGGGCCGTAAGCCGAGAGATTTCCAGACCCGACACTTATCTCCGTCTCAGCGATGGCTGCTCCCCTCCCAGCCGGAAGGTTCTCGCCTCGCTTCGACCAAGCTCCCGAGCTCGCTGTTCTCGTTTCCGTTCCATCCCCAGACGGGAGGACACCGGGAGGGTTGACTTCTTATCGCTCGCTACCAAACACAGCAGAGGGGGAACGAACAAACAAACAAACAACTTAGCGTTTCAGTCCGCAAGGACGCGGCATCGCTTCTTCTCCCACCATCGCGCCGCAGCCTCTCACCATCGGCCACCCCCTCCCGCTGCCACTACTGGAACGCGGGAGAAAGGAGGCCTTGAATCTCTATCCACGCTCTGTTGAACCGCCTACTGCCCCTTCACCAGTCCCCAAGCCACCAGGCTCCGTGCCCCAGCAGGAAGCTCTCTGCCTCAGAAGAAACCTACTGCCAGGACGCTTGAAGATTTCAAAGCACGCATCTCTTACTCACACAGAGCCATGGGAAGGCCGAACGCTGAGGACCCTTCACGTCTTCCGAGAATCACGTCCAGGCAGCTCAAGTCCATCTCGGACACTTTCTTCTCCGCCCACGGCCCCGCCCTGATTCCTCTGCAAGGGCAGCAGAAAAAGCCCAGCGTGAGCTCTCACTCACTAAGGTCTGTGGCTGTGGGAATTCTATCCTTTAGCCCTTTCCCTCCCTGTCGCCTATGGATCGGGCCCTCTACAAGAACACTGAGTCAGTCAGCCATGACGCACCACCGCTCTCCCTTGCGCGACTGGCGTACCTGCAGAATTCCCATTGGCTCCTGAGCCCTTAACCCTTGGAGATGCTCACCTGGAATGCCTGCAAGTGTGCTGTACAAGGACACGGCAGAAGCAGAGCAAGGACAAAAGACACAGGCAGAAACAGACAGACAGAACGTATTGGCCAATACGAGAGAGCAACAAGAGAGAAACACATGAGAGGCAGCCAGAAACCTTACCACCTTGCGTCTTCCTCCTCGAGCCAAGCGTCTGCTCAGAAGGACACCGTGTTCCAGAGAAACCAGCATCCCTGACAAACGGGAGCCCTGACAAACGGGAGCTACCAAGGAAGCACCTCGGGAACCTCTGCTCGGACTGGCTGTCTAATCAAACGTGACTTCCCTTCCTAGACCCGAGTGGGCCGTAAGCCGAGAGATTTCCAGACCCGACACTTATCTCCGTGTCAGCGATGGCTGCTCCGCTCCCAGCCGGAAGGTTCTCGCCTCGCTTTGACCAAGCTCCCGAGCTCGCTGTTCTCGTTTCCGTTCCATCCCCAGACGGGAGGACACCGGGAGGGTTGACTTCTTATCGCTCGCTACCGAACACAGCAGAGGGGGAACGAACAAACAAACAAACAACTTAGCGTTTCGGTCCGCAAGGACGCGGCATCGCTTCTTCTCCCACCATCGCGCCACAGCCTCTCACCATCGGCCACCCCCTCCCGCTGCCACTACTGGAACGCGGGAGAAAGGAGGCCTTGAATCTCTATCCACGCTCTGTTGAACCGCCTACTGCCCCTTCACCAGTCCCCAAGCCACCAGGCTCCGTGCCCCAGCAGGAAGCTCTCTGCCTCAGAAGAAACCTACTGCCAGGACGCTTGAAGATTTCAAAGCACGCATCTCTTACTCACACAGAGCCATGGGAAGGCCGAACGCTGAGGACCCTTCACGTCTTCCGAGAATCACGTCCAGGCAGCTCAAGTCCATCTCGGACACTTTCTTCTCCGCCCACGGCCCCGCACTCATTCCTCTGCAAGGGCGGCAGAAAAAGCCCAGCGTGAGCTCTCACTCACTAAGGTCTGTGGCTGTGGGAATTCTATCCTTTAGCCCTTTCCCTCCCTGTCACCTATGGATCGGGCCCTCTACAGGAACACTGAGTCAGTCAGCCATGACGCACCATGGCTCTCCCTTGCGCGACTGGCATACCTGCAGAATTCCCGTTGGCTCCTGAGCCCTTAACCATTGGAGATGCTCACCTGGAATGCCTGCAAGTGTGCTGTACAAGAGCACGGCAGAAGCAGAGCAAGGACAAAAGACACAGGCAGAAACAGACAGACAGAACGTATTGGCCAATACGAGAGAGCAACAAGAGAGAAACACATAAGAGGCAGCCAGAAACCTTACCACCTTGCGTATTCCTCCTCGAGCCAAGCGTCTGCTGAGAAGGACACCGTGTTCCAGAGAAACCAGCATCCCTGACAAACGGGAGCTACCAAGGAAGCACCTCGGGAACCTCCGCTCGGACTGGCTGTCTAATCAAACGTGACTTCCCTTCCTAGACCCGAGTGGGCCGTAAGCCGAGAGATTTCCAGACCCGACACTTATCTTTGTGTCAGCGATGGCTGCTCCGCTCCCAGCCGGAAGGTTCTCACCTCGCTTCGACCAAGCTCCCGAGCTCGCTGTTCTCGTTTCCGTTCCATCCCCAGACGGGAGGACACCGGGAGGGTTGACTTCTTATCGCTCGCTACCGAACACAGCAGAGGGGGAACGAACAAACAAACAAACAACTTAGCGTTTCGGTCCGCAAGGACGCGGCATCGCTTCTTCTCCCACCATCGCGCCGCAGCCTCTCACCATCGGCCACCCCCTCCCGCTGCCATTACTGGAACGCGGGAGAAAGGAGGCCTTGAATCTCTATCCACGCTCTGTTGAACCGCCTACTGCCCCTTCACCAGTCCCCAAGCCACCAGGCTCCGTGACCCAGCAGGAAGCTCTCTGCCTCAGAAGAAACCTACTGCCAGGACGCTTGAAGATTTCAAAGCACGCACCTCTTACTCATACAGAGCCATGGGAAGGCCGAACGCTGAGGACCCTTCACGTCTTCCGAGAATCACGTCCAGGCAGCTCAAATCCATCTCGGACTCTTTCTTCTCCGCCCACGGCCCCGCACTGATTCCTCTGCAAGGGCGGCAGAAAAAGCCCAGCGTGAGCTCTCACTCACTAAGGTCTGTGGCTGTGGGAATTCTATCCTTTAGCCCTTTCCCTCACTGTCGCCTATGTATCGGGCCCTCTACAAGAACACTGAGTCAGTCAGCCATGACGCACCACCGCTCTGCCTTGCGCGACTGGCGTACCTGCAGAATTCCCGTTGGCTCCTGAGCCCTTAACCCTTGGAGATGCTCACCTGGAATGCCTGCAAGTGTGCTGTACAAGGACACGGCAGAAGCAGAGCAAGGACAAAAGACACAGGCAGAAACAGACAGACAGAACGTATTGGCCAATATGAGAGAGCAACAAGAGAGAAACACATGAGAGGCAGCCAGAAACCTTACCACCTTGCGTCTTCCTCCTCGAGCCAAGCGTCTGCTTAGAAGGACACCGTGTCCCAGAGAAACCAGCATCCCTGACAAACGGGAGCCCTGACAAACGGGAGCTACCAAGGAAGCACCTCGGGAACCTCCGCTCGGACTGGCTGTCTAATCAAACGTGACTTCCCTTCCTAGACCCGAGTGGGCCGTAAGCCGAGAGATTTCCAGACCCGACACTTATCTCCGTGTCAGCGATGGCTGCTTCGCTCCCAGCCGGAAGGTTCTCGCCTCGCTTCGACCAAGCTCCCGAGCTCGCTGTTCTCGTTTCCGTTCCATCCCCAGACGGGAGGACACCGGGAGGGTTGACTTCTTATCGCTCGCTACTGAACACAGCAGAGGGGGAACGGACAATCAAACAAACAACTTAGCGTTTCAGTCGGCAAGGACGCGGCATCGCTTCTCCTCCCACCATCGCGCCGCAGCCTCCCACCATCGGCCACCCCCTCCCGCTGCCACTCCAGGAACGCGGAGAGAAAGGAGGCCTTGAATCTCTATCCACGCTCTGTTGAACCCCCTACTGCCCCTTCACCAGTCCCCAAGCCACCAGGCTCCGTGCCCCAGCAGGAAGCTCTCTGCCTCAGAAGAAACCTACTGCCAGGACGCTTGAAGATTTCAAAGCACGCATCTCTTACTCACACAGAGCCATGGGAAGGCCGAACGCTGAGGACCCTTCACGTCTTCCGAGAATCACGTCCAGGCAGCTCAAGTCCATCTCGGACACTTTCTTCTCCGCCCACGGCCCCGCCCTGATTCCTCTGCAAGGGCAGCAGAAAAAGCCCAGCGTGAGCTCTCACTCACTAAGGTCTGTGGCTGTGGGAATTCTATCCTTTAGCCCTTTCCCTCCCTGTCGCCTATGGATCGGGCCCTCTACAAGAACACTGAGTCAGTCAGCCATGACGCACCACCGCTCTCCCTTGCGCGACTGGCGTACCTGCAGAATTCCCATTGGCTCCTGAGCCCTTAACCCTTGGAGATGCTCACCTGGAATGCCTGCAAGTGTGCTGTACAAGGACACGGCAGAAGCAGAGCAAGGACAAAAGACACAGGCAGAAACAGACAGACAGAACGTATTGGCCAATACGAGAGAGCAACAAGAGAGAAACACATGAGAGGCAGCCAGAAACCTTACCACCTTGCGTCTTCCTCCTCGAGCCAAGCGTCTGCTCAGAAGGACACCGTGTTCCAGAGAAACCAGCATCCCTGACAAACGGGAGCCCTGACAAACGGGAGCTACCAAGGAAGCACCTCGGGAACCTCTGCTCGGACTGGCTGTCTAATCAAACGTGACTTCCCTTCCTAGACCCGAGTGGGCCGTAAGCCGAGAGATTTCCAGACCCGACACTTATCTCCGTGTCAGCGATGGCTGCTCCGCTCCCAGCCGGAAGGTTCTCGCCTCGCTTTGACCAAGCTCCCGAGCTCGCTGTTCTCGTTTCCGTTCCATCCCCAGACGGGAGGACACCGGGAGGGTTGACTTCTTATCGCTCGCTACCGAACACAGCAGAGGGGGAACGAACAAACAAACAAACAACTTAGCGTTTCGGTCCGCAAGGACGCGGCATCGCTTCTTCTCCCACCATCGCGCCACAGCCTCTCACCATCGGCCACCCCCTCCCGCTGCCACTACTGGAACGCGGGAGAAAGGAGGCCTTGAATCTCTATCCACGCTCTGTTGAACCGCCTACTGCCCCTTCACCAGTCCCCAAGCCACCAGGCTCCGTGCCCCAGCAGGAAGCTCTCTGCCTCAGAAGAAACCTACTGCCAGGACGCTTGAAGATTTCAAAGCACGCATCTCTTACTCACACAGAGCCATGGGAAGGCCGAACGCTGAGGACCCTTCACGTCTTCCGAGAATCACGTCCAGGCAGCTCAAGTCCATCTCGGACACTTTCTTCTCCGCCCACGGCCCCGCACTCATTCCTCTGCAAGGGCGGCAGAAAAAGCCCAGCGTGAGCTCTCACTCACTAAGGTCTGTGGCTGTGGGAATTCTATCCTTTAGCCCTTTCCCTCCCTGTCACCTATGGATCGGGCCCTCTACAGGAACACTGAGTCAGTCAGCCATGACGCACCATGGCTCTCCCTTGCGCGACTGGCATACCTGCAGAATTCCCGTTGGCTCCTGAGCCCTTAACCATTGGAGATGCTCACCTGGAATGCCTGCAAGTGTGCTGTACAAGAGCACGGCAGAAGCAGAGCAAGGACAAAAGACACAGGCAGAAACAGACAGACAGAACGTATTGGCCAATACGAGAGAGCAACAAGAGAGAAACACATAAGAGGCAGCCAGAAACCTTACCACCTTGCGTATTCCTCCTCGAGCCAAGCGTCTGCTGAGAAGGACACCGTGTTCCAGAGAAACCAGCATCCCTGACAAACGGGAGCTACCAAGGAAGCACCTCGGGAACCTCCGCTCGGACTGGCTGTCTAATCAAACGTGACTTCCCTTCCTAGACCCGAGTGGGCCGTAAGCCGAGAGATTTCCAGACCCGACACTTATCTTTGTGTCAGCGATGGCTGCTCCGCTCCCAGCCGGAAGGTTCTCACCTCGCTTCGACCAAGCTCCCGAGCTCGCTGTTCTCGTTTCCGTTCCATCCCCAGACGGGAGGACACCGGGAGGGTTGACTTCTTATCGCTCGCTACCGAACACAGCAGAGGGGGAACGAACAAACAAACAAACAACTTAGCGTTTCGGTCCGCAAGGACGCGGCATCGCTTCTTCTCCCACCATCGCGCCGCAGCCTCTCACCATCGGCCACCCCCTCCCGCTGCCATTACTGGAACGCGGGAGAAAGGAGGCCTTGAATCTCTATCCACGCTCTGTTGAACCGCCTACTGCCCCTTCACCAGTCCCCAAGCCACCAGGCTCCGTGACCCAGCAGGAAGCTCTCTGCCTCAGAAGAAACCTACTGCCAGGACGCTTGAAGATTTCAAAGCACGCACCTCTTACTCATACAGAGCCATGGGAAGGCCGAACGCTGAGGACCCTTCACGTCTTCCGAGAATCACGTCCAGGCAGCTCAAATCCATCTCGGACTCTTTCTTCTCCGCCCACGGCCCCGCACTGATTCCTCTGCAAGGGCGGCAGAAAAAGCCCAGCGTGAGCTCTCACTCACTAAGGTCTGTGGCTGTGGGAATTCTATCCTTTAGCCCTTTCCCTCACTGTCGCCTATGTATCGGGCCCTCTACAAGAACACTGAGTCAGTCAGCCATGACGCACCACCGCTCTGCCTTGCGCGACTGGCGTACCTGCAGAATTCCCGTTGGCTCCTGAGCCCTTAACCCTTGGAGATGCTCACCTGGAATGCCTGCAAGTGTGCTGTACAAGGACACGGCAGAAGCAGAGCAAGGACAAAAGACACAGGCAGAAACAGACAGACAGAACGTATTGGCCAATATGAGAGAGCAACAAGAGAGAAACACATGAGAGGCAGCCAGAAACCTTACCACCTTGCGTCTTCCTCCTCGAGCCAAGCGTCTGCTTAGAAGGACACCGTGTCCCAGAGAAACCAGCATCCCTGACAAACGGGAGCCCTGACAAACGGGAGCTACCAAGGAAGCACCTCGGGAACCTCCGCTCGGACTGGCTGTCTAATCAAACGTGACTTCCCTTCCTAGACCCGAGTGGGCCGTAAGCCGAGAGATTTCCAGACCCGACACTTATCTCCGTGTCAGCGATGGCTGCTTCGCTCCCAGCCGGAAGGTTCTCGCCTCGCTTCGACCAAGCTCCCGAGCTCGCTGTTCTCGTTTCCGTTCCATCCCCAGACGGGAGGACACCGGGAGGGTTGACTTCTTATCGCTCGCTACTGAACACAGCAGAGGGGGAACGGACAATCAAACAAACAACTTAGCGTTTCAGTCGGCAAGGACGCGGCATCGCTTCTCCTCCCACCATCGCGCCGCAGCCTCCCACCATCGGCCACCCCCTCCCGCTGCCACTCCAGGAACGCGGAGAGAAAGGAGGCCTTGAATCTCTATCCACGCTCTGTTGAACCCCCTACTGCCCCTTCACCAGTCCCCAAGCCACCAGGCTCCGTGCCCCAGCAGGAAGCTCTCTGCCTCAGAAGAAACCTACTGCCAGGACGCTTGAAGATTTCAAAGCACGCATCTCTTACTCACACAGAGCCATGGGAAGGCCGAACGCTGAGGACCCTTCACGTGTTGCGAGAATCACGTCCAGGCAGCTCAAGTCCATCTCGGACTCTTTCTTCTCCGCCCACGGCTCCGCACTGATTCCTCTGGAAAGGCGACAGAAAAAGCCCAGCGTGAGCTCTCACTCACTAAGGTCTGTGGCTGCGGGAATTCTTGCCTTTAGCCGTATGGTCACCAACCAATAGATCACGATCTACCGGTAGATGTTGAGGCTCTAAGAGTAGCTCTTCAGCCCTCTCTGAACTGCGTGCGTGCGCAGTACATTTACATTAGATTTCCTCATTTGAGGAGCAGCTACTCACTGAGCAACAACACAGTTGAGTAGCTGCAAGGAATGGTGGGATCTGGGAGGACTGGAGGGCTGAACACCCCAGCCAGCTGACTGTGGCTTTCAGCAGAAAGACGCTGCCCCGCGCTCCAGCTGATCGGCGGCTTCTCCTCTGCCCCTGCCCACGTGGAGCTTGGTGCACCCTGGCTGAGCGCCATGACCAGCTCTCCGGGCAGCCGCTTCTCTTCACTCCAGCCTGGCTGCCCTGCGGTCAGTCCGGAGGGAGCCCGGGTCGGAGGCTTCCCTCCGTGGCTGGTGTAGGGAACTCCCTGCCCCAAACCTGTTCCCCGCCCTCCTGGCCCCGTTCCCTCTCCCTTGCCCCCCCACCCCGCTGTCTAACCCTTCCCCACTCTGCAGAAACTTGTCCCACGGCACCCTGCCCCCCCTGCAGGAACCGGTTCCCTCTGGCACCCTGTCTCCTGCTGCAGAAACCTGTCCCCCTGCCTTCCCCACTACAGAAACCTGTCCCCCCCCCCTCCAGCACCCTGTCCCCTGCTGCAGAAACCTGTCCCCCTGCCTTCCCCACTACAGAAACCTGTAAAAAGGTTGGAGACCACTGCTTTAGACCCCCCCCCCCCCCGCCCCTCTGTATCGGGTCCATTACAACAATACTGAGTCAGTCTGCCATGATGCACCACTGGTCTCCCGTGCTCTCCCTTGCGCGACTGGCGTACCTGCACAATTCCCCTTAGCTCCTGGGCCCTTAACCCGTGGAGATGCTCACCTGGAATGCCTGTACGTGTCCTGTACAAGGACACGGCAGAAGCAGAGCAAGGACAAAGACACAGACAGAAACAGACAGAACGTATTGGCCAATACGAGAGAGCAACAAGAGAGAAACACATGAGAGGCAGCTTGCGTGGGAGGGGAGGGGTTGAATACACTTGGTGGTCAGGGAAGGGGGTGCAGGTTGAGGAGGGGGTGTTGAATGAACTGGGGGGTGGGGAAGGGAGTGCAGGTTGGGCAGGGGGTGTTGTATGGACTGGGGGTGGGAGAAGAGGGTTGCAGATTGGGCAGGGGGTGTTGTATGGACTGGGGGTGGGGAAGGGAGTGCAGGTTGGGCAGGGGGTGTTTGTGACGGGGTGGAGCAACCCCGCCACTCGAGCGAGGCAGATGGGGCCGCCGCGGAGCCGGCAATCAGCGCGGCAGGCCCGAGCGGGGGCGGAGGGACACGTCATCACGCGGCGCCGGGGCGCGCCGGTGATGACGTCGGGAGAGCAACGCCAGGGACGGCAAGGGGAGGGGGGATAAAAGGAGCCGGGGAGGCCAGGGGAAGGGGGGCGGAACCGGCGGGGCCAGCGGACCCGACTGGGCAGGAGCCAGCGGCAGCGGGGCAGGAGCCAGCGGCGGCGGGGCAGGAGCCAGCGGCGGCGGAGCAGGAGCCAACGGCAGCGGGGGTGAGACCTGCGGCAGCCAAGCCAGCCGGAGGAGGGGCCCGAGCGAGGGAGGAACAAGCCACGGGAGCCAGGCAAGGAGGCAGCCAAGGCAGCGGGGAGCCCGCAGGGACAGGCGGGTACCCGGAGCAGTGAGGGTCGGCGGAGTGGAGCAAGACCCAGGGCGGGCTGTGTAACCCGAGAGCAGGGGCGTTTTGGGGTACCGGCCCCCCCTGCTACCACTGAGAGGGCACCTCTCAGTGTCAGGGCCCTGGGTTGGGGTCCGGAGAGAGGGCGGGCCCGGACCCCCCACTCCGCCCGGTGACCCAGAGTCAAGTGGTATCCTGAGCGCGGCCTAGGGGCAACAGGAGGGGCGGCGGCCCGGACAGGCGGCCTCGTGACACGTGGTGGAGAATGTGGGCAGTGGCGGCCCTGTAGCGGAGGGCACAGGAGGAGAGGGGCCTCGTTTTTCTTTCGGTCTTGGTCCCTTCCCCCTCTTCCATTTCCATTGCCACCCCGAATAGGTTGAGGCACCATGGATGGGGACAAAGTCGTGGAGTGGCTGGTGGATAGCCAGCGTCAATTACAGAGTCAACAGACAGAGGCATTGCGGCAACTGACAGCCGAATTTAGGGAGCAGCAGAAACAGCTAGTTCGGGAGCTGAGGGAGGGGACAAGGCCGGCGGGACCCACCGACGAGGGGGAGGAGGACATGACGGGCCCAGTACGACTACCCATCAGGCTCGCCAAATTGGGGGAGGAGGACGATACCGAAGCGTTCCTAGTGACGTTCGAGCGGGTGGCCATAGCAGCCCGTTGGCCCCAGGAGCACTGGGCTACGATACTCGCCCCCTACCTATCCGGCCCAGCGCAGCTCGCCTACCGAAGCTTATCGGACCGCGACGCGTTGTGCTATTACAAGGTCAAGGAGGCGATCCTCGACCAGATGGGCATTTCCCCAGAGACGTACAGGCAGCGGTTTCGAGCAGCAAAGTACGGCGCGGGGGAGCGCCCCCGAGCGGTCGCCCAACGGATCCGGGAAGCCGGGCTGCGGTGGCTGGAGCCATCTAATAAGACAGCAGCCCAGGTGGCGGACCTGGTGGTACTTGAGCAGTACTTGCAGGTGCTCCCCGCGGAGGGCCAGCAATGGGTACGCCGACACCTGCCCGGGACTATGGAAGAAGCCGTGACGCTCATGGAGCACTTCATGGCGGCCGAGGCACCAGTAGGACACGGCAAGATAGGGTCCGTGACCAACCCGGCGGGTCGGGGAGACCCCAGCCCCAGAGGGAAGGAAGGGCGGGGCAACACAGGGCCCAGGGCCAGAAGCCCCCCAACCCGAGGGCCGGAACGGCGATTAGCCCCAGTGTGGCGCGGGGCCGAGCACCGCGAGAGAGTGGAAGCACGGACCGGGGCCGAAAGGGGCACGGAAGAAGCATCGGGCCCCCAAGTAAAACCGACGTGCTTCCAGTGCGGCCAGGAGGGCCACTTCCGCCGGGAATGCCCCATGATGGACTGCACGTTCGGACAGCCCAAACCCCAGAGAGGGCCGCGATCGGAGGTAAGCCGGGCCCGTATAACAGGGCAGGTACGCCTAAATGGGGAGGCAGTGGAGGCCGTACTGGACTCGGGGTGCGGGCAGACGCTAGTGCGGCGAGACGCGCTAGGGAAAGGGGTGCGCACCCGAACCCCGGTGTGGATTAAATGCGTGCATGGGGACACTAGGTCGTACCCCACGACCTGGGTGAAGATACACGACGGGCAACAGGGCGGGGATCTGCGAGTAGCAATAACACCCCGGCTACCCTGCCCCGTGTTACTGGGCAGAGACTGGCCCGGACTGCGGCGGCTCCTGGGGGAATGGGACCCCCGCGACCAGGGAGGCACGCACGAGGCATGGGCCACCCAGGAGGAGGACGCGGGGCCGCTGCCCCCGCAGGAACCGGGGAGGGGAGAGTCATTGGCAGCCCTAGAGATCGATAAGGGCGACTTTCTAGTCCTGCAGCGGGAAGACCCGACGCTACAGCACGCATGGGAGAACGCACTGAGCACCCCGGGGGAGGGCGAAGAGGCCGAGCAGAGGCCCGGGCAAGGCCCATATTTCAAGATCCAGGGGGATCGGCTGTATCGGGTCCCGGGGCTAGGAGATGGGGCAACCCAATTGGTCGTGCCGAAGGCGTATCGGTGGCGGGTGATGGAGATGGCCCATAACAATCATTGGGCAGGGCACCTGGGGACTGAGAAAACGCAGCAACGGGTGCTCCAGAGGTTTTATTGGCCAGGGGTGTACCAGAACATTAAGGATTTCTGCCGGTCGTGCCCGCAATGCCAACGGACCTCTGGGGCCCGGGTACCCCGAGCCGCCCTAGTGCCCATGCCGCTGGTATCGGAACCCTTTGAGCGAATAGGCATGGACCTGATAGGACCCCTGGAGCGCACCCGGAGGGGGCATCAGTACATTTTGGTGGTAGTTGACTACGCGACGCGTTATCCGGAGGCCGTGCCCCTACGCAAGACCACTGCAGCCGCGATAGCCGACGAGCTCGTAAAGATGTTCGCCCGTGTTGGACTCCCAAAGGAGATTTTGACCGACCAGGGCACGAATCTGGTGTCGCGGCTAATGAAGGAGCTATGCAACTGGCTGCAGGTGAAGAAGATCCGCACCGCGGCCTACCACCCCCAGACGGACGGCCTCGTCGAGCGATTTAATCAAACTTTGAAGGCGATGCTACGGCGATTGGTGGAGGATGATCCACACGATTGGGACAAGCTGCTACCGCCCCTGCTCTTCGCGGTACGGGAGGTACCACAGTCATCGGTGGGGTTCTCGCCGTTTGAACTATTGTACGGCCGGCGGCCGCGGGGTATACTAGACTTAGTGCGGGAAGGGTGGGAAGAGCAGACGTCCTCCGCACTGGGGGCCGTCCAATACGTAATTAAGCTACGGGACCGTATGAGGACCATAGGGAGGTGGGCACGGGAAAACCTGGAGAAAGCTCAAGAAACCCAAGCCCGCCACTACGATAGGGGGACACGGCCGAGGACCCTCAGTCCGGGTGACCCGGTCTTGGTGCTGCTGCCAACAGGGGAGTCCAAGCTGTTGGCCAAGTGGCAAGGGCCGTACCGGGTCATTAAAAAGATTGGAGAGGTAGACTATGAAGTCCAAGTGGGGGGTAGGCACCGTCAAAGCCAGGTGTACCACATTAACCTATTAAAACGGTGGGTACCACGGGAAGAGCCCTTAGCAGAGGCCTTGAGTACAGAGATCGAGTTTGGGCCCTGGGGCGAGGAAGAGGTCACCTGGGCAGCTAGCCCTGTGGGGAAGGAGCTAAATCAGGTTCAGCAGGGCCAACTACGGGCAGTGTTGCAACGGGCAGCGGCCAGCCTAACGAGCCGACCTGGGAGAACGAACCTAGTACAACACGAAATCACCACGGAGCCGGGAAAAAAGGTTCGAGACCCAGTGCGCCCCATCCCCCGGAAGTTGTGGGACACAGTCCAAAGGGAACTGCAGGACATGACACGGTGGGGAGTAGTGGAGAAATCGCGGAGTGAGTGGCGGAGCCCCATCGTGCTAGTGCCAAAAAAAGACGGAGCGACACGTTTCTGCATTGACTTCCGTAAGCTGAACGCCGTGTCTAAGTTTGACGCGTACCCCATGCCCAGAGTAGACAAGCTGCTGGAACGGTTGGGGCAGGCAGAGTATTTGTCGACAATCGACCTCACAAAGGGGTATTGGCAAATACCCTTAGCACCGGCAGCCCGAGAGAAGACAGCGTTCGCTACCCCGTTTGGGCTTTTCCAATTCGTCACCATGCCATTCGGGCTGCACGGCGCGGCAGCTACATTCCAGCGGATGATGGACGAGATATTAGAAGACCACCGCGAATACGCCACGGCATATATAGACGACATTGTCGTCTTTAGTAGGACCTGGGAGGACCATCTGCAACAGCTGGAAGCTGTCCTGCGGGCGCTCCAACGAGCAGGACTCACGGCAAACCCCAAGAAGTGCCAATTCGGAAACAGGGAAGTATCGTACCTGGGATACACGGTGGGGAGGGGGCGGTTAAAACCACTGCTGGACAAGGTACAAGCCATTAGAGACTACCCTCGGCCCCACACCAAGCGACAAGTCCGCCAGTTTTTAGGCCTCGCGGGGTATTACCGGCGGTTTATAAACCACTTTGCCTCACTGGCGGCCCCGCTAACAGACCTTACAAAGAAAGATCGCCCTCAAAGGGTGGTGTGGACGCCCCAAGGGGTGCGGGCCTTTGAGGCGCTCCGCCAGTGCCTGATGTCAGGGCCAGTGTTACGGCCACCTGATTTCGAAAAACCGTTCATATTACAAACCGATGCCTCCGAAGTGGGGCTCGGAGCGGTTCTCGCGCAGGAGGAAGAGGGCACGGAGTACCCCGTAGCCTACCTGAGCCGCAAGCTGTTCCCTAGGGAAAAAAACTACGCAGTGATTGAAAAGGAAGCGTTAGCCGTCAAATGGGCCATAGACTCTCTGCGCTATTTCCTTACAGGCAATGCCTTCACGCTGGTGACGGACCACGAACCCCTGAAGTGGATGCAGACCATGAAGGACAATAACGCGCGGATAATGCGGTGGTATTTAAGTTTACAACCTTTTCGTTTCGAAGTCAAACACAGACCCGGCAAGGACAATGAGAATGCAGACTGCCTCTCACGGTTGCCGGGTGACGAGCAACCGGGGGGTGTAGGAACTTTGCAAAGGGGGGAGGTGTGTGACGGGGTGGAGCAACCCCGCCACTCGAGCGAGGCAGATGGGGCCGCCGCGGAGCCGGCAATCAGCGCGGCAGGCCCGAGCGGGGGCGGAGGGACACGTCATCACGCGGCGCCGGGGCGCGCCGGTGATGACGTCGGGAGAGCAACGCCAGGGACGGCAAGGGGAGGGGGGATAAAAGGAGCCGGGGAGGCCAGGGGAAGGGGGGCGGAACCGGCGGGGCCAGCGGACCCGACTGGGCAGGAGCCAGCGGCAGCGGGGCAGGAGCCAGCGGCGGCGGGGCAGGAGCCAGCGGCGGCGGAGCAGGAGCCAACGGCAGCGGGGGTGAGACCTGCGGCAGCCAAGCCAGCCGGAGGAGGGGCCCGAGCGAGGGAGGAACAAGCCACGGGAGCCAGGCAAGGAGGCAGCCAAGGCAGCGGGGAGCCCGCAGGGACAGGCGGGTACCCGGAGCAGTGAGGGTCGGCGGAGTGGAGCAAGACCCAGGGCGGGCTGTGTAACCCGAGAGCAGGGGCGTTTTGGGGTACCGGCCCCCCCTGCTACCACTGAGAGGGCACCTCTCAGTGTCAGGGCCCTGGGTTGGGGTCCGGAGAGAGGGCGGGCCCGGACCCCCCACTCCGCCCGGTGACCCAGAGTCAAGTGGTATCCTGAGCGCGGCCTAGGGGCAACAGGAGGGGCGGCGGCCCGGACAGGCGGCCTCGTGACAGTGTTGTATGGACTGGGGGGTGTGGGAAGAGGGTTGCAGATTGGGCAGGGGGTGTTGTATGGAGTGGGCGGTGGGGGAAGAGGGTTGCAGATTGGGCAGGGGGTGTTGTATGGACTGGGCGGTGGGGGAAGAGGGTTGCAGATTGGGCAGAGGGTGTTGTATGGACTGGGCGGTGCGGGAAGAGGGTTGCAGGATGGACAGGGGGTGCAGAATGGAGTGGGGGTGGGGAAGGGAGTGCAGGTTAGGCAGGGGGAATTGTATGGACTGGGGGTGGGAGAAGAGGGTTGCAGATTGGGCAGGGAGTGCAGAATGGACTGGGGGTGGGAGAAGAGGGTTGCAGATTGGGCAGGGGGTGCGGAATGGACTGGGGGTTGGGAAAGGGGTGCAGATTGGGCAGGGGGTGCAGAATGGACTGGGGGTGGAGAAGAGGGTTGCAGATTGGGCAGGGGGTGCAGAATGGACTGGGGGGTGGGGAAAGGGGTGCAGATTGGGCAGGGGGTGCAGAATGGACTGGGGGTGGGGAAGGGGGTGCAGATTGGGCAGGGGGTGCAGAATGGACTGGGGGTGGGGATGGGGGTGCAGATTGGGCAGGGGGTGCAGAATAGACTGGGGGTGGGGGAAGAGGGTTGCAGATTGGGCAGGGGGTGCAGAATGGACTGGGGGTGGGGAAGGGGGTGCAGATTGGGCAGGGGGTATTGTATGGACTGGGCGGTGGGGAAGGGAGTGCAGGTTGGGCAGGGGGTGTTGTATGGACTGGGGGTGGGAGAAGAGGGTTGCAGATTGGGCAGGGGGTGTTGTATGGACTGGGCGGTGGGGAAGGGAGTGCAGGTTGGGCAGGGGGTGTTGTATGGACTGGGGGTGGGGGAAGAGGGTTGCAGATTCGGCAGGGGGTGCAGAATGGACTGGGGGGTGGGGAAAGGGGTGCACATTGGGCAGGGGGTGCAGAATGGACTGGAGGTGGGGAAGGGGGTGCAGATTGGGCAGGGGGTGCAGAATGGACTGGGGGTGGGGAAAGGGGTGCAGATTGGGCAGGGGGTGCAGAATGGACTGGTGGTGGGGAAGGGGGTGCAGATTGGGCAGGGGGTGCAGAATGGACTGGGGGTGGGGAAGAGGGTTGCAGATTGGGCAGGGGGTGCAGAATGGACTGGGGGGTGGGGAAGGGGGTGCAGATTGGGCAGGGGGTGCAGAATGGACTGGGGGTGGGGAAGGGGGTGCAGATTGGGCAGGGGGTGCAGAATGGACTGGGAGTGGGGGAGGGGGTGCAGATTGGGCAGGGGGTGCAGAATGGACTGGGAGTGGGGGAGGGGGTGCAGGTCGGGCGGGGGGTGCAGAATGGACTGGGGGTGGGGGAGGGGGTGCAGATTGGGCAGGGGGTGCAGAATGGACTGGGGGGTGGGGGAGGGGGTGCAGATTGGGCAGGGGGTGCAGAATGGACTGGGGGTGGGGGAGGGGGTGCAGATTGGGCAGGGGGTGCAGAATGGACTGGGGCTGGGGGAGGGGGTGCAGATTGGGCAGGGGGTGCAGAATGGACTGGGGGGTGGGAGAAGGGGGTGCAGATTGGGCAGGGGGTGCAGAATGGACTGGGGGTGGGAGAAGGGGGTGCAGGTCGGGCGGGGGGGGGCCGTGCAGAGGGCGCGGGCAGACGTGAGCAGGGCGGGGCTATGCCGGGGGTGGGGCTATGATAGGGCGGGGCGGACTGCGACATGCCCCGGGAGGCCGCACTATGAGAACTACAAGTCCCAGGATGCGTCGCTGACACTTGGAGTGACACGAGCGCGGGACCAACCGCGTCGCTCCCTGGTCAAAGGCCCGTTGTGATGTCACTTCCGCTGCACCCGCCCAACCGAACAGCGCCGGGCGTGCCCTGACCCTGCAATGGCCGATGGGAGCGGCGGACAGCGGCACTCAGTTTCCCACAAGCCACTGCGGCTACTTTCCCTACTCCCCCTCATCCCGCCCCGCCCCGCCCCATTGCTGGGCGGGGCTCCTGCCTCAGAGACGGCAGCGTCCGCCGCTGATGCCCCGCCCCCCTCGGGAGAGGAGACCCCGCGGCGACCCCTCCCCCCCCCAAACTCCTCCCCGCCCCGTGCAGTCTGCTCCCCCCCCAAACTCCTCCCCCCCCGTGCAGTCTGATCCCCCCCAACTCCTCTCCGCCCCGTGCAGTCTGATCCCCCCCCACCAAACTCCTCCCCCCCGTGCAGTCTGATCCCCCCCCACCAAACTCCTCTCCGCCCCGTGCAGTCTGATCCCCCCCACCAAACTCCTCCCCCCCGTGCAGTCTGATCCCCCCCCACCAAACTCCTCTCCGCCCCGTGCAGTCTGAACCCCCCCCACCAAACTCCTCTCCGCCCCGTGCAGTCTGAACCCCCCCCACCAAACTCCTCTCCGCCCCGTGCAGTCTGATCCCCCCCACCAAACTCCTCCCCGCCCCGTGCAGTCTGATCCCCCCCACCAAACTCCTCCCCGCCCCGTGCAGTCTGAACCCCCCCACCACCAAACTCCTCCCCGCCCCGTGCAGTCTGAACCCCCCCACCAAACTCCTCCCCGCCCCGTGCAGTCTGCTCCCCCCCCACCAAACTCCTCCCCGCCCCATGCAGTCTGCTCCCCCCACCACCAAACTCCTCTCCGCCCCATGCTGTCTGAACCCCCCCACCACCAAACTCCTCTCCACCCCATGCAGTCTGCTCCCCCTCTCCCACACCAAACACCTCTCCGCCCCATGCAGTTTGCTCCCCCCCACCATACTCCTCTCCGCCCCATGCAGTCTGCTCCCCCCCTCCACCAAACTCCTCTCCGCCCCATGCCGTCTGCTCCCCCCCACCAAACTCCTCTCCGCCCCATGCAGTCTGCTCCCCCCCACCAAACTTCTCTCCGCCCCATGCAGTCTGCTCCCCCCCACCAAACTTCTCTCCGGCCCATGCAGTCTGATCCCCCCCACCACCAAACTCCTCTCCGCCTCATGCAGTCTGATCCTCCCCCACCAAACTCCTCTCCGCCCCGTGTGGTCTGCTCCCCCCCCACCAAATTCCTCTCCACCCCGTGTGGTCTGCTCCCCCCCCACCAAACTCCTCTCCGCCCCATGCAGTCTGCTCCCCCCAACACCAAATTTCCCAGCCGGCTTGTGCGGGGACGGGCAGCGGGACAGGCTGATGCTGCTGTTGCCTTCGAAAGTGCTGCGGGGAATGTGAGGCGGGTGGGGGGAGGGGGGCGGCTGCCTCTGCTGCGTCCCGTTCACAAGCCCAGAGGGGCCGCGCGAGGATTTTCCGGAGACCCCGAGGAGTTTTCTGCCGCTCACTTCTGTGTCCCAGCTGAGTTCCTGCCGGTCAGTGGCCCCACCCCCAGACCAGGCCCCGCCCCTGCCATTAATGACGGAGCCTGGGACCCGTCTGTGTGCGACACAAACCCACGTGTCACTCGCCCGGGAGCCGATAGAACGTGCCCCGCGTTCCATCATTTGCATGCACCGCGCCAGGGCAATGACGTCACTAGCAGTGCGCTGCTGTTCGTAGCCGGCAGTGGCAGCTTCGCACCAAGCCGGGCCACGAGGCAGCGGGCGCAGCGCTGGAGGCGGAGCTACAGGGGAGCGGCCCGGCCGGGCGGGGTGCACACTCGGGCGCCCGAGGGCTGAGATCCGGGCGGGGCAGCGTCACGCTCTGACCTCGCTGCCGCCTCCCGCCGCCACTCCCTTGGGGCCGGGTGGCGCGGACCGGAAGCTGCTGCACTGCCCGGATTTCCTGGGGAACACGCTCCCTGTGACGTCAGGACCTGCCACAGAGGCAGGGCGCCACCCCGGCCAAGCAAGGAGCAGAGCTAGGGTTGCCAGATGGTTTCACCAAAAATACCAGACACGCCTGACATGACATCACAATCTGCATTCCATCTGATTTAGAAAATACCCGACATTTATCAGAGGAGTAGCCGCGTTAGTCTGAATCTGCAAAAGCAGCGAGGAGTCCTGTGGCACAGAACTCCTTGCCGCTTTCGCGGACATTTATATTTTCTCAATTTGTTTCCCAAAGAAAAAGCTGAAAGCCTGGACCGTCCAGTTCAAAACTGGACACCTGGCAACCATAAGCAGAGTGGTGCCTTGTCGGAGTGGTTCCAGCCTCCGCTCTGCTGTCCTTCTTCTGCCCCACGTACCACGGGAGCTGGTGGCCTACGCTGGCTGCACCGCCGCAGGAAACCTCCAACCCCAGTCGCTGTCCCAGCCAGGCACCCCGTGTCTGAACCCGTCCCGCCTGGCCCCGTGTCTCCTGCCTACCACCCGCTGACCTGGCACCAGCTGAGCGCTCGTACCTGGGCACCTTCCGGTCACGGTTGCCAGTCGGTTGCTGTCAGGCTGTGGACCGAGCAAACGTCACTTCCGGTCCGTGGGACTGAACGCACGTGGCGCCGGCATGATGCGAGGCCGCTCCTTGTTGCCCCACGTCGGATACAAAAGGAGCAGCTACCGCGCGGCAGTTAGAGCCTCGTGCTGAAACGCGCTGCAGCAGTTCTACTCTTCCCTGCCCCTCTCATCCCAGTTGCATGCTCCAGATGGGAGGGGAGGGGTGTCGCTTTCCAGGAGCTACTGCTGCCAGGGCACCGTCTGACTGGCACACGTCAGACGCACACGCCCGTGCAACAGCCACTCACCCTGCCAAATGCTCACACGCAGGGATGCGTGTACACACTCACAAACGCGAATTAACAGATTAACACGCCTGGGCGCCCACTCATGCCCTCGCTCAGATGCCCACACACGCATCTGCTCAATCTGCCTGCACGCAGGCACGTGCACACACACGCAAATGGACACTTGCGGACGCACACACTTGCACTCATACTTACGTGCGCACGCATGCACACCGAGTAACAGTCGCCTAGAAGGACTCACCAATAATATCAAACTCAAAAGCCAAAGATTAGATCAATTAGGAGACAACTATTCCCACGAGGCCCTAATCCATGTCTGGGGCTCCTCGGTGCTGCTGGGAGACCAAGTCTTTATTTCAATCCCAGTTTTGCCAACTCTCAGCATGCGTGACGCTAGGTCAATTGGCAGCCTACTCACTTAGTTTTCCGTATGATCCTAGACACGTGAAGTATCGCCAGCCAGGAGATTCGGGGGGCGGCGGGGGGGGGATTAATGACATTTTTAAAAATACAAAAATCGGTGTTCAGTTTCTGTTGTAGATAAATCTATGTATTAAATATAGTACTTCATATGACTTGACATTGTGCCTCTCCATATAACCTTGTAACTTTGTATTAATCCATATGACCTTGTCACTTTGTATTAGAACCTGAATCCATATAACCTTGTAACTTAGTTTTCTATATAGGGTTCTAATACAGAGTATATAGTTAAAGAGGTAAAAATGTCATTTGCTAGGAGTAGAATAAGATCTTTCCCCCACTCTCTCCCCCCACTCTGTAATCAATTGCCCAGTTGAATGAACGAGGTGTTTCTCCCGGCCCCCTGGCCAGCCCCTTTGCTGACTACCTGAATGTGACCCCTTGCCCCCAGTGCTGGTCAGCGCTCCTCCTGTCCATTGCAGCCTCCCTTACTGCCTTCTCCCGTGACCCACGGAGCCCGATGGTCTAGCTAGCCTCAGAACCATACTTCCCTTGGGATCTGGCTGTGACGTTACCTTGATAAGGCATATTTACTCTGCTATTTCCAACCCAATAGCAACAGAAATGAAATCCAGGACCCCTACCAGCATATCCCCTTCAAACCCTCCCCATCCAAATCCCCAGCCCGCGCTGACCGCAAGGCAAGCAGGGACGTTAGGCAGCCATTAAGTGAATAGTCCTGGAAGCGCACAAAATACTGTCGG
Organism: Pelodiscus sinensis; assembly: GCF_052426305.1. Classification (NCBI taxonomy): domain Eukaryota; kingdom Metazoa; phylum Chordata; order Testudines; family Trionychidae; genus Pelodiscus; species Pelodiscus sinensis. Next base: position 176,293 of record NC_143083.1, read on the forward strand.
TTCCACGACTATTCGATAGTCTCCTGAGGTGGGGCCGGCAGCCAGTGCGCTCCCAGCCCCCACTCCCAGGAAGCCCCCCCCCAGCACGGACTGCTTCCTTTGACGCTGCCCCGGCATCTCACGCAGCTGCCTCCGTCCGCAGTGAGCCCTGACGACCCCCACCCCGCCTGCCACTGCTGCCTCCCATAGCTGACACGTGTGGGGAGCTGGCTTGAAACTTCATGCAGGTACCGGCTCCATCTGCCCCCCTCACCCTCCGCGCCACGCCTCTCTATCAGCAGTAAAGTGGGGGGAATGGGAGCCAGTGCCATGGAGAGCCACCTGTGCCCCCGCCCCTTCCTCCTGTGCTCATGCCCCTGCCCCTTCCTGCGGCTGGGCAGGAACTGGGCGGTGAGCGCTCCCCCGCCCAAAGGCTAGCGGCTGTGCTGGAACCTGGGGCAGTGAATGGCTATCCCCCTCCCCCCGCACTGTAAACATACCCCAGCAAATATACCCCCGGCACAGAAAAGTCTTGTATGCTCTGCGGGTTATATTAGTGTGCGGGGTATAAAAGAGGTTTTTTTACTCAAATAGAAAAAACTGCAGGGTATATTCGGGTGCGGGATATATTCGCTAAATTACGGTAGTTGATTCAGCTCCACTGAACATCCCTAGCGTCACCCGCCGATACTCCACTGTCCATGCCGCAGGCCTGGCCGGCTGCACCCCTCCTGCCCATGCCTCCTGCCTGGCTTTCCTGAGCAAAATCCTCCTGCTGTAACTCATTCAGCTAAAGCCTGAGGCACCACGGCCTCTGGAGCAGAAACCCTAAATCCACAAACCCTCTATAGTCTGATTAGCCCGTGGGCTTCTGGTACGCCGGGGGCCCTCCCCGCCCAGCCTGGGCAACAGGGGACTCTAGCGTCAGCTCTAATGTCCCCTCCGCCCCGTGCCCGTTTCTCAGCCGGGCCAGAGCCCCCCCATGCCCATTTCTAGAGGGCCTCTCCCGCCATTGCTGCCACCTACCCGGGGCGACGGAGCAGGAGGGGAAGTCGGCGAGGATGGCGTGAAACTGGAGCAGCGTGTAGAGCCTGCCCAGACGCACGTTTCCCATCACCTGGCTCCTGCTGAGGGGCGAGTGGATTCGGCCCTGGACAAGCAGAAAAAGAAGGAGCTGGGGGAGCCGCATCACTGACCCTGCGAGGCTGAGCTGTGACCGACCCGCTGCCCTGCCCGCCAGCTCCGCCCCACGAGCAGAGAAGCAAGCAGGGCAGGGAGGTGATGCAGCGTCCATGAGACTGAGATTGGAGACTGCAGCCTGCTTCAGGGGCCACATTTTGAAAAGCTGTTGGAAACTTAGAGACGGGGCAGCAAAGAGCAAAAAGTCTGGAGGGCTGCAGAGAAAGTCCTTCTCCTCTGCTCTTGAGCTCCGTGTGGTTGGCTTGTACAAGGAAAGCTGAGAGGTGACGTTACTCGGGCGTCTAAGGGCCTTTCCGGAGAGAACATGTCGGGTACCAAAGGGCCGGTTCACGGTGCAGAGAAAGGCAGGACAAGAGCCAGTGGCTGGAAGGTGAAACCAGACACGTTCCTCTTGGACATAGGGCACCAATACTTCACAGGGAGGATGATTCACCACTGGCACAAACTACCAAAGCAAGTGACGGGTTCTTCATTTCTTGATGTCTGCTAGTGGACATCATCTGAAGTTTTCTGACAAGCTCTAAATAACCTGTCCTAAGTCTCCCTCAAAAAAAGGAAAAATTCCTTGTTTGCTCCTAAAAGAAAGTTAACTCTCTATATGACGCTCTTCCATTCTCACACGCCACAGGAGAGGGGAGGTGAAAGGGCGGGGTGGGGGAAAAGCCCCAAGGCTCCCTGCCGGATCCAGCTTGCAAGGAAGAATCGGAGCTAGAATCTGCTCCGCACACTGCTGCTTCCCTTCCTCCTCCCCCTCCCACAGCAGGGCATGGACCCGCTTCCTGGAGGATTTTTCTGCTACTCCCATTTGCCAATATCCTGCCAATGGGAGCAGCGGGAGGCTGATCCAGGCCATGGTGCTGGCAGCACTGTGAAAGAAGTTAGTGGCCCCTCACTCACCCAGGCTGAGACCCCACGCCCCCAGCCTGCTCACACACACCCTCCACTGAGACCCCTCACACCCAGCCTGCTCCTACACCTCACCCCTGTCCAGACATCCCACCCCCAGCCCGCTCCCCCATCTTCCCTCGCGCCCCCTCCTCCTCCCCCGGGCCAGACACCCCACCCCCAGCCCGCTCCCCCATCTTCCCTCGCGCCCCCTCCTCCCCCAGGCCAGACACCCCACCCCCAGCCCGATCCCCCACCTTGCGTCGCGGCCCCTCCTCCCCCGGGCCAGACACCCCACCCCCAGCCCACTCCCCCATCTTCCCTCGCGCCCCCTCTTCCCCCGGGCCAGACACCCCACCCCCAGCCCACTCCCCCACCTTCCCTCGCGCCCCCTCCTCCCCCGGGCCAGACACCCCACCCCCAGCCAGCTCCCCCATCTTCCCTTGCGCCCCCTCCTCCCCCGGGCCAGACACCCCTCCCCCAGCCCGCTCCCCCACCTTCCCTCGCGCCCCCTCCTCCCCCGGGCCAGACACCCCTCCCCCAGCCCGCTCCCCCACCTTCCCTCGCGCCCCCTCCTCCCCCGGGCCAGACACCCCTCCCCCAGCCCGCTCCCCCACCTTCTTTTAAGAGGAATAAGGGATCTTTCGGAAAAGGCTTTATTTTCCGAAAGATCCGTGTCTAGACTGGCGCTTTTTTCCGGCAAAGCGCCAAGCCGGAAAAAAGCGGCAGCCATGTTTGTGCAAATGAAGCAGGGGGGATTTAAATCCCTGCTTCATTTGCAATTGCGATGTGTCTAATTTGCATCCCATTTACGGAAAAGGGATGCAGTCTAGACACAGCCCCTGTGTATTGGTGAGTGATTAATCCTCTGACAGTAATCTCATGGGAGTGACATTACACCATATTCTTTATGGAAAATAACTTCCACAAAGTTTACTGAGTACAATTTTCCTAGTTGCATGACTAGGTCATAAGTCAGGAATATTGACTAATGTCTCTTATTTCAGCTATGCTGTTTTGGGTGATGGCCACTGCTAACCTTTCAGGTGCAACAATGGAAAAGCCAGACGGGGCTGATAGCCCATCAGCAAGGATAATGAATCGTGAAAAGGTTTGGACTTCTGTAGACACTCCATACTGCCACTGACTCATGGATAATGCTACAATCAGGTGATCTAGTCACCTGACACTAACCTCCATCTTAGACTGCTGAACTCTTCCACTGGAAGGTGGGGGGAATTGAACAAGTGATTACTGCCTTCTGGAAATCCTATGGAAGGGTGGGGAGCAAAACAATCAGGGTCTTCACTTTGCGTCTCCCCCACCTCCCACGCAAAGAGATACTTGAAATCACCTGGAGAGACAAAAGAGACAAACTGAGGGAGTAGTGGGAAAGGCTGCTGGACACAAACTGAAAAGATACCCTGAGCCTGTGAAGGAATCTATTTAAAACAGCATCTAGGGTGGGGAATTATTTCTTGTAACCAATTTGTTTAGTGAATCCAGCTTAGTTTGCATGCTTTGTATTATTTTGGTTGTAACCTGCTGTGTTCTGTTTGCTTTTTCTTTAACCACTTAAATACACCTTTGGAGCTAACAAACTTATTTCTGGTGTGCGATATAACCCCATTTATATAATTTCTAACTGGAAAGAGGGGGCAGGAAGTTGGCATACTTTCCTCCACACACAGAGGCAAATGTCATATAATGTTAGGTTTGCACACCCAAGGCAGGTGAACACCTGGGGCTGGGGCAAGTCCCTTAAGATGAGTCTTCCTAGAGCTGATCTCAGTGTCTATACAAGGGGTGGGCAATAATTTTTGATGGGGGGGGGGCAACTCCAAGGTTTTGGAAAGAGGTCGAGAGCTGCACTCTTCCATGATATTAATGGAGGAAATGCAGAGTCTGTGAAGGAGGTTGGGTGCAAAAGAGAGACTGGGGTGCAGGAGGGAGACTGGAGTCTGGGAGGGAGTTTGAGTGAAGGAGGCAGTTGTGACTAGGGCAAGGGACTGGAGTGCAGGGGTTTGGGATGTAACCTAAGGTAGGAGGGTATTGTGATTGAGAGGGGGTATGGGTGTCAGAGAGGGACAGAGGGTTTGGGTATGTTGAGGGGGGGTGGGAAAGGGCTGGGGTGCCAGAAGTAGGCTGTGGCCAAGAGACTTACCTGCCAGCTGCCAAACTTAGCCTGTAGAGCTAAGGCTTGCAGAGTTTAAAACCTTTCCCAGACAGACTGCTTGCTTACCTGGCCATGTGCTTCATTGAATAACTAGAGAAGGGGCGTGGTTCTTTTTGGCTGTCTGTTATTCCAACAAGCAGCTCCCATTGGCTGGTTTCTGGCCAGAAACTGACCAGTGGGATTGTGTTGGGTGCAGAGCAGCTCCTGAAACTTCCCCCTCCCCTCCAGTTTTAAAACAGAAATGGAGCCCTGCAGACATGTGTCTGCACAGCGCACAGGGCTGCGGGGCAAGTAGGGGAGCCTGCCTGGGGCTCCCTGCTGCCTCCGTAGGCCAGATCTGGTGGTTTCGTAAGCCGCATCCAGCCTGCGAGCTGCATCCAGCCTGTGGGCCGTATTTAGGGTTACCAGATGGTTTAACCAAAAATACCGAACGCCCCTCTTCCCCCCAAAAAAAACACCAGGGAAAAAATTCTGTTGAGGGGGAAAAAAAAGGGGGAGAGAGGGAACCAAAGTTGTTGAGGAAAAAAAACCAAGGACCCCGAGAGTTACTAAGCAAAAAACAAAACAAAAAAATATATATATAATATATATTTTTTAAAATAGCATGGCCCCTTTAACAAATGCTTTTGAGGCTTTTTAGCCCTAACAGGCTGCTGGTGGCCACTGGCCGCCCTCCACCATCTCGTCTTCCTGCTCCAGCCCAGACAGCTCCCCTGCGGAACCAGGTAAGCACCCGGTATTTTCGCCTTCTGGCCAGGAAAAAAATCAGAAAATACCAGACATTTTAGGTGTCCGGTATTTTCTGAATTTTTTTACCAGACAGGCGGCAAAAATACTGGATTGTCCGAACCTTAGCTGTACTTTGCCCAGGCCTGGTCTATACATTTCTGCAGTTGGGTGTGGCCATGCCAGGGTGCTTGGCTGCTCCTTGAGAGTTTCTGTCCAGAGGCTCTTGGAGATAGTTTATTGCTCATCCGCCCTGGCAGTCACTTCTCCCCAGTTGGTCCCAATAGGCTTTCTCCACTGCATTTTCTATCAGGTTCTTACTGGTCATTATCTCCACCGTACCTCGGTGCAGCCATCTGTTCAAACAGCTTTTCAGTCCTAAAACAGTCTTGGCACCATCCCTCAGTTGTGCAATCCTTTTAAAAATGTATCCCCCTAACACACTGGTGTCTGAAACCAGACCACTTCACGGGAGGGTGTGGAAGTGACAGCCAATTCAGCTCCAGCCATGGCATCCAGGTGGGCTAGAGGGGATACAGCCATATTGTTCCCATCCTGCCTATCAGCTGCTTATAGGGAGAGAGTTCCCTTTAAGCCTCTTAGTCAATGGAGATTTTGGCCTTCACCGGCCAGATGAAGGGCTATATGGGGGAGGGGATGTCATACAGAGTATCACCAACATCAAGAGGAGCCGACACACCAAAAAGCCCAGGCATGGGTAGAAGTGTGCAGGGATAGATTGGCATTGGGGCAGCTTTAAGACATATGGTACTTAGAACGGCTCTACTGGATCAGACTAATGATTGATCCAGTCTTGTATCCTGTCTTGCAGCAGTGACTAGTGCTAGATACTTCAGAGGGAATTAACAATCCAGGCAGTCAATGATGCATCCCACAATCAAATCCCAGATTCTGGCAATCAAAGGGTTAGGGCCGTGGTCACCAACAGGTCAATCACGAGGCCTCGACCAGTCGATCATGAAGCACGCAGACCGCCCCCCCATTTTCCTCCCACCCCCGAGGAGCCCCACTACCTATCGCCAGCGAAAATGGAGGTAGTGCCAGCTCCCCGCAGGTGGACGGAAGTCCTGCAGCTTAGCGCCACTTCCAGGGGTTCCGGAAGTTCACTGGCTGCTCTGCCGGGCACACTGTGGGAGGGGGCGTCAGCCCCAGAAGAGGAGCACAGCGACTTCCCTGCACCGGCGCAGGAGGGAGGAGTCGGCCCTGGGGCAGGCGCGCGCGGGGGTTTCGGCCCCGGGGCAGGCGTGTGCGGGGGTTTCCCTGTGCTGCAAGGGGGTTCCCTGCGCCCCAGGGCAGGCACGCGAGGGTTTCCCTGCGCCGCAGGGGGGGGAAGGGGAGTCGGGCCCGGAGGAGGCACATGCTGGCTTCCCTCAGGGGGAGGAATCCTGGGAGGAGGCAGATGCAGGGGACTCTCTGTCTCCACTGGCACCCTGTCCCCACTCCCCTCTCCCCAGCCACAGAACTCTGTCCCCACTCTCCTGCCATAGAACTCTGTCCCCATTCCCATCCCCACTCCCCGAACTCTGTCCCCACTCCTCTGTCCCGAGCCACAGAACTCTGTCCCACTGGAACTCTGTCCCCTGCTGCAGAACCGTCCTCTGTCCTCCCAGCACCCTGTTCCCTCTCCCCTACCCCCAGCTGCAGAACTCTGTCCCCACTGGCACTCTGTCCCCTGCCAAAGCACCCACTACCACCCTTCCCCAGTACTATGTCCCCTGCTCCCACCAACACAGTTGGGGCCACATTAGTGAAGCTTGGGGGGGGGGGGGAGAAGTGTTGGAGGAGGTTTTCTTTGCATCTCACTTGTGTGGCCCCAACTGACTTTTCTTGGGTCAGTGACCCCTGACTCAAAACAGGTTCCCTGCCCTTCTCAGAAATAAAGACAACGCAGAAAGTTTTTGTGTTTGACAGTATTTTATTTAAAAATGAAGCCTGGCCAACAAACCCCCAACTGGGGCCAAGCCCCCATTTGGCCACAGCATCATAACACTCCTGCACTCCCCCTTCCACCAGACCCCAGATCTGAGCCTATCATACACTGAAACCCCCTGCCCTGAGCCCCTCATATACCCCAAACCAAATTCCTGAACCCTCACATCCACAAGCCTGTAGCTTGCTTAGTACCCCAACCCTCCATCTGACCCCAACACCGCCCGGCCTAGAGCCCCCTCCCCGAGCCAGCGTCCCCTTCTCCTGCGTCCAGATTTCCTCCCAGAGCATGCACCTCTAACCCCTTCCCACACTCAAATCCTACACATCCTGTCTCAACCCAGCAAGTGTACGGCTAGACTGCAGGGCTACGTCAGTGTGTCCCGAGGGGCAGGGGCGGACTAGGGGCAGAACGCCATCCTTGCAGGAGACGGTTGGGGTGGGGGTGGGGGGCGATGACATCTCAAAGGCCTGTTGTAGAATCTCAGGCTATTGGGGAAAGGCGATGGGGAGGCGGTGACCTTGTAGAGAGATCCTGACATCAGACACACGGGACAGAGGTGCAAGGTGGGGGCAACCTCAGAGACCCCGCCTTATGGCTTTGTGGGAGGCTCTCCCAAAGAGGCAGGGCTGGAATTGCTCTGAGACTGATCCCCTCAGATGGTGAGCTGGCCCATCCTTTAGGACATCTGCTGTGACCTCTCAGCCTCCCATCAAGTCTCAATGCTGATTGGGAAGACTTCTGCTCCCTCTCATTAGCCCCCTGCCCAGCCAGTTTCCCAGCTGTTACCCCGTCTGGAGCCAGCAAAGCCCTCGGTCAGGAGTGACAGCAAAGGGCTAGGACCCAGAAGCCGTGTCCAGGGGTCAGTCTGGAGTGCTGTACAAAGCCCAGGACCATCCACATATCCTGTGTCGTGCAACCTGCTGAGTGGAGACAAAGGCTCAGGGCTGCTCTCATACCCTGATCAGACACTTTACTGAATGTGGTGCAGGGAAAAGGTGGACTGATGGCTCCCATGAATGGGGGTGCAGACTGGGGAGAGGAAGGGCCCCGGGATAAGAATATGGACGGGGTGCAGGCTGGGGAGAGGAAGGGCCTCGGGATAAGCATATGGACGGGGGTGCAGTCTGGGGGAGGAAGGGCCCCGGGATAAGAGTATGGATGGGGTGCAGGCTGGGGTGAGGAAGCAGGAGGGGAGGGGGCTGCGCGGAGCCTGGAGTGCGGGATGAGGGGGCCGTGGGCAGGAGGGGAGAGGGCTGCACAGAGCCTGGTGTGCGGGATGAGGGGGCCGGGGGCAGGAGGGGAGAGGGCTGCGCAGAGCCTGGTGTGTGGGATGAGGGGGCCGGGGGCAGGAGGGGAGAGGGCTGCGCGGAGCCTGGAGTGCGGGATGAGGGGGCCGTAGGCAGCAGGGGAGTGGGCTGCGCAGAGCCTGGAGTGCGGGATGAGGGGGCTGTGGGCAGGAGGGGAGAGGGCTGTGCAGAGCCTGGAGTGCGGGATGAGGGGGCTGTGGGCAGGAGGGGAGAGGGCTGCGCAGAGCCTGGAGTGCGGGATGAGGGGGCCGTGGGCAGGAGGGGAGAGGGCTGTGCAGAGCCTGGAGTGCGGGATGAGGGGGCCGTGGGCAGGAGGGGAGAGGGCTGCGCGGAGCCTGGAGTGCGGGATGAGGGGGCCGTGGGCAGCAGGGGAGAGGGCTGCACAGAACCTGGAAATAACGAGCTTCTTACTTTGCCTGCTGTCAAAGGGCAGGACTGGGGCCACGTGGGGTGCGGAGCAGGGACAGCAGCTGGGGGCGATGGAATTATACGTGCATTACCGGCAATGACCACCGAGTGGCACTGTGGAGGTGCTACGGAATTATACGTGCATTACCGGCGATGACCACCTAGTGGCACTGTGGAGGCGCTACGGAATTATACGTGCATTACCGGCAATGACCACCGAGTGGCACTGTGGAGGCGCTACGGAATTACACGTGCATTACCTACAATGACCACCGAGTGGCACTGTGGATGCTCTACGGAATTATACGTGCATTACCGGCAATGACCACCGAGTGGCACTGTGGAGGCGCTACGGAATTACACGTGCATTACCGCCAATGACCACCGAGTGGCACTGTGGAGGCGCTACGGAATTACACGTGCATTACCGCCGGTGACTACCGAGCGGCACTGTTGCTCTGCTAAGGGCCGTTATTTCCAAATAAAAAAGATTGTTCTGAGGGTAGAAATGTCCCATTCCGAACTAAGACCCTCTGAGCATAGACACTGAATCCATGTCAAACAGGAAATGGTATTTCAATGTAAATGTTCTACAGCACAAGCCTTACAAAGTACGTACTCCCCGCAGTCACTCCCAATGGAGTCCCGGGAAGCACTGGGGAGTAACTAACAGCACCTCTATAAGACGTTCAAAATAACGGGCTTGCCTTGTGGATGCTCACGTTATCACTTTTCTAAAGTGATGTATTTCAGAATAACAGGCTTCTTATTTTTTGTGACATGAGAGTTTATTGTTCCAGAATAATGCCATTGTAGAAATTGCTCTTTTTAAATAGCAATATTGTGTGTGCTCCACTGTCGCTATTTACAAATAGCTCCTTCCTAGGGCCATTAAAGTAATTACGCTCTAGTGTTTCCTGGGGCTCTAAGTCAAGGTAGCACAGCCACTTTAGGGAAGCCTGCCTCAGAGTAATTAAAGCCAGCCAAAATATCTGAGAAGCCTTGTATTCTGAAATAGAATATGCTATTCTGAAATTGTAATGGGGAAATGCTAAAACAAGTGTGTAGTGTAGACATACTTTGACTCAAAGTAGCATGTCCTTACTAAGGGAGCCTACCTCTCACAAATTTTGATGCTTCCCTGTTGTGGGAACACACTATTTTGAAAAATATTTTCAAATACTTTAACCCCCAAAATACCTTATTTGAAATAATTCCCCAGTGTGAACATAGCCAAACATTACAGCTACAATGTAATGCTTGGCTATTTCCATAGATCCAAGAATCCCAAAATATCAATCCATGCTTTTCTTTCTTCTATTAATAAACCTTTAGATTTTAGATTCTAAAGGATTGGCCCTGCGTGATCTTGTGGGTAAGATCCAAAGTGTAAACTGACCGGGGATTTGTGGCTGGTTCTTTGGGACCGGAAAGACCCTTTCGGGGAAGGTGAGATTGGGTTCTACAACCCCCTCACCTGTGTGCAGGCCCAGGGCTAATTGTGGCACAGGGAGAGCTGGGGTGTCTGAGGGGTTTTGCTCCTGAGGCTTCTGGCTGGCCAGATTGGCAGCTAAAGCACTCAGTGTGACCGGTTTATGGCCTATTTGGGAAAGGCTTCCAGTCTGGGGCTGTAAGGAGCCCCGAGTTTTGAGCAATTCGCCCTGAGCGGACGCCCTCAGCTGTGCCAAGACCTGGCCCGGTCCGTCACAGCCACCTTCCCAGCTCACCTCAACCCTCACCCTACCTTCTCCCCAGTCATCTTTCAACACATAAGGACCCCCTCACCCACCCTCCTCTTCCTCCCCAACGGCCCCCAGCCCAACACGCTCTTGATCAAACAAGTTTTTCCGACACTGATAAACCTCATTCCATGAGGAATAAGCCCTCCATTGTTTCAATTGTTTCCATTTTCTTTTGAAATAATGCAATTGCTGTGTGGATGCTACTGTTGTTCTGCCAGAATAATGTCCCTTATTCCAGAAAAATGGTACAGTGTAGACACACCCTTAGGGTATGTCTACACTGCAGCACTAATTCGAACTAAGCTAATTCGAATTAGTGCATCTAGACCTAAAAACTAATTCGAATTAGCATTTTGCTAATTGGAAATAGCGTATCCACATTGAGTGGACCCTGAACCGAAGTTAAGGCTGGCCAGAACCAGGGCCTGCAGGGCATCAGGTTAGGACTTAGAGTGTGGAGCTGCTGCCTCCGTCTAGCCGAGGGCTGTGCTTAAAGGAACCCGACCCCCACCCCGGACAGACAGTTCTCAGGGTTCCCCACTTGCTTGTCTACCTCGATAAGGGACAGCAAAGCAGTCCTGTCTTGGAGTGCCCACACTCGGCACATCAAAGCACTTGGCCATCAGCCCGGCTGCACTTGCCGCAGGCTGCCATCCAAGGGGATCAGTTGGGAGGCTGTCAGGATCCAGGAGGCCCTGCAGGAGAGCTTCCACCCCGAGGAGCCCGCAGAGCCACCCCAGTCCTCCCCATCAGGGGCTCATGCCCCATTCCTCCCTAACCTCCTTCCACTTACCCTTCCCTAGCCCCCTTCCTGATGTAAAAAATAAATGACACGTGTGTTGTTAAATAAAGAGAGTTTCTATTTTTGAAAACTGAGGGGTGGGAATTAACCTCTGGGGAGACTGGTAAAAGGTGGTGGGAGAGGGGAAGAGAGAGGGGAGGTGGAAACCTCGGAGGAGGGAGCTGGAAGGGGGAAGCCAGGGGAAGGAGGAGAAGGGGAAGTATAAAACTATGGTACGCCATATCTTCAGTACTGTGTACAGATGTGGTCTCCTCACCTCAAAAAAGATATTTTGGCCTTGGAAAGGGTTCAGAAAAGGGCAACTACAATGATTAGGGTTTGGAACAGGTCCCATATGAAGAGAGGCTAAAGAGACTAGGACTTTTCAGCTTAGAAAAGAGGAGACTGAGGGGGAATATGACAGAGGTCTATACAATCATGAGTGGTGTGGAGAGGGTGAATATAGAAAAGTTCTTTACTTGTTCCCATAATATAAGAACTAGAGGACACCAAATGAAATTAATGGGTAGCAGGTTTAAACCTAATAAAAGAAAGGTCTTCACACAGCGCACAGTCAACCTGTGGAACTCCTTGCCAGAGGATGCTGTGAAGGCTAGGACTAGAACAGAGTTTAAAAAAAAACTAGATAAATTCATGGAGGTTAGGTCCATAAAAGGCTATTAGCCTGGGGGAAGGAAGAAATGGTGCCCCTGGCCTCTGTTTGTCAAAGGCTGGAGATGGATGGCAGGAGACAAATTGCTTGATCATTGTCTTCGGTCCACCCCCTCTGGGGCACCTGGCACTGGCCACTGTTGGCAGACAGGCTACTGGGCTAGATGGCCCTTTGGTCTGACCCAGTATAGCCGTTCTTATGTTCTTATCAGTATCAGAAGTGCACCGATGGATACGGAGCACGTAGCTCCGCGGGATCTGGTGCTTCTGGGGCGATGACTTAAAAGCCAGCTCCCCACGCGCACAGGCTCTCACCTCCCCCCAGCCCTTGCTGACTCTGTATTAGAGACAGCAAGGGGGAGGGAAGCGTGTGTAGTTGTCAGGATTAATCGATAAGCCCAGGCTTATCAGTTAATCGTATACACGACTATACGCTAACATCCCATTCACCGAGTGTCACTGTTAACATTTCTGTAAGGGAGTAAGTGCATTGCCGGGAGCAGGTACGCCTTGAGAGGCCTCCAAGCTTACCCAGTACATGGAGAGACCTTTTCTCAAAGGCCCAGCTTCTGATGGGTTTGGTCCTCCTTCCGGGATGCCACCGGATGTGCTGGGATTTCACTGAGACTACTTGCTCCACTAGCCTTGGCTGCCTCTCCCTGTTTTGCTGACTTAGGCTCTCTGGCCTCTGGGAGCCCACGCAGGTTGGGAAGCACCAAGTGTAGAAACACAGAGTCTGCAAACAGCTCTCTACGGTAAGGCTTAGCTAGAAAATCGTCCCGCACTCAATTGCAGTTCCCCTCCGGAAAGTACACCCAAAATAATATTATCTGAGGCGAGAGAGAAATCACTACAATGCAAGCTCATACGTTTGCCCATCCCCTCAATGAGGAGTAACATACACACAACTTCTCCCGCTCCCCTCCTGCTGTTAGAAATTACACAAACTACATTTGTTTTATTAAAATCTAGCTTTTACAGTTGAGAGATTGCTGTTGTTTATCAAAACAAAATAAAGCACGCATACCGTGTATGGGTGTAGGCATGGATGGAGGAAGGGCAGCGTTAGGAGTGCAGGTTGCTATGGGATGTGGGTGTAGAAAGGAAGAGAAGGAGGGTGGGACCCAATGGATGGGAGCATGGACAAAAGACACAGGCAGAAACAGACAGACAGAACGTATTGGCCAATACGAGAGAGCAACAAGAGAGAAACACATGAGAGGCAGCCAGAAACCGTACCACCTTGCGTCTTCCTCCTCGAGCCAAGCATCTGCTGAGAAGGACACCGTGTTCCAGAGAAACCAGCATCCCTGACAAACGGGAGCCCTGACAAACGGGAGCTACCAAGGAAGCACCTCGGGAACCTCCGCTCGGACTGGCTGTCTAATCAAACGTGACTTCCCTTCCTAGACCCGAGTGGGCCGTAAGCCGAGAGATTTCCAGACCCGACACTTATCTCCGTCACAGCGACGGCTGCTCTGCTCCCAGCCGGACAGTTCTCGCCTCGCTTCGGCCAAGCTCCCGAGCTCGCTGTTCTCGTTTTCTTTCCATCCCCGGACAGGAGGACACCGGGAGGGTTGACTTCCTATCGCTCGCTACCCAACCCAGCAAAGGGGGAAAGCCAACCAAGCAACTTACTTCTCAGTCTCCCTGTACCAGGGAAACCAGTACACCTGACAACGTAAAAGGGAATACGTTGGCATCTCAGTCCGTAATGTCGCGTAACCTCTTCTCACATCTAAATTATGCTGCTGTCTTCTACCCTCCCACTCCGCCTCTCCCTGGCACTGCAGAAATACCAGTGGAGAAGAGCGCTTTGAGCCCACATCCAAATAGTCTCCTTACAGAGCATACCCAGCAGAATTCTTCGTACCCAAAAGGAAGCTCATGGCCTGTGATGAAACCGACTGCTAGTTGTCCCCTATTTTTTTGAAGGCTCCCAAGACCACGTCTGTGGAGATGTTCACCCAGCAGACCTGCCCATGTCCTGTGGAAGGAGACAGCAGGACTGCGAAGAATAGAGTCTCAAAGGGGCTGATCAGTGGAGAAGTTCATTTCCTATTTTGGTCTCTACGTGGGCGCATCTAGACTAGCAAGATTTTGTGCAAAAGCGGCCGCTTGTGCAAAAACTTCCCAGCTGTCTACACTGGCCGCTTGAATTTGCGCAAGAGCACTGACGTTCTAATGGAAGAATTCTTCTTGCGCAAACACTTTGACGCTCCCACTCAGGGATAAGCCCTCTTGCGCAGGAATACTCGCACAACAAGGCCAGTGTAGACAGGCACCGTCATTTTTTCTGCAAGAAAGCCCCGATGGCTAAAATGGCTATCGGAGCTTTCTTGCGCAGAAGCGCGTCTATGCTGCGCACGGGTGCTCTTGCGTAAAAGCACTTTTTGTGCAAAAGCATCCCTGCCAATCTAGACGCTCTTTTGCAGAAATACTTTTAACGGAAGAACTTTTCCGTTAAAAGTATTTCCGCAAAATCATGCCAGTCTAGACGCAGCCCCTAAGTGTGACTGTCTTGAATACATGGTATTGGGGGCTGCACTGTGGAGGGGAGAGGTCTGAGGATCCCAGGCACACTGACAGTTTGGGGGATTTAGAGGCCCCAGAGTTGAAGAATAGCATGGAGGAGTGTTTGAGGGCCCTTGGTTGGCGGGCAAAGTCAACTCAGCAAGTTCATGGGGAACAATAATTGGAATTGGGGAGAGCTGGGGCTTAAGGGATCCCATGAATGGAGGGAGAACCGGTGCGGGGAGCAGATTAGGGAAGGATATGGCAGGCTGCCAGTGTTGGGAAGAAGGAGGACTGAGGGGGTAGGAGTGCAACTTGAGGGCGCGGACGAAGGAATAACAGAGGCTGACAGGTTCCAGGCCTGGCGAGACAGGGGTGTGTGGGTTGGGAAGGAAGGAAGAAGGGAGGCTGGAAGGTCGCAGACCTGGCGAGACAGGGGTGTGCGAGGAGGGTGTGTGGGTTGGGAAGGAAGCCAACAGGGAGCTGAGAGGTCCCACGTACGGGGGATGGGAAGGAATAGGGCGCAGGTCGGGGTGAGCTTGGGGGTGTTGCAGGGAGCAAAATGGGGGACCGATAGACCCCATGAATGGAGAAAGGGGCTAGAGGGAACATGTTGGTTTGGGCGTTGTGGAGAGGAAGGAAAGCGAGGGACCCGAAGGATAAAAATATGGTTGAAGCGAGGGAGAGCACTCATGGGGGATAAGATTGGCTTGGGGGTGTTGTAATGCACTGGGGAAGTGAGGGAAGGGAGGTGCCGGTTCGGCTGCAGCACAGATAATGGGGGGGCAGGTTAGGCTGAGGTAGGAGGAGTGGGGGTGCTGTTGGACTGGGGGTGTGATGGATTGGGGGTGGAGTGAAAGGGGGTGTGGGAAGCACTGGGGGCAGGTCGGGCTAGGGATGCAGGTTGGACTGGGAAGCAGGGGAATGGGGGTGTACGTTGGATTAGGGGTGCTGAACGGACTGGAGAGTGAGAAGAATGGGGGTGCAGGTTGGGTTGAGGTGTAGAGTGCACAGAGAGTGTGAGGAGGGTGCAGGTTGACCTAAGGATATTGAATAGACTGGGGGTAGGGTTACGGGGGTGCAGGCTGGGCAGGGGGGTATTGAATGGACTGGGGAAGAGGGGTGCAGGTTGCGCTGGGGGTGTTGAAAGGACTGGGGGCGGGGGAGGGGGTGCAGATTGGGTGGGGGGTGTTGAATGGACTGGGGGGAGCGGGAGGGGAGTGCAGCTGGGGCAGGGTGTGTTGCATGCACTGGGTGTGGGGGGGGTGTAGAATGGACTGAGGGTGGGGGAGGGGCTTGCAGGTTGGGTGGGGGGTGTAGAATGGACTGGAGGGCAGGGGAGAGGGGTTCAGCATGCACTGGGTAGGGGGTGTAGAATGGCCTGGGGGGCGGGGGAGGGGCTTGCAGGTTGAGAGGGGGGTGTTGAAAGGACTGGGGCGGGGGGGTAACAGGTGCAGGTTGGGTGGGGGGTGTAGAATGGCCTGGGGGGGGTAACAGGTGCAGGTTGGGTGGGGGTGTAGAATGGAGCGGGGGGTGCAGGTCGGGTGGAAGGTGGGGGAGGGGGGTGCAGCTCGGGGGGGGGCTGTGCAGAGCGGGGGGCTGAGGACCGCGGGGCGGGGGCAGACAGGGGCGGGGCCTGAGTAGCGCTGCGGGGGCGCCCTACGATACAGTTGGGGGCGGGGAGAGGCTGGAACACGCTGGGCGTGGCTATGACGGCAAGGGCGGGAGGGGCGTGGCTATGATTGGGGCGGGGCGGACTGAGACACGCCCCGGGAGGCCGCACTGTAGGAACTACGACTCCCAGGATGCATCGCTCACGCTGGGCGTGTCACAGCGCGAGACCAACCTCTGCTTCAGCGGCTGGATTGTGATGTCACTTCCGCTGCTCCCGCCCAATCGAACAGCCCATGGGAGCTGCGGATTGGGGCACGGAACGTTTCCCACAAGCCACCGCGGCTACTTTCCCTGCTCCCCTCGGCCCCCCCGCCTCAGAGACCCCCCCCCAACTGCCCAGCCGGCTTGTCCTGTGGCGTCAGGACCTGCCAACCCCCCACTCTGCCCCCCCACAAAACCCCCTGTAGTCTGCCCCCCAGCCCCCCACTCTGCTCCCCCGCACTCTACTCCACCCCAACCCCCCCTGCAGTCTACTCCAGCACCACCAAACCCCCCTGTAGTCTGCCCCCCACCAAACCCCCCTGTAGTCTGCCCCCCAACCCCCCACTCTGCCCCCCCCGCACTCTACTCCCCCCAACCCCCCCTGCAGTCTACTCCAGCACCACCAAACCCCCCCACTCTGCCCCCCACCAAACCCCCCTGTAGTCTGCCCCCCAACCCCCCACTCTGCCCCCCGCACTCTACTCCCCCCAACCCCCCCTGCAGTCTACTCCAGCACCACCAAACCCCCCCACTCTGCTCCCCCCACCAAACTCTTCATTCAGGCTGCTCCTCTCCAACCCCCCACTCTGCTCCTCCCTACCCCCAGCAGTCAGCTCCCCCCACCAAATACCCCCCCCCCCACAGACACCCAACTGCCCAGCGGGCTTGTGTGGGACAGGCAGATGCTGCTGCTGCCTTACAAAGTGCAGCGGGGCAGCGTGAGGCGGGTTGGGGGGGGGCTGCCTCGGCTGCGTCCGGTTTGAAAACACTGAGGCTGTGTCTGCACTGGCGCCATCTCGCGCCAAAGCGGCCACTCTTGCGCGGAAACTTGCTGCCTGTCTACACTGGCCGTGTGTGCTTGCGCAAGGAAACTGACCTTCTCCTGTGTACAACCAGGGCTCCTGGCGCAAGAACTAGGATGCTCCTGCTCAGGAAGAAGCCTCTTGCGCAAGAGCCCTTCCGGCACAGGCCAGTGCGGACAGGTAACAGGAATTTCTTGCGCAAGAAAGGCCGATGGTTAAAAGGGCCATCGGAGTTTATTGCGCAAGAGAGCGTCCACACTGGCACGGATGCTCTTGCGTAAAAGCACATGCCAGTGCAGACGCTCTCTCAGAATCCTAGAACCACAGAGCTGGAAGAGACCTCAGAAGGTCATCAAGTCCAGCCCCTGCGCTAGGCAGGACCAATCCCAACTAAATCAACCCGGCCAGGGCTGTGTCAAGCCGACACTTAAACACCTCTAGGGATGGAGACTCCACTACCTCCCTAGGGAACCCATCCCAGTGTTTCCCCACCCGCCTAGGGAAATAGTTTTTCCTAATATCCAACCTGGACCTCTCCCACCGCAACTTGAGACCTTTGCTCCTTGTTCTGCCATCTGTCACCACTGAGAACAGCCTTTCTCCAGCCTCTTTGGAACCTCCCTTCAGGAAGTTGAAGGCTGCTCTCAAATCCCCCCAATCGACTCCGAGCCCTGTTCCCGGGGGGCGCGATTGGAGCACGTACCTGGACACCTTCCGGTCACGGTTCCCAGTCGGTTGCTGTCAGGCCGTGGACAGAGCAAACGTCACTTCCGGTCCGTGGGACGGGGCGCGGGCGTCCACCGCGCCACACGTGCCGGCACGACGCTACATTGTGAGAGCTCACAGCGCCCACGTGACTGCTGTTTGTTGCCCCGCGAGGGATGTGAGACGCACAGCTCCTGCCTCGTGCCAGAACGCGCCAAGGAGTTACAATCTCCCCGCCCACATCAGTGCATCATGGGAGACCGAGTGAGGTTGCCATGTGTGAACTGTCAAAACAAGAGACCCCCTGAGAGGGCGCGTGTCCATCTCAGTGTCTGCCAGCTCCCGCTGCAGTCACGGGTGGGGCCCTGAGTCCGAGTCCCTGTCCCGCCTGCCTCTTCCCTCTGGCCCTCTCAGACTGTCTGGGCCATTGCAGGCTCCGGCTGGGGAGGGGAGGGGTGTTGCTCTCCAGGAGTGGGACCCTAGGATCCGCCTGGCACTGCAGCCAGGACACCGTCTGACTGGAATACGTCACGAACACGTGCCCCTGCAAAAGCCACACGCCGCGCCAAATGCTTCCATGCAGGAACGCGCTGCCATGGCCCCGTCTGACTGTCACGCCCCCTCTCTGCACACTCCTCAGGCACAGGCAGCAGCATGGGCAGGCAGGCAGGCAGCTCTGCGAAGCCAGCACCAGCTCCTGTCTCCCCCTCTTGCCTCTAGAAGAGGCAGCAAGGGGTTTGACAGGTGGGTCCATGAAGCCACCACACACAGTGCTCATGCATATCAGCTCCCGCCTGCCTCCTTCCACCATACTGCTTCCTCTGTATCAGAGGCAGCAGCACAGAGGTGGGGGAACAGGCCGATCCAACGCTTGTGGGGAGCTGATCAACTGTACAACCGCGCCCTCTTGTGACAAGCTGACTTAAAACCTGGCTTCCCACAGGTATCAGCTCACGCCTCCTCCCTCCTTGCTGCCTCTGACAGACAGCGGGTGAGAGGGGAGAATGCGTGTAATCGACAGGATTGACCAATAACTTGAGGCTTATTGGTTAATCGTGTAGTCGTCTGTACGTTGACATTCCAAGAGAAAACCACTAAATCTGGTGTGGAGAGTTTAGCCCCTAACCAGCCAGCAGCAAGCAATACCGCTGAGCTGATAAGTGCTGGGAACAGAACAGCTAAAAAGTCAGTGATAACATCTAACTCTAAAACGGTGAGCAATAAATTAAAACATAAGTTCTTAAATATGAATAAACTGCAACACCCGTGCAAAAGAATATGAACAGAACACCAGGCATTTAGATTTATTTCAAAATTAAAAGGTTTGTGTATTTCTAGGGTAAAACATACATAAAAACGTGATGTTAAACTCATGTAAGTGATTGCTGGAACATGGATTACAGCAGGGGTTCTCAACATTGGTGATACCACCACCCCCTAAAATGCTAAACGAATTTGTGTGGCCACCCACCCTCACTGCCCTGGGTCCCTTCCTCCCCCCCTTCTTACCAGACTCCTTGCCCTCCTGGGGTTCCTTCATGGCACGTGCAGTCCTTAACACCCTCCCCCCTGCAGGCTCCTTTCCCCCATCTCTTTCTCCTCTGTGCCTCTTTTGTGCTCCGCATCCCACTCTCCCGCTGCCTTGCCTCCTCCTGTAGCTGAGCCACGCTCCTGGAGCCCCATGGCCCCGGCCACGCTGTGCGGCTTTCTGGCAGCTGCCTTCCGCCGCCCTGCCGCTCTTCACAGCCGGGGGGAGAGGGGTCGCAAGTGAAATACCTGGTGCCTGCAGGACTAAGTATTTGCTAGGTGATGCTTATAAATTAAGGCAATAATGCAATGAGCCTGTATCGAAGACTGTACTCGAGCCAAATAAAGACACAAGGCGTAAAAAGCCTTAAGCATATGTAACTAAAAATAACCCTAGATAATACCGTCTTAAACACTAAAATGCTGAAATGACTGAAGAGGTGGCAGGTAGCCACGGGATGCTAGTTCATAGCATCTGGAAATAAAAAAACAACAACAACAAATGGTCTGGTAGCACTTTATAGACTAACAAACAATGTAGCTAGGATCATGAGCTTTCGTGGACTCAGGATACCATCTACGTAAGAACGGTCGTACTGGATCAGACCAAAGGTCCATCTAGCCCAATAGCCTGTCTGCCGACAGTGGCCAGCACCAGGTGCCCCGGAGAGGGTGGACCAAAGACAATGATCAAGCCATTTGTCTCCTGCCATCCTTCTCCAGCCTCTGACAAACAGAGGCCAAGGACACCATTGTATCCCCTGGCTAATAGCCATTTATGGACCTAACCTCCATGAAATTATCTAGCTTCTCTTTAAACTCTGTTATAGTCCTAGCCTTCACAGCCTCCTCTGGCAAGGAGTTCCACAGGCTGACTACATGCTGCGTGAAGAAGAACTTTCATTTATTAGTTTTAAACCTGTTACCCGTTAATTTCATTTGGTGTCCTCTAGTTCTTCAACAGGTGTGTTGTAAGCAAAACTCGTGAAGTCATTCTGCCGCTCTATTCTGCACTAGTTAGGCCTCAGCTGGAGTACTGTGTCCAGTTCTGGGCGCCACATTTCAAGAAAGATGTGGAGAAATTGGAAAGGGTACAGAGAAGAGCGACAAGAATGATTAAAGGTTTAGAGAACATGACCTATGAAGCCAGGCTTCATGAACTGGGCTTGTTTAGTTTGGAAAAAAGAAGATTAAGGGGGGACATGATAGCGGTTTTCAAATATCTAAAAGGGTGTCACAAGGAGGAAGGCGAAAATTTGTTCCTCTTGGTTTCTGAGGACAGGACAAGGAGTAATGGGCTTAAAGTGCAGCAGGGGAGGTTTAGATTGGACATTAGGAAAAAATTCCTAACTGTGAGGGTGGTCAAATATTGGAATAAATTGCCAAGGGAGGTGGTGGAATCTTCCTCTCTGGAGATATTTAAGAACAGGTTAGATAGACATCTGTCAGGGATGGTGTAGACGGAGCTTGATCCTGCCTTGAGGGCGGGGGGCTGGACTCGATGACCTCTCGAGGTCCCTTCCAGTCCTATTATTCTATGAATCTATGATTCTATTATGGGAACTAATAAATAACTTTTCTTTATCTGCCCTCTCCACACCACTCATGATTTTATAGACCTCTATCACATCCCCCCTCGGTCTCCTCTTTTCTAAACTGAAAAGTCCCAGTCGCTTTAACCTCTCTTCATATGGGACCCGTTCCAAACCCCTAATCATTTTAGTTGCCCTTTTCTGGACCCTTTCCAAGACCAAAATATCTTTTTTGAGGTGAGGAGACCACATCTGTACACAGTATTCAAGATGTGGGCGTACCATAGTTTTATACAGGGGCAGTAAGAGATTCTGGGTCTTATTTTCTATCCCTTTCCTAATAATTCCTAGCATCCTATTTGCCTTTTTGACCGCCGTTGCACACCGTGTGGAAGTTTTCAAAGAACTGTCCACAATAACTCCAAGATCTCTTTCCTGATTTGTCATAGCCAAAGTAGCCCCCGTCATTCTGTACGTATAGTTGGGGTTATTTTTCCCCGATGTGCATTACTTTACACTTATCCACATGAAATTTCATTTGCCATTTTGTTGCCCAATCACTCCGTTTGGTGAGATCTTTTTGGAGTCTCTCACAGTCTGCTTCTGTCTTGACTATCCTAAACAGTTTGGTATCATCTGCAAACTTTACCACCTCACTCCTTACCCCTTTCTCCAGATCATTTACGAATAAGTTGAAAAAGATTGGTCCCAGGACTGACCCTTGGGGGACACCACTAGTTACCCCTCTCCATTCTGAAAATTTACCATTTCTTCCTACCCTTTGTTTCCTGCCTTTTAACCAGTTCTCAATCCAAGAAAGGACCTTCCCTCTTCTCCCATGGCCATGGAATTGACACAAGAGCCTTTGGTGAGGAACCTTGTGAGGAACCTCAGGAGGCGGGAAGGGCTCGAGACGCCTCCTGGGCATGCGTGGCTCAACAGGGGAAACTGCTATACAAAGCTCCGATCTGAGGCTCAGGGCGACCCTTCACCTACAGTGGAGCACCCACTGGGACACTACGCGAAGAACTACTACTGGATCCCCCTTGTCTGCATGTTTGTTAACCCCTTCAGAGAACACTAATAGATTAATAAGACATGATTTCCCTTTACAGAAACCATGTTGACTTTTGTCCAACAAACTATGTTCGTCTACATGCCTCACAATTTTATTCTTTACTATTGTTTCAACTAACTTGCCTGCTACCAAAGTCAGACCCGATGGTCTAGCCAGCCTCAGAACCATACTTCCCTTGGGATCTGGCTGTGACGTTACCTTGATAAGGCATATTTACTCTGCTATTTCCAACCTAATAGCAACAGAAATGAAATCCAGGACCCTTACCAGCATATCCCCTTCAAACCCTCCCCATCCAAATCCCCAGCCCGCGCTGACCGCAAGGCAAGCAGGGACGTTAGGCAGCCATGAAGTGAATAGTCCTGGAAGCGCACAAAATACTGTCGGTTCCACGACTATTCGATAGTCTCCTGAGGTGGGGCCGGCAGCCAGTGCGCTCCCAGCCCCCACTCCCAGGAAGCCCCCCCCCGCAGCAGGGACTGCTTCCTTTGACGCTGCCCCGGCATCTCACGCAGCTGCTTCCGTCCGCAGTGAGCCCTGGCGACCCCCACCCCGCCTGCCACTGCTGCCTCCCATAGCTGGCACGTGTGAGGAGCTGGCTTGAAACTTCATGCAGGTACCGGCTCCATCTGCCCCCTTCACCCTCCGCGCCACGCCTCTCTATCAGCAGTAAAGTGGGGGGAATGGGAGCCAGTGCCATGGAGAGCCACCTGTGCCCCCGCCCCTCCCTCCTGTGCTCATGCCCCTGCCCCTTCCTGCGGCTGGGCAGGAACTGGGCGGTGAGCGCTCCCCCGCCCGGAGGCTAGCGGCTGTGCTGGAACCTGGGGCGGTGAGTGGCTATCCCCCCCCACCCCGCACCGTAAACATACCCCCAGCAAATATACCCCCGGCACAGAAAAGTCTTGTATGCTCTGCGGGTTATATCCGTGTGCGGGGTATAAAAGAGGTTTTTTTACTCAAATAGAAAAACTGCAGGGTATATTCGGGTGCGGGATATATTCGCTAAATTACGGTAGTTGATTCAGCTCCACTGAACATCCCTAGCGTCACCCGCCGATACTCCACTGTCCATGCCGCAGGCCTGGCCGGCTGCACCCCTCCCGCCCACCAGCTATTCCTGCCTGGCCTTCCTGAGCAAAATCCTCCTGCTGTAACTCATTCAGCTAAAGCCTGAGGCACCACGGCCTCTGGAGCAGAAACCCTAAATCCACAAACCCTCTATAGTCTGATTAGCCCGTGGGCTTCTGGTACGCCGGGGGGCCCTCCCCGCCCAGCCTGGGCAACAGGGGACTCTAGCGTCAGCTCTAATGTCCCCTCCGCCCCGTGCCCATTTCTCAGCCGGGCCAGAGCCCCCCCATGCCCATTTCTAGAGGGCCTCTCCCGCCATTGCTGCCACCTACCCGGGGCGACGGAGCAGGAGGGGAAGTCGGCGAGGATGGCGTGAAACTGGAGCAGCGTGTAGAGCCTGCCCAGACGCACGTTTCCCATCACCTGGCTCCTGCTGAGGGGCGAGTGGATTCGGCCCTGGACAAGCAGAAAAAGAAGGAGCCGGGGGAGCCGCATCACTGACCCTGCGAGGCTGAGCTGTGACCGACCCGCTGCCCTGCCCGCCAGCTCCGCCCCACGAGCAGAGAAGCGAGCAGGGCAGGGAGGTGATGCAGCGTCCATGAGACTGAGATTGGAGACTGCAGCCTGCTTCAGGGGCCACATTTTGAAAAGCTGTTGGAAACTTAGAGACGGGGCAGCAAAGAGCAAAAAGTCTGGAGGGCTGCAGAGAAAGTCCTTCTCCTCTGCTCTTGAGCTCCGTGTGCTTGGCTTGTACAAGGAAAGCTGAGAGGTGACGTTACTCGGGCGTCTAAGGGCCTTTCCGGAGAGAACATGTCGGGTACCAAAGGGCCGGTTCACGGTGCAGAGAAAGGCAGGACAAGAGCCAGTGGCTGGAAGGTGAAACCAGACACGTTCCTCTTGGACATAGGGCACCAATACTTCACAGGGAGGATGATTCACCACTGGCACAAACTACCAAAGCAAGTGACGGGTTCTTCATTTCTTGATGTCTGCTAGTGGACATCATCTGAAGTTTTCTGACAAGCTCTAAATAACCTGTCCTAAGTCTCCCTCAAAAAAAGGAAAAATTCCTTGTTTGCTCCTAAAAGAAAGTTAACTCTCTATATGACGCTCTTCCATTCTCACACGCCACAGGAGAGGGGAGGTGAAAGGGCGGGGGTGGGGGAAAAGCCCCAAGGCTCCCTGCCGGATCCAGCTTGCAAGGAAGAAGCGGAGCTAGAATCGGCTCCGAACACTGCTGCTTCCCTTCCCCCTCCCCCTCCCACAGCAGGGCATGGACCCGCTTCCTGGAGGATTTTCCTGCTACTCCCATTTGCCAATATCCTGCCAATGGGAGCAGCGGGAGGCTGATCCAGGCCATGGTGCTGGCAGCACCGTGAAAGAAGTTAGTGGCCCCTCACTCACCCAGGCTGAGACCCCACGCCCCCAGCCTGCTCACACACACCCTCCACTGAGACCCCTCACACCCAGCCTGCTCCTACACCTCACCCCTGTCCAGACATCCCACCCCCAGCCCGCTCCCCCAACTTCCCCCGTGCCCCCTCCTCCTCCCCCGGGCCAGACACCCCACCCCCAGCCCGCTCCCCCACCTTCCCTCGCGCCGCCGCCTCCTCCCCCGGGCCAGACACCCCTCCCCCAGCCCGCTCCCCCACCTTGCGTCGCGCCCCCTCCTCCCCCGGGCCAGACACCCCACCCCCAGCCCGCTCCCCCACCTTCCCTCGCGCCGCCGCCTCCTCCCCCGGGCCAGACACCCCTCCCCCAGCCCGCTCCCCCACCTTCCCTCGCGCCCCCTCCTCCTCCGGGCCAGACACCCCTTCCCCAGCCCGCTCCCCCACCTTCCCTCGCGCCCCCTCCTCCCCCGGGCCAGACACCCCTCCCCCAGCCCGCTCCCCCACCTTCCCTCACGCCCCCTCCTCCCCCGGGCCAGACACCCCTCCCCCAGCCCGCTCCCCCACCGTTAAGATGCAGCCGGGTCAGCCTATTGGGTGCCTCTGATTCAGAACACGCCCCTTAGTCACAGCCCATTCGCGGACAGAAGAGTCTGTTATAATCCACCCCGGACAACCTATTGGCCGCCAGCAGCCCCAGAACACGCCTTTAGTCACCGCCCATTGGCGCACGTAGCAGTCCGTTAAGAGTCACCTCGGACAGCCTCAGATTGGGCGCCACAGATTCCGAACACGCCCTGTACTCTCAGCCCATTCGCGGACAGAACAGTCTGTTATGATCAGTCTGGGACAGTCTCTCGGCCAGCCTTAGTGTAGGGATAACATAGTCAAGTATTAAACATGATTCCCCAAGTGGAAGTGACTCCCCAGAATTTGTTCCCCACAACTAAAAGTCTAAGGAGGAGAAGTTTGTTAAGTAGAAGAAGCATAGAAGTGTTTAGATTTATTCTTGTGACAGTGTTTAGATTTAGTGTTATCAAGCTTGATAATTATAAATCTAAACACTTATTATTATTATTATTATTATTTGTTAGGATTGTTTAATTATAAATCTAAACATTTTTGCCCCTCTAGAATATAATTGGTTAGGAATGTAATATTAGGTCATGTAACTTCAAACTGTTAAAAATATACTACTATGTAGCCAGAAACAGCTCCCCTCGCTGTGTGCCAGGGCACGCTCAAACTTATTGTTACACAATTGACAACCGTTCTCTTCAAAGCATTGTGAAGCACTTAACCCTAATCGCAAAGTGAAGCATTGTAACTATAACAGTAACTAACTCAGCACTCAGAGAGAGAATGTTTTAAGAAATGCCACCCAGAAACTTTTGTAACTTTTTGTAACTACAACTCTTGTATTATTATGCAAAATACTGTATGGGAAACATTACTTCGGGAATGTACGTAAGAGAGAGAGTGCTCGGAGGATGAATGAATGGTTCTGAGAGGTGCCAGCCTGAGAATGCAGCAACAAAGGGCTGAAGAAGGCGTCAGGTGCCAGTGCAACCAAAAGGTGTCAAGTGGAGAAAACCAAGTACTGGAGATCCACCCGATGAGATCACTGACGAGCACCTGGCAGCCACCCTGGACATCAGCATGATGCAGCAATTCCCATAGACTGGCATAGGAAGAAATTCCTATAAGAACTGGACTAAAAGACTATGGAGTCAGAGTCCAAGGTTCTGCTGCCAGCCCATCAGGAGCTTGAGATGCTCATCTGATCAGGACTTCTCTCCCCACTCCCATCACTTGTGTACAGAATACCTGGCCAGTATTCGGTCACAAGCAACTTCCAGGCTGGGAACTATAACAAATACACAGAACTTGAATGAATGGATGAATGATTGACTGAATATTTATCTATATAAGTGTATAAGGGTTAAGCAGTGATAGGACTAAGTAGCTAAACAACGTTGTTTGCTTCTATCTTTTCTTTATTCTTTATCTTTACAATAAATGTGGCTTTTTGCCTTATCCCCCTCATAAGATCCTGCTTGCTTTTATTGGTACAACATTTGCATTAGGACACGCCCCTGAGTCACGCTCCATTGGAGGACAGAGCAGTCCGTTAAGATCCACCAGAGACAGCCTTTTGGCCGACAGCAGTGTCAGGATGCGCCCCTTAGTCACACCCCATTTGCGGACAGAGCAGTCCGTTAAGATCATTCCCGGGTCAGCTTATTGGTCGCCTCAGATAAAGGACGCGCCCTTTAATCACAGCCCATTTGCTGACAGAGCAGTCCGTTAAGATTGACTGGTCGGAGCTGGGCAGGAGCACCGGCCACAGCGCAGTTTAGGGGGCGGGGCCGCGGCTGGTCCTGCGGGTGACGGGCGGGAGTGGCCGGCCGGGCTGAAGCGCAGCCTGGGCCCCACTGGGGAGCGAGAGGCAGGTGCCAGGTCCAGGGGAGGGGATGAGGTGATTGCAGAGGAGGAAACTGAGGCACGGGGGGGAGAGCCCGAGAGTGGCACCAGAACCCCCCCCCCAGAAGCGCGACCAGAGAGCGACGCCAGAGACACCCCCCTAGCTGGGCAACCGGAGAGCGGCGACAGATACCGCCCCCCCCCCAACAGCATCACCCTAGAGCGGTGCCAGAGACTCCCCCCAGATAGGAGACCGGAGAGCGGCACCAGAGACCACCCCAAGCAACGCGATCTGAGAGCAGACCAGAGACCCCTCCCAGCAGCATGAGCTGAAAGTGGCGACAGAGACCCCACCCCCAAGGAGCGCGACCCGAGAGCGGCGCTGGAGACCCCCCCAGAAGCATTACCCGAGAGTGGAGACAGAAACCCCACCCCCAGCACCGCTACCGGACAGCGGCGCCGGAGACCCCCCTCGGCAGCATCACCCAAGAGAGGCGCCAGAGACACCCTCCATCAGAACAACCCGAGAGCAGCGCCAGAGACCCCCCAGCAGCATGACCCGAGAGCGAAGCAAAAGACCCCCCCCCCCCAGCAGCAAAATCCGAGAGCAGCGCGAAAGAACCCCCCCGGCATTGCGACCCGAGAGCGGCGCCAGAGACCTCCCCCCAGCAGCGCGACCCGAGAGTGGAGACAGAGACCCCACCCCCAGCACCACTACCCGAGAGCGGCACCTGACACCCCCCAACAGCGCGACCCGAGAGCAGAGCCAGAGACCTCCCCCCAGCAGCGCGACCCGAGAGTGGAGACAGAGACCCCACCCCCAGCACCACTACCAGAGAGCGGCACCAGAGACCTCCCCCAACAGCGCGACCCGAGAGCAGAGCCAGAGACCCCCCCCCCCAGCAGCATGATCCCAAGAAGGCGCCGGAAACCCCCTCAGCAGTGCGACTCGAGAGCGGCGCCAGAGATTCCCCGCAGCAGCACGACCCGAGAGTGGTGACGGAGACCCCCGCCAGCAGCACGACCGGATAGCGGAGCCAGAGACCCCCCCCCCCCAGAAGCAGGACCCAATAGAGGCACCAGAGTCATCCCCAGCAGCATCACCCCAGCGAGGCGCCAGAGACAGCGCCCAGCAGCATGACCCGAGAGCGGCCCCAGAGACCCCCCCAGCAGCACAACCCGAGAGAGGCGCCAGACTCCCTCCCAGCAGCACGACCTGAGAGTGGCCCCAAAGACCCCTCCTCCCCAGCAGCGAGACCCGAGAGCGGCGCTAGAGACACCCCCAAGCTGCACGACCCGAGAGCGGCGCCAGAATCCCTCCCTGCAGCGAGACCGGAGAGCGGCGTGACTGAAGAGACCTCTCACTCACTAAGGTCTGTGGCTGTGGGAATTCTATCCTTTAGCCCTTCCCCCCGGCCCCTCGCCTATGTATAGGGCCCTCTACAAGAACACTGAGTCAGTCAGCCATGACGCACCACCGCTCTCCCTTGCGCGACTTGCGAACCTGCAGAATTCCCGTTGGCTCCTGAGCCCTTAACCCGTGGAGATGCTCACCTGGAATGCCTGCAAGTGTGCCGTACAAGGACACGGCAGAAGCAGAGCAAGGACAAAGACACAGACAGAGACAGACAGACAGAACTTGCTGGCCAACACAACAGAATGAGGAGAGAGAAACACGTGGGAGGAAGGCAAACAACTCACCACTGAGCATCATCATCCTCAATCCAAGTCTCTGCTAAGGTGGACACACTGTTCCCCAAAGAAATGAGCAGCACCTACAAATGGAAACCCCGTTTCTCTCATAACCAAAGTTGCTAGTTGGGAACCTCAGCTAGGGCTGGCTTCCTAAGCAAACAGCACGTCACTACCTGCATCCAGGTGGGCCATAAGCTCAGATTTCTCTAAATTAAACACTTATCTCAGTGACAGCGGTGGTAGCTCTGCTTTCAACTGGACAGTTCTTGCCTCCCATTCATCATTCTCCCAACCTTACTGCTCTCATTCATGCTGTCTTTCCTTCGCGTGATGGGAAGAGACTCGAATGGTTGACTTCTTATGCCTTGATATTGAAGTCAGCACAAGGGGGAAAGAACAAACAAGTTAGCAGCTCAGTCACCAATGGTGCATAACCTCTTCTTCTCGCATATAAGATATCACAGACTCCTACCACCAGCCATGCCCTTTCATGGCCACTGCAGGAATACAGCTAGAGTAGAAAGGTATCCAAATTAGTAACGCTAGAGTAGACTACATTGAGCCGGTATCCAAAATAGTGACTCTACAGCGTAGACTACTGTCCCTTTCCCAGCCTCAATGCCACAGGGCCCCATGCCATAAAAGAAGCTCATGGCCTGTGAAGAAATCTACTGCCAGGTGTGCCCTACTTTTTTGTGGTTCCTGAGACCATCTCTGTGGGGAATGCATGCCAAGCAAACTCCCCCCTGTTCTGTGGAGGGAGACAGCAGGACAGGAAAGGGGAGAGTCTTAGCTGCGCTGAACAATGGAGACGTTCAATAAGCAATTTAGGTTCCCCACATAAATATGTCTATCTTGAATTTATGATACAGGCAGTCCCCGAGTTACGCGGATCCGACTTATGTCGGATCCGCAGTTACGAACGGGGATTTTCTCGCCCCGGAGGACTCGAGCGGCGGGATGTCTGGTCCCGCTGCCCGCCTCCTCCGGGGCAAGAAAAGCTGCTCCCCGTCTCCCTGGTCTGCTGCGGGAGCCAGCAGACCAGGGAGACGCTGAGCAAAGCGGCGCAGGACCCGGAGCCAGACCCGCGGCGCTCCCAGCTGATCTGGAAGCGGCCACGGGTCTGCAGACCAGGGAGACGCTGAGCAAAGCGGCACAGGACCCGGGGCCGGACCCGCGGCGCTCCCAGCTGATCTGGAAGCGGCCGCGGGTCCGGCCCCAGGTCCTGCGCCGCTTTGCTCAGCGTCTCCCTGGTCTGCAGACCAGGGAGATGCTGAGCAAAGCCACGGAGGACCCAGGCCGGACCGCGGCGCTGATCTGGAAGCGCCGCGGTCTGGCCCGGGTCCTCTGCCGCTTTGCTCCGCGTCTCCCTGGTCTGCTGGGGGGGACGCAGCTAGTGCCCCCCCCCAGCAGACCAGGGAGATGTGGAGCAAAGCCCGGGGCCTGTGGTAGAGCAGGTGGGACGCTGCCGGTTGGTCCCGCAGCACCGCTCCTTGGCGCTACTGGACCAACCAGGCAGCACTCCAGCTGCTCAGCCCCAGGCGTCCCCAAGTTAGCCGCTGCTGAAACTGACCAGCGGCTGACTACAGGAAGCCCGAGGCAGAGTTGCTCTGCCCTGGGCTTCCTGGAATCAGCTGCTGATCAGTTTCAGCAGCAGCTGACTTGGGGACGCCTGGGGTTCTTAAGTTGAATCTGTATGTAAGTCAGAACTGGTGTCCAGATTCAGCGGCTGAATCTGGATGCCAGTTCCGACTTACATACAGATTCAACTTAAGAACAAACCTACAGTCCCTATCTTGTACGTAACCCGGGGACTGCCTGTATTGGCGGCTATACTGTTGCGTGGAGGGATCTAAGTACACAAGGGCACTGAGGGATTGGGGTGATTTAGAGGCCCCATGATGAAGGGCAGGGTGGAGGAGTATTTGAGGACCCCACATTGGCAGGGAAGGTGAACTTGGCAAAGGGGAACAAGAATTGGGGAGTGTTGGGGGTTAAGGGATCCCATGAATGGAGGGATCCACTAGAGGCAGATTAGGGAAGGATATGGCAGGCTGGAGGATGTCCGGGAGGAAGAGGAGGACTGAGGGGGGAAGTTCAGGGTGCTAGGAACAGAATGAATAAGGGAGGCTGACAGGTCCCATGGCTGGTAGGATAGGAGCGTGGGAGGAGGGACTGTGGGTTGGGAAAGAAGCAAATTAGACCAAGGGGGTCCTACGAACACGGGAAACGTAGAGACAGAGCTAGGGTGCAGGTTAAGGTGAGCTGGGGGATGTCGTAGGGAGGAAAAGGGCTGATGGACCCCACAAATGGGGGCATGGACTGGGGGTGCATGTGGGGCTGGGTGTTGTGGAGAGGAAGGGAAACTGAGGGGCCCCTGGGATAAGAGTATGGACTGGAGGGAAGGACACTGATGTGGGTGCAGGCGGGACTGGGGGTTATTAGAAATGGACTGGAGAAGAGGGGGGGTTTGGGATGCAGGCTGGGCTGGGGTTGGCTAAGGAAGGGAGGGGTCGGATGGAGCCAGCCTGTGATGCAGTTTGTGGGCAGGGCTGGGCTGTCATGCTGGGTGGGGTGGGGGCTGCAACACACTAGTGACGCTCGGAACCGAGGAACCAGCATTGTCAAAACTACAACTCCCGGCATGCATCGCTCATGCAGGGAGTGACTCACGCACAATGAGACCAAGCCCCTAGCGACCCAGGCTTGGCATCCAGACTGCTGATGTCACGTCCTCTTCCGCCACCCCCTTGTCATAGCCTGGAATGGCAAAAACCTCCCCCCGCAGACTGTTACTGGAGAGGGCCCCCAAACTGCCCCCCCCCCCGAGGATGTTCAGCCCCCTCACCGCCGCGACGTGGGGCCGTGCTGTGCGGAGCTCCCCGGGCGCCTAAGGGCTGAGACCCAGGCGGGGCAGAGCGCGCAGAACCGGAGCCTTCACGCTAGGGGGCAGGCTCGGCGCTGGCAGCATCAGGCGCTGATCCTGGCTGCGCCTTGCGCTTCTTCGACCTTCCTCCCATGGCGGCACCGCCCGCCCAGCGCCGCGTGCGCGGCCACACCCTGCCGCACGGAGCCCCACGACGTCCATGGTGCCATGCGGCTGCAGGGGCTGACGGGATACAGGCCCAGCGGCACTACAACTCCCATGGTGCCATGCGGCTGCAGGGGCTGACGGGATACAGGCCCAGCGGCACTACAACTCCCATGGTGCCATGCGGCTGCAGGGGCTGACGGGATACAGGCCCAGCGGCACTACAACTCCCACGGTGCCGTGCGGCTGCAGGGGCTGACGGGATACAGGCCCAGCGGCACTACAACTCCCACGGTGCCGTGCGGCTGCAGGGGCTGACGGGATACAGGCCCAGTGGCACTACAACTCCCATGGTGCCATGCGGCTGCAGGGGCTGACGGGATACAGGCCCAGCGGCACTACAACTCCCACGGTGCCGTGCGGCTGCAGGGGCTGACGGGATACAGGCCCAGCGGCACTACAACTCCCATGGTGCCGTGCGGCTGCAGGGGCTGACGGGATACAGGCCCAGCGGCACTATAACTCCCATGGTGCCGTGGGGGCCGCAGGGGCTGACGGGCGCTCTTGGCTCCATGGGACACCAACCGCATCTTTCACCACGCAGCGCCTCGCTCGCCCAGCTTCACCAGGGCGTGAATCTCTGGCCACCCGCTCCGTGTGACGTCATGACTCGCAACAGCGTTCGAGTGAGCACAGCGGTGCATTGTGGGAGCGGTTCCGCTTCCATCGCCCCCAGCTGCTGTCTCTGCTCCGCACCCCACGTGGCCCCCGGCTCCAGCCCCTCTCCGGGCTGAGCGCCCCAGTCTCACCCTTTCCCAGCCCTTGGCCAGCAGGCAGAGTGAGAAGCTCGTTATTCCCAAGGAAGGGGCTTGCTGTGCAGACGCGCCCTCTGCTCCATTGAAATAACGCTGCTGTGCTGACATGCCCTGAGTCAATCCGGAGGGGGCTGGTTGCAGAAGCCAGGCAGGGCCAGCAGGGGCCATATATAAAGGGCACTGAAGAGGCATTCTCTCCCTGGCCTGTGGACTGGCTGTCTAGGAGCACTGTGGTAGGGCAGAGCAGGGCAAGGAGCATCTAGCCAGACTGAGACCCTATAGGAAGGGCAGACAAAGTGCTAGGGCTACAATGGAAGAGGCCCAGGGAAAAGAGGCCACAGAAGAGGAGCAGTGAATGGCTGACAGCTATAGGGGCCCTGGGTCAGGACCCAGAGTAGCAGGTGGGCCTGGGTCCTAACCCAGGGACCCTATAGCTGGCAGAGGGGTGGGGGGCCCTTGCTCAGACTGCGGTTTGCACTGGCATAAGGGACTGGACATGTGTCACTAGCAGGCCCCCAAGATGAGTGTCTGGATTCTGGGCTGCCGGCCCCTCAAAGGGTGGAGGCAACAGAGCAGGGCACACCCAGAGGGCAGTGCTGGGGGGGGCGCTGTGGTCTGGGGAGCAACGCAGGTCACAGAGTGGGAGCAATGGCAAAGGTGTCCCATGGAAGGACCTGAGCTAATTCCCCAAATAACCAGCAGGAAGGGACATGAATTTGGTAGGTCCTAGACAGGAGTGAGCCCCTCTTTCAGTCTGACCTGCAGATGACCTAGGGCTGTCAGGGGCAGGCTGAGGTTTTCTAACAAGGCTGTTCGTTACTGGCCTGGATGGAGTCCCAGAGTTACAATTCCACTCTGGCTTCTTGGCCACCTGGCAGTTAGAGCTTGGGTCAAATCCATTCCTAGTGAAAGCAGGTTCTTCAGAACCCCTCCCCCCCCCCCCCACACACAACTTTTTGGGGGTGGGGGAGATCCTAGGGTTGGAGATGGGTCCAGGTCTGCACAAACTCCAGCCCTCCCTCCCAAGCAGGATTAGAGTTAACCCTGGCCAGGAGCAGCCCCAGGTCAAGCTCTGGCAGCAGTTCTCGATGCCCTTCCCCTGGTACAGCACCTGGCTAGACACCAGACTCTCTGTCCCCACAGGTGCAAACCTCTTGGGCAGCCCCATCTGCCAATACGCTGAGAGCTCCTGGGCTGTCTTCATTCTCCTCCCCTCTCCAAATCTTCACAGGCTTGTTCCCCATCCCCTTCTTCCCCATCTATTCATTGGCTCAAGCTCTCCATGATGGCCATAACTAAGCCACTGCCCTTGTTTGGCTGGGGGAAGGCACGGATGCATTCCAATCAGGTGTGGCTAAGCATCAAGGCTGAGGAACACACCTGTCCCCAGGTAGCCCAAGCATGCCCCATGGCTAGGCCATGTCAGTGTGCCTCTCAGCCAAGTAGGGGTGCCCCCCTTTGACCTAGGAGAATGTTGGGCAGCTCCTGCCTCATTGCTCTTTTTTCCTCCTCCTGCCCATGTTCCCAGTCTGGCTTGGCTACCTCCTCTCTGGGTCTCCCATGGCTTGGGACCTGCCTGAGGCCAGGATCACAGTCCTGGCACTTCTACTGGGGAGTCCTGCAAGCCCAGTGCTATTGGGGGTGCTCAGTGGAGGCAGGCAGATGATATTAGCCGGGTGGTCAGCTCTGGCTGACCCATGGCTCTGACAAGTGCCTGGTATTGCTAGCATAAGCCAGTGTCTTGTGGGTAGCTCTCAGCTTGGCTGCCATATAGAGAGCACAATGTCTTGGCCAGCTGTGACTGAAAGGGCAGCCCTTGGGCACGTAATGCCTGGCAGGAGCAGCTGCAGGGCTGGACGAGAATGTGCATGGTGGCGGTTGCTCTGGCCGTGACTTCCCTGATGTGCGTAGTAACAAGGAATTTGATACATAAGTCCCCCTTCCCTTTCCTGTTTCCGCTTCTGCCAGGTCCCATTTGGACTCTGCATGAAGGCAGTGCACTATCTGGTCCTTCCTCCCACCATCAGCACTGCTAGTGTCCTGCAAAACTGACTCTCAGCCCCTGCTAGCCATGCCCTGGCTCCTCTGACCTCTTCCTATGCCTGACAGATTCAACCCACAGCCCCCTGGTAGCCCAGCAATGGCCCCTCTGACTTCCTTCTGTGCCTGGCAATCTTGACCCTCAGCCCTCTGCTAGCCTAGCCCTGGCCCCAGCGCAAGCAGCGGCCCTGCTCCACCACCGGAGATTGCTATGGACTGGGAGACTCCCCATGATAACATTTGGGGGTTGTATAACCAAAGCCAAAAACGGATTTTAGACAGACTGCCTGGCTTGGAGCTTTGCCAGCAAAAAGTGCCAGTCTAGATGGGGATCTTTCGGAAAATAAAGCCTTTTTCGAAAGATCCCTTATTCCTTCTTTTAAGAGGAATAAGGGATCTTTCGGGAAAAGGCTTTATTTTCCGAAAGATCCGCGTCTAGACTGGCGCTTTTTTCCGGCAAAGCGCCAAGCCGGAAAAAAGCGGCAGCCATGTTTATGCAAATGAAGCAGGGGGGATTTAAATCCCTGCTTCATTTGCAATTGCGATGTGTCTAATTTGCATCCCGTTTACGGAAAAGGGATGCAGTTTAGACACAGCCCCTGTGTATTGGTGAGTGATTAATCCTCTGACAGTAATCTCATGGGAGTGACATTACACCATATTCTTTATGGAAAATAACTTCCACAAAGTTTACTGAGTACAATTTTCCTAGTTGCATGACTAGGTCATAAGTCAGGAATATTGACTAATGTCTCTTATTTCAGCTATGCTGTTTTGGGTGATGGCCACTGCTAACCTTTCAGGTGCAACAATGGAAAAGCCAGACGGGGCTGATAGCCCATCAGCAAGGATAATGAATCGTGAAAAGGTTTGGACTTCTGTAGACACTCCATAGTGCCACTGACTCATGGATAATGCTACAATCAGGTGATCTAGTCACCTGACACTAACCTCCATCTTAGACTGCTGAACTCTTCCACTGGAAGGTGGGGGGAATTGAACAAGTGATTACTGCCTTCTGGAAATCCTATGGAAGGGTGGGGAGCAAAACAATCAGGGTCTTCACTTTGCGTCTCCCCCACCTCCCACGCAAAGAGATACTTGAAATCACCTGGAGAGACAAAAGAGACAAACTGAGGGAGTAGTGGGAAAGGCTGCTGGACACAAACTAAAAAGATACCCTGAGCCTGTGAAGGAATCTATTTAAAACAGCATCTAGGGTGGGGAATTATTTCTTGTAACCAATTTGTTTAGTGAATCCAGCTTAGTTTGCATGCTTTGTATTATTTTGGTTGTAACCTGCTGTGTTCTGTTTGCTTTTTCTTTAACCACTTAAATACACCTTTGGAGCTAACAAACTTATTTCTGGTGTGCGATAGAACCCCATTTATATAATTTCTAACTGGAAAGAGGGGGCAGGAAGTTGGCATACTTTCCTCCACACACAGAGGCAAATGTCATATAATGTTAGGTTTGCACACCCAAGGCAGGTGAACACCTGGGGCTGGGGCAAGTCCCTTAAGATGAGTCTTCCTAGAGCAGATCTCAGTGTCTATACAAGGGGTGGGCAATAATTTTTGATGGGGGGGGGGGGGCAACTCCAAGGTTTTGGAAAGAGGTCGAGAGCTGCACTCTTCCATGATATTAATGGAGGAAATGCAGAGTCTGTGAAGGAGGTTGGGTGCAAAAGAGAGACTGGGGTGCAGGAGGGAGACTGGAGTCTGGGAGGGAGTTTGAGTGAAGGAGGCAGTTGTGACTAGGGCAAGGGACTGGAGTGCAGGGGTTTGGGATGTAACCTAAGGTAGGAGGGTATTGTGATTGAGAGGGGGTATGGGTGTCAGAGAGGGACAGAGGGTTTGGGTATGTTGAGGGGGGGTGGGAAAGGGCTGGGGTGCCAGAAGTAGGCTGTGGCCAAGAGACTTACCTGCCAGCTGCCAAACTTAGCCTGTAGCGCTAAGGCTTGCAGAGTTTAAAACCTTTCCCAGACAGACTGCTTGCTTACCTGGCCATGTGCTTCATTGAATAACTAGAGAAGGGGCGTGGTTCTTTTTGGCTGTCTGTTATTCCAACAAGCAGCTCCCATTGGCTGGTTTCTGGCCAGAAACTGACCAGTGGGATTGTGTTGGGTGCAGAGCAGCTCCTGAAACTTCCCCCTCCCCTCCAGTTTTAAAACAGAAATGGAGCCCTGCAGACATGTGTCTGCACAGCACACAGGGCTGCGGGGCAAGTAGGGGAGCCTGCCTGGGGCTCCCTGCTGCCTCCGTAGGCCAGATCTGGTGGTTTCGTAAGCCGCATCCAGCCTGCGAGCTGCATCCAGCCCGTGGGCCGTATTTAGGGTTACCAGATGGTTTAACCAAAAATACCGAACGCCCCTCTTCCCCCCCCAAAAAAACACCAGGGAAAAAATTCTGTTGAGGGGGAAAAAAAAGGGGGAGAGAGGGAACCAAAGTTGTTGAGGAAAAAAAACCAAGGACCCCGAGAGTTACTAAGCAAAAAACAAAACAAAAAAAAATATATATAATATATATATTTTTAAAATAGCATGGCCCCTTTAACAAATGCTTTTGAGGCTTTTTAGCCCTAACAGGCTGCTGGTGGCCACTGGCCGCCCTCCACCATCTCGTCTTCCTGCTCCAGCCCAGACAGCTCCCCTGCGGAACCAGGTAAGCACCCGGTATTTTCGCCTTCTGGCCAGGAAAAAAATCAGAAAATACCAGACATTTTAGGTGTCCGGTATTTTCTGAATTTTTTTACCAGACAGGCGGCAAAAATACTCGATTGTCCGAACCTTAGCTGTACTTTGCCCAGACCTGGTCTATACATTTCTGCAGTTGGGTGTGGCCATGCCAGGGTGCTTGGCTGCTCCTTGAGAGTTTCTGTCCAGAGGCTCTTGGAGATAGTTTATTGCTCATCCGCCCTGGCAGTCACTTCTCCCCAGTTGGTCCCAATAGGCTTTCTCCACTGCATTTTCTATCAGGTTCTTACTGGTCATTATCTCCACCGTACCTCGGTGCAGCCATCTGTTCAAACAGCTTTTCAGTCCTAAAACAGTCTTGGCACCATCCCTCAGTTGTGCAATCCTTTTAAAAATGTATCCCCCTAACACACTGGTGTCTGAAACCAGACCACTTCACGGGAGGGTGTGGAAGTGACAGCCAATTCAGCTCCAGCCATGGCATCCAGGTGGGCTAGAGGGGATACAGCCATATTGTTCCCATCCTGCCTATCAGCTGCTTCTAGGGATGAGGGGCCCGGGGGCTGCGCAGAGCCTGGAGTGCGGGATGAGGGGGCCGGGGGCAGGAGGGGAGAGGGCTGCACGGAGCCTGGAGTGCAGGATGAGGGGGCCGGGGTCAGGAGGGGAGAGGGCTGAGCGGAGCCTGGAGTGCAGGATGAGGGGGCCGTGGGCAGGAGGGGAGAGGGCTGCGCAGAGCCTGGTGTGCGGGATGAGGGGGCCGGGGGCAGGAGGGGAGAGGGCTGAGCAGAGCCTGGAGTGCAGGATGAGGGGGCCGGGGGGGGGGGGCAGGAGAGGAGAGGGCTGCGCGGAGCCTGGAGTGCGGGATGAGGGGGCAGCAGGGGAGAGGGCTGCGCAGAGCCTGGAGTGCGGGATGCGGGGGCCGGGAGCAGCAGGGGAGAGGGCTGCGCAGGGCCTGGTGTGCGGGATGAGGGGGCCGGGGGCAGGAGGGGAGGGGGCTGCACGGAGCCTGGAGTGCGGGATGAGGGAGCCGGGGGCAGGAGGAGAGAGGGCTGCGCGGAGCCTGGAGTGCGGGATGAGGGGGCAGCAGGGGAGAGGGCTGCGCGGAGCCTGGAGTGCGGGATGAGGGGGCCGGGGGCAGCAGGGGAGAGGGCTGCGCAGAGCCTGGAGTGCGGGATGAGGGGGCTGTGGGCAGGAGGGGAGAGGGCTGCGCAGAGCCTGGAGTGCGGGATGAGGGGGCCGGGGGCAGGAGGGGAGGGGGCTGCGCGGAGCCTGGAGTGCGGGATGAGGGGGCCGTGGGCAGGAGGGGAGGGGGCTGCGCAGAGCCTGGAGTGCGGGATGAGGGGGCCGTGGGCAGGAGGGGAGAGGGCTGCGCAGAGCCTGGAGTGCGGGATGAGGGAGCCGTGGGCAGGAGGGGAGAGGGCTGCGCAGAGCCTGGAGTGCGGGATGAGGGGGCCGGGGGCAGGAGGGGAGAGGGCTGCGCGGAGCCTGGAGTGCGGGATGAGGGGGCCGGGGGCAGGAGGGGAGAGGGCTGCGCGGAGCCTGGTGTGCGGGATGAGGGGGCCGGGGGCAGGAGGGGAGAGGGCTGCGCGGAGCCTGGAGTGCGGGATGAGGGGGCCGGGGGCAGGAGGGGAGAGGGCTGCGCAGAGCCTGGAGTGCGGGATGAGGGGGCCGGGGGCAGGAGGGGAGAGGGTTGCGTGGAGCCTTGTGTGCGGGATGAGGGGGCCGTGGGCAGGAGGGGAGGGGGCTGCGCAGAGCCTGGAGTGCGGGATGAGGGAGCCGTGGGCAGGAGGGGAGGGGGCTGCGCGGAGCCTTGTGTGCGGGATGAGGGGGCCGGGGGCAGGAGGGAAGAGGGCTGCGCGGAGCCTGGTGTGCGGGATGAGGGAGCCGGGGGCAGGAGGGGAGAGGGCTGCACGGAGCCTGGAGTGCGGGATGAGGGGGCCGGGGGCAGGAGGGGAGAGGGCTGCGCGGAGCCTGGAGTGCGGGATGAGGGGGCCGGGGGCAGGAGGGGAGAGGGCTGCGCGGAGCCTGGAGTGCGGGATGAGGGAGCCGTGGGCAGGAGGGGAGGGGGCTGCGCGGAGCCTTGTGTGCGGGATGAGGGGGCCGGGGGCAGGAGGGAAGAGGGCTGCGCGGAGCCTTGTGTGCGGGATGAGGGGGCCGGGGGCAGGAGGGGAGGGGGCTGCGCGGAGCCTGGTGTGCGGGATGAGGGGGCCGGGGGCAGGAGGGGAGGGGGCTGCGCGGAGCCTGGTGTGCGGGATGAGGGGGCCGGGGGCAGGAGGGGAGAGGGCTGCGCGGAGCCTGGAGTGCGGGATGAGGGGGCCGTGGGCAGCAGGGGAGAGGGCTGCGCGGAGCCTGGAGTGCGGGATGAGGGGGCCGGGGGCAGGAGGGGAGAGGGCTGCGCGGAGCCTGGAGTGCAGGATGAGGGGGTCGGGGGCAGGAGGGGAGAGGGCTGCGCGGAGCCTGGAGTGCGGGATGAGGGGGCCGGGGGCAGGAGGGGAGAGGGCTGAGCGGAGCCTGGAGTGCGGGATGAGGGGGCCGGGGGCAGGAGGGGAGGGGGCTGCGCGGAGCCTGGTGTGCGGGATGAGGGGGCCGGGGGCAGGAGGGGAGAGGGCTGAGCGGAGCCTGGAGTGCAGGATGAGGGGGCCGGGGGCAGGAGGGGAGAGGGCTGCGCGGAGCCTGGAGTGTGGGTGCCGCATGGGGATGAGGGGGCCGTGGGCAGGAGGGGAGCCTGGTGTGCGGGATGAGGGGGCCGTGGGCAGCAGGGGAGAGGGCTGCGCGGAGCCTGGAGTGTGGGTGCCGCATGGGGATGAGGGGGCCGTGGGCAGGAGGGGAGCCTGGTGTGCGGGATGAGGGGGCCGTGGGCAGCAGGGGAGAGGGCTGCGCGGAGCCTGGAGTGTGGGTGCCGCATGGGGATGAGGGGGCCGTGGGCAGGAGGGGAGCCTGGTGTGCGGGATGAGGGGATCTGGGGCTGGTCTAGGTGACAGTGAGGGGCGGGGAGGGGATGCAGCGATTTCCAAGGAGGATATAGGCACGTGTGAGCAAGGGAAAAGAACATTGATGGGGGGGCTAAGGGTCCCCACGCGTGGCCTTCTGTCTGGTTAAAAAAAACCAGAGAATACCGGACATGTAAAATGTCTGATATTTTCTGTTTTCCTCGGATGGACGGACGGTGGCTTCTTTATGAGGGCAGGGGGAGCGAGGTAATTTAAGGAGCAGCAACCTCTTTTCTCTTTCTCTTTTTTTTTTGCTCAACCAATTTTTCCCTGCCTGTTCAGGATTTTTTGTGAAGGTATC
This sequence comes from Pelodiscus sinensis, assembly GCF_052426305.1. Taxonomy (NCBI): domain Eukaryota; kingdom Metazoa; phylum Chordata; order Testudines; family Trionychidae; genus Pelodiscus; species Pelodiscus sinensis. The sequence goes on from NC_143083.1 coordinate 216,604, forward strand.
TGGCAGCCCTGCCTCTCAGAGTTGCAGGCTTCCACAGCTACAGCCCAGCTGGGAGTCAGGACAGGAGAACACGCCATAAGCAAACTCCTCACCTCCACCTCACCAACAACAGCACCCATACACACCCTCTTTCCCCAGCGACCTATGCCAACCATACGTCCTGAATTTTCTGGGAAAGTCTCGAATTTAAATACTGCGTCCCAGTGTCCCCATCAAGTAGCAAAATGTCCCAGAAAGCCCTGTTGGACAGATCACTACTTGAAGGGGACACCAGCTTGCAGGGGAGAAGTGACCAACAAATGGCTCCATGCCATTGCTCCTCGCACAGCACAGCAGCCTCCTCCCCCACAACTCACCCAGCAGAGCGTGTAGGGAGCTCCACTGGAACTTTGATGGTGGGCAGCTGGGCCAACTTCCAGTGGCATGCGATTTCTGGCCACCACGCCACCCACACACACTGCCCCCATGGTACTGCCACTGCCTCACAGGACCCCCAGCCTGGCTGCGTCGCCTCCTCCTCCAGACTGCTCATCCTGTGTTACAACATCCGCCACTGCGGGAGGGGTGGGGGGGAAGGAACGGGACGGGCGGGTCCAAGGCAAAACCTGGTAGAATCGCTCCCCGACCTCAAAAGAACATAAGAACGGCCATACTGGGTCAGACCAAAGGTCCATCTAGCCCAGTAGCCTGTCTACCGATAGGGGCCAGCACCAGGTGCCCCAGAGAGGGTGGACCGAAGACAATGATCAAGCGATTTGTCTCCTGCCATCCCTCTCCAGCCTCTGACAGACAGAGGCCAAGGACACTATTTTATCCCCTGGTTAATAGCCTTTTATGGACCTAACCTCCATGAAATTATCTAGCTTCTCTTTAAACTCTATTATAGTCCTAGCCTTCACAGCCTCCTCTGGCAAGGAGTTCCACAGGCTGACTACATGCTGCGTGAAGAAGAACTTTCTTTTATTCGTTTTAAACCTGCTACCCATTAATATATCATTTGGTGTCCTCTAGTTCTTCTATTTAGGGAACTAATAAATAACTTTTATTTATAGGCCCTCTCCACACCACTCATGATTTTATAGACCTCTATCATATCCCCCACCCCCCCGTCTCCTCTTTTCTAAACTGAAAAGTCCCAGTTCCTTTAACCTCTCCTCATATGGGACCCGTTCCAAACCCCTAATCATTTTAGTTGCCCTTTTCTGAACCCTTTCCAAGGCCAAAATATCTTTTTTGAGGTGAGGAGACCACATCTGTACACAGTATTCAAGATGTGGGCGTACCATAGTTTTATACAGGGGCAGTAAGATATTCTGGGTCTTATTTTCTATCCCTTTCTTAATAATTCCTAGCATCCTATTTGCCTTTTTGACCGCCGCTGCACTCTGTGTGGAAGTTTTCAGAGACCTGTCCACGATAACTCCAAGATCTCTTTCCTGATTTGTCGTAGCTAAATTAGCCCCCATCATACTGTACATATAGTTGGGGTTATTTTTCCCGATGTGCATTACTTTACACTTATCCACATTAAATTTCATTTGCCATTTTGTTGCCCAATCACTGAGTTTGGTGAGATCTTCTTGGAGTCCCTCACAGTCTGCTTCTGTCTTGACTGTCCTAAACAGTTTGGTATCATCTGCAAACTTTACTTCCTCACTGCTTACCCCTTTCTCCAGATCATTTATGAATAAGTTGAAAAGGATTGGTCCCAGGACTGACCCTTGGGGGACACCACTAGTTACCCCTCTCCAATCTGAAAATTTACCATTTATTTCTACCCTTTGTTTCCTGTCTTTTAACCAGTTCTCAGTCCAAGAAAGGACCTTCCCTCTTATCCCATGGCCATGTAATTTACACAAGAGTCTTTGGTGAGGGACCTTGTCAAAAGGTTTCTGAAAATCCAAGTATACTATATCTACTGGATCCCCCTTGTCCGCATGTTTGTTAACCCCTTCAAAGAACTCAAGGGGTATGTCTACACTACCCCGCTAGTTTGAACTAGCGGGGTAATGTATGCATACCGAACGTGCAAATGAAGCCCGGGATTTGAATTTCCCGGGCTTCATTTGCATAAGCCAGCCGGCGCCATTTTTAAATGCCGGCTTGTTCGAACCCCGTGCCGCGTGTAGCCGCGCAGCACGGGGTTCGAACAAGCTGGCATTTAAAAATGGCGCCGGCCGGCTTATGCAAATGAAGCCCGGGAAATTCAAATCCCGGGCTTCATTTGCACGTTCGGTATGCATACATTACCCCGCTAGTTCGAACTAGCGGGGTAGTGTAGACATACCCTCACAGATTAGTAAGACAGGATTTCCCTTAACAGAAACCATGTTGACTTTAGTCCAATAAATTATGTTCTTCTACATGCTTCACAATTTTATTCTTTACTATTGTTTCGACTAATTTGCCCGGTACTGAAGTTAGACTTACCGGTCTGTAATTGCCAGGATCGCCTCTAGAGCCCTTTTTAAATATTGGTGTCACGTTGGCTACCTTCCAGTCATTAGGTACGGAAGCCGATTTAAAGGATAGGTTACAAACCACAGATAATAGCTCAGCAATTTCCCATTTTAGTTCTTTTAGAACCCTTGGATGAATGCCATCCGGTCCCGGAGATTTGTTAACATTAAATTTTTCTATTTGTTCCAAAACCTCCTCTAATGACACTTCAATCAGGGACAGTTCCTCAGATTCATCACCCACAAAGGACGGTGCAGATTCAGGAATCTCCCCAACGTCCTCAGCCGTGAAGACCGAAGCAAAGAAATCATTTAGTTTCTCCGCAATGGCTTTATCGTCCTTGATTGCTCCTTTTATAGCTCGATCATCTAGGGGACCCACAGGTTTTTTAGCAGGTTTCCTGCTTCTAATGTACTTAAAAAAACATTTTGTTATTTCTTTTTGAGTTTTTGGCTAGCTGTTCCTCAAAATCGTTTTTTGCTTTTCTTATTACATTTTTACACTTGATTTGACAGTGTTTATGTTCCTTTCTATTTATCTCACTAGGATTGGATTTCCACTTCTTAAAAGATATCTTTTTGTCCCTCACTGCTTCTTTTACATGGTGGTTAAGCCACGGTGACTCTTTTTTAGGTCTCTTGCTATGTTTTTTAATTTGGGGTATACATTTAAGTTGGGCCTCTATTATGGTGTCTTTAAAAAGTTTCCATGCAGCTTTCAGGGATTTGGCTCTAGTCACTGTGCCTTTTAATTTCTGTTTAACTAACCTCCTCATTTTTGTGTAATTCCCCTTTTCTGAAATTAAATGCCAGGGTGCTGGACTGCTGAGGTGTTCTTCCCACCACAGGAATGTTGAATGTTATTATATTATGGTCACTATTCCCAAGCGGTCCGGTAACGGTTATATCCTGGACCTGATCCTGCGCTCCACTCAGGAGTAAATCGAGAATTGCCTCCCCCCTTGTGGGTTCCTGCACTAGCTGCTCCAAGAAGCAGTCATTTAAGCCGTTGAGAAATTTTATCTCTGCTTCTCTTCCTGAGGTGACATGTATCCAGTCAATATGGGGGTAATTAAAATCCCCCATTAGTATAGAGTTCTTTATTTTGGTAGCCTCTCTAATCTCCCTCAGCATTTCAATGTTTTGGAGCTGTTGCCTGAGCCCTGGTAGGGGCCGTGCAGAGCTCCATGCACTGCTGCTCTCTCCCCCGCCACCCCACTAGCAACAAGCCTGGTCTGGTGGGGAAGGTCAGGGTTTCTTCACCCCACTCCATGCCCTCCAAGTGTGGAGCTGGTACTCCAGGCTTGTGCCTCCTGCCACCAGGATCTCTGCTGCATGGCGGGGCTGAGATCCCTCCCCTTTCCCACCCCACTGGGGGAGCAGCAGCACATTGTCCTGAGGCTTTCCCCACTGCAAGGGGGCATGAAACCACTTAAGCATCCCCGCCCCCATGTCCAGACCCATACACTCCAATCCCACTTACTCTCCTCCCCCCACCAAGACCCTGCACCCCTGCTTGATCCAACATCCTTCCTTGTGCCTGCACCCTCTCTCCTGGCCAGACATACTGCCCCCAGCCTGCTTTTGCACCCTACCTCCCACCCAGAACCCACAACCTCTTCCCCTTGTGCACCCCATCTCCCACCCAGATCCTAAGAACATAAGAACAGCCATACTGGGTCAGACCAAAAGTCCATCTAGCCCAGTATCCTGTCTGCCAACAGTGGCCAATAGCAAAAGCCACAGCGGGAGGGATCACAACAGGTAATCCTCACGTGATCCCTCCCCCGTCACTCACCTCCAGACAAACAGAGGCTAGGGACACCATTCTTATCCATCCTGGCTAATAGCCATTGATGGACCTTACCTCCATGAATCTATCTAGCTCTTTTTTGAACCCTGTTGAAGTTCTAGCCTTCACTGCCTCCTCTGGCAGGGAGTTCCACAGGTTGACTGCACTGAGTGAAGAAAAACTTCCTTGTGTTTGTTTTAAACCTACTGCCTATTAATTTCAACAATTTATTTATAAATGATCTACACAAAGGGGTAAACAGTGAGATGGCAAAATTTGCAGATGATACCAAACTGCTCAAGATAGTTAAGACCAAAGCAGACTGTAAAGAGCTTCATAAAGATCTAACCAAACCAAGTGACCGGGCAACAAAATGGCAAATAAAATTTAATGTTGATAAATGTAAAGTAATGCACATTGGAAAAATAATTCCAACTATTTTTTTTATTTATTTAAATATTTTTACCCCGCCTTTCTATTTAAAATATTCAAGGCGGCTTACAAGAACAAACAAACAAAAATACAAATATATATAAAAATTTTAAATATGAGACCTCAGAGGGACATAACCAGCTAAAAACGTATAGAGAGGAGGAACACACACATACAGATTCAAACATTAATAAAAGCACGAGTAAAAAGGGTGGCTTTAGCCTGATGCCAAAACAACACTAGCGTTGGCGCCATGTGACTATCCCAAGGAAGAGAATTCCACAGCCTGGGAGCAAAGGCTGAGAAGGCCCTGCTCCGCGTAGATGTTAATCTTATCTCCTCAAGTGGGGGGACACGAAGCAAAGCCTCCTCCGCTGACCTCAATCCCCAGGCTGGTTCATATGGGAGAAGAGGGTCCTTCAGATGCCCGGGACCCAACTCATTTAAGGCTTTATGGGTCATAACTAAAACCTTAAATTGTGCCCGGAAACATACCATGTGATTCAGCAGGAACACACTGTTGCTCTTAGAAGTAATTAGAATATTGGTTGTATTGCAAAGAAAATATGATGAATGATTATAAATATATATTCATAGAATCTTTGCGCTGAAATAGATTGATACCTTTTGTATGGACAACTGTAAACCTTTTCCCATGTGTGAAATAACTGTAGTTCCTGGGGAGGGGGAGTGAATGAGTTTGGAATGGGACTGTTTGAAGAGAACACAGCTCAGTAATTGTTACATTGGGTAACAATGTCTGATCACAGCAGCATCACACACACACATGCAAAAGCCACACTCCACGCCAAATGCTCACACACAGGAATGCACACATACTCCCGTGCACACAGCCTTGCAGACATGCACAAACATAAATTAACAAATGTGTGTGCACACTTGCACACAGACACACAAGTAGACACATTTACAAATGTACATATGTATGTATGCGCACAGCCACATGTGCATGCAAATGCCTGCATGCCTGCACGAGCATGTATGTGAACACACACACAGATTCACATACATTCGCGCACACACACACACAGGCATGCACAAATGCACGCACACATATGCACAATGTGCATGCACACAGCTATGCACATGAGTGAATGGACACTTGCACACGTGCACCCACATACACACACACACACGGTGACATGCACTCATACATATGAACACACACATGCACACAAAGTAACAGTAGCATAGAAGGAAATAGCAACAATATCAAATTCAAAAGCCAAATATTAGATCAATTAGAAGAGAACTATTACAATGAGGTCCTAATCCATTATTGTGGCTCCCATGTGCTGCTGCACGACAAAGTATTTATTTCAATCCCAGTTTTGCAAACTCTCAGCATGCGTAACTTTATATATAGGGTTGCCAAATGGTTTAACAAAAATACCACCCCCCTCCCTTTAAAAAAAAGAGAGGGGGGGGTTTCGGTTTTCTGAATTTTTTTACCGGATAGAAGGCGCAAATACGGGCTGTCCAGTTCAATACCAGACACCTGGCAACCCTATTTATATATGTTAGCAGCCTACTAACCTTGTGGGTCTATGCACATATGGAAAATTAAGTATTGCCAACTAGGAGATTTAAAAAAAACGGGGGGGGGGGGGAGGAATGACCTTTTTGAAAATACAAAATTAAGTCTTCAGTTTAAGGAACTTTTGTAGTTCATATTTTCAAGTTTCTCACTAACGCCAGAGGGTCTTTTCTCAGGAACCCATCCCATGCTCACAAGAGTCTGCAGCCCTCCCTCAATACTTACCTTGAGCCAATTGCTATTTGCTCGTACTCCGTAGATCTCGGTCTCGTTTCTGTCTCCCTGGATGGTCTCAGTGTGGCTGCTCCTTTTGGTCTCTGCCACAGGCTGGCCATCCTCTCCTCTACCTCAGGTCTATAGGAATCAAAAAGAGAAAGCGAACACTTATAAGATCACAGGCGTGCAAAATGGACAGACACACACATCACCTGGATGCTGTGCCCTGGAGTCCAATGTTCCCTCTAAAATTTCCCATCCAGGAGCAGAGTGAGTTTTGCCTCGTGTGCAAAGATTGAGATCACGTGTGCTTGTTCAGATGCACCATGGCACCCAAGTGAACAAATATCTTGCTTATATTTTTTAAAACGTTCTGAAAGAAAGAATACTAAAACAAGCCATAATTAACAAGGGCCATGACTTTGACTTCATATAAAAACATTTAAATAGAAAGATAATTAATACTGCAATATTTTCCTCTATTTATAGCCCTCTCTCAGACCCTCCCATTGCTGGATCAGATGATCTCTCAGGATCCCTTATGGTAAAACTTGCCTCAGACCCTGTGCTGAGTTATTTATGAGAGACAAAAACAAAAGGAAAAACTATGTAGCTCTTTAAAGACTAACAAGATGGTTTAATAGGTGATGAGCTTTCGTGGGCCCAACCCACTTCCTCAGATCATATTCTGGAAGAGAATTGGCATGGCCATATATACCAAAGGAATACAATGAAAAAAGTGAACACATTATTAAACTGACAAATCAGATTTAGTACAAAAGGTGGGGTGAGGGAGAGAGAGGGACGGAATAGCTATTTATGAGTCAATGAATCAGGGGTGATAAGTGGGGAAGCTATCTTTTGTAATGGTTAAGGTAATTAGCATTTTTGTTAAGGGCCATTCGTAAAGTATCAAATTTAAGCATGAAAGAAAGTTCTGAAGTTTCCCTCTGTAATCTGGTGTTATAGTCTCTTTGAAGTAAGATGCATGTAGTACAGTCGTTAAGATAATGTCCAGATAGGTTGAAATGAAAAGCAACTGGTTTTTCCTTGTGAAGATGTCTGATGTGTGAGGATTAATTCTTTGGCAAAGTGTCTGAGAAGTCTGCCCAATATACACAGCAGAAGGACACTTTTGGCACATGATGGCATAAATTATATTTCTGGATGAACAGGAATATGTGTTCTTGATCATATAACTGACATGGTTAGGTCCAGTGATGGTGTCACCAGAGTAAATATGTGGACAAAGTTGGCACCGGGGTTTGTTGCAAGGGAAGGTACCAGGGTTGGTATTAGTGTAGTATGTCCTGTGGTGGTTGTTAAGAATCCTCCTAAGGTTAGGTGGTTGTCTATAGGATACTAAACAAAGATGCTAATTACCTTAACCATTACAAAGATAGCTTCCCCACTTATCACCCCTGATTCATTGACTCCCCCCGACCAGCCCCGCTCTCCCTGACCCCCTCCCAGCTGGCCTATTCTCCCCTGCTTCTCCTCCTGATCTCCCCTGGCCAGCCTCCCCCCTCTCCCGGCACGCCAGCCCTGCTTCCGCTGGACGGTTCCCCACCCTCATCTCACCCAACCAGCCCCACTCCCCCCAACCTCCTCCCAGCCAGCCGCTTCTCCCCCCATCCAGCCCTGCTTCCGGAGGCTGGTTCTCCCATCTTCCTCCTCCCCATCTCCCCCAGCCAGCTCTCCGCCCCCCATCCCCGGGGCCAGTCCTGCTTCCGTCGCCCCCCCGATCTCCCCCGGACAGCCCCGCTGCCCACAACCCTGCTTCCCGGCAGCCGGTTTCTCCCACACACACCCCTCCTCCCAGCCCGCCCCGCTCCCTTCCCGGCAGCCACACTGAGGCCCGGTACCGGGCCGCGGCCCATAGTCTGGGAAACGCTGGACTAACAGATTTATTGGAACATAAGCTTTTCGTGACGCTGATGCAGCAAGTACACAGTTTTCAGCCTCAGCTGTCTGGCTCTGAGGAACAAACCCAGCAGTTTCCCAGCTCTGTTCCTCCACCTATCGCCTCCTGGTGGTATCTCACATCACTGCAGGCATCAAGCAGGAACTTCATTTCTGGTTTCAGTCTCTGCCTCTTGTCCCATGACTCTAGCTCTCACCCTCACTGTTTGTGCTGAGCGATATTGATCACTGTCATTGTTCAAACCACACAAAACATCTCGGACAACGGGTTAGATGAAGAGTAAAATAAAGTGTAAAAAAGGACTATTCTGGCAAATGAGCATTTGTCTTATGAAATCTTCAGTACATCTGAGCTACATCCTAAACTGACATCAAAGTATGTGACCAAATAGCCTTCATGCAGAGAGAGAAAACCACAGTCCAGCCTGGGCTATAAAAGGTTTTCCCATTCATAAAGAGAAATCTCAGGGAGTCCTTTCAGACTCTAAAAAACAGGAAAATAAATGTGCCCAGTTTCTTCTGAAGTGGCTAAACTGGCTTCACTTCTTGCCTCATTATTCAATTGTATTGGATGCAAAGTTTTAATACCATGAAAAGAAAGAGGAGAGGAAAAAAGAGAAATATCTTCTCATCTATAAATGGCCTGGACTGAGCCCAGAAAAAGCTGGGAAGCAATTTTACCCAGAAATAGAAACAGGGCTGTAAGATTTGTAAAGCCACACTCTGCTTTGAGGTTCATTGGACACCCCGTTCCAGCTCAGTGACATTTTCTTCTCCAACCCCACAGAGTCTGACTTAGGATCACAGGCATCAGAATTGTGATTCCTAAGTATAGAGTGCCAGGGAGAGCCTTGGGAGGCAGAGAAGTAGAAAGGGTCAAGATAAAATTCTCCATTACTTGGATAGAGGCTGCTGGGTTGAGCGTGAAGGTGATGGGGGAAGGAGGAAATGCCTCAGATTCACCACAGTTGCCATGAAATAGCACTGAAACTAAAACACCACATTTTGCTCTCTCTGTTCCCCATTTATTTTAGCATCTAGATAATTCAGGCCATGGGGGTCACCCAGATGCCATGGATAGTCCCCGGGAGTTCTGGGTCATCACACATAGCTGCCTCTCCCCCAGCTCTAGGCTGCCAAGGGCAGTGGGAGATCCTCAGAGCTCCGAGCCACAGGTGGTCGGGGGCAGTATTCCCTCTAACATTTTCCATCCTTGGGTGGTTTTAAATTTCTTATGTGCACCACCTATATTGAGATTCTGTGTGGATGTGCAGCATGTCCCAGTACAAACAAAAAACCTAGGTATAAATATGTATTTTAAACAGTCCATAAGTACGGAAGAATATATTAAAACAAGAGACAATTAACAAGGCACAATGCTTAAGATGTTTAATATGAAATCAAATAAAGAAAATTAACACTACCCTTGGAGTACATGTATTATTGTCCTAACAACTCGAGCTAGTAAACACACCAACATGGGACAGACTGCAAATAACTATATAAATAAATCAAAGACATGGCCATTAAGCATAAAAAATATGCACAACTTTCAGATGCTAAACAAATATATGAGTCAACTAGAAATAGTCACGCTCTCCTGGAAAATATTAATACAATATTTACTGATATTGGAAAGAATAGTAAAAGGCGTTCTTCACTCAGGCTTATGCACTTTCACTAGGGAAAGTTTAGGATCCATACTACACAAATGAAATAGAAACCTATAAAAACTGATGAAAGTTCTTGTTTGAAACCTTCATTTTGTGTGTATCACTAACTCAAAGAGTAGAAGACCCAGAGCATTTGTCCAGAATCCAACTAACTGAAAGGCCAAACACATTAAACAGGAGCCAGGGTAAAGTTCTTCCAGTTTTAACAATGTAACATGTAATAACTACTAACACAGGGTTTTTAAAAAAAATCATTAAGATCAGAGTTTGCATTAATTTACAACACTACAAAAAATATGTTAAAAGAATCCTTTCTTTTCTGATGGTAATCCATTAACACCTATGTAAACTTCGTTTGAAATGTAATCATGCAAATGTCATGAGCTAGGCCTTTTGTTCCAGTATTCAAAAGCAGCCTAAAAGCTTTTAACACACCTGAAATTTTGGCACCACCCCATACAGCCTGTCCCAGGCCAGGAGAGTCCTGTCTGCAGCCCAGCTAGGGCTGTTGGGCTGAGACAGACAAGGTTTGACTCTTGCTATCTGCAGCCCAGATGGGAGTAAGTTAAGATACCCCAAACAAACTCCCCTATTTCCCCCATGCAATCTACCCCCACCCTCCATCAGCCCAGGAAGCTAGAGGAGATTGCTGAGTTTCCTCACAGGAAGCTGCAGGAAAACCCAGCTGCTATAATCAAACCTCTCAGCTGGGAGACTGCACCTGCAAACTCTCCTCCTGTCTCAGCCATGTACTTAGTCTTGCCCTTCTCCTTACGTTTCCTTTCCTACCTGCAAGCTCATTGTCTGGAGCAGGGAGCGTCTGCTGTTGAGGGCGTGTCCCTTCCCAGTCAGGAAGCTCTTAGGGCTGCCAGGTGTCGGTTTTGAACCAGACAGTCCGGTATTTGAGGGTTCTGTCCAGGAAACAAATTGAGAAAATACCGGACACATAAAATGTCGGGTATTTTCTAACTAGGTAAGTTTTAGTATTATTAGGAATATCAGTACGTAGCTGCGTACGGCCTGGCTGGTAGACGTGCTCATGTTGTGTGAGCATGTCTACCAGCCAGGCAGTCTGCAACTATGCGAGGAGGGGGGGGGGCAGGGCAGGGCAGGAGAGAATCTCCAGAGCCGGACTCGCTCGTGCTTTGCCGGGACAGTGTGAGAGACGGGCAGAGCCCTGGGATCTGCGTGCGCCGGGGTCAGTCCCGCTCTCCGCCGGCCAATTCTGTCCCCCCGCTCCATCCCCCGGCCAGCCCCACTCCCCCCAACCCCCTCCCGGCCAGCCCTGCTTCCCGCCAACCAGTTCTCCCCCCCCCACCCAATCTCCCCCAGCCAGCCCCGCTGCTCCTGACCCCCCCGCCAGCCCTGCTTCCCACCGTCCGGTTTCACACACCCCCTCCCAGCCAGCCCAACTCCCCCACCAGCACTGCTTCCCGCCGGCCGGTTCCCGCACCACCTCCTCCCAGCCAGCCCCACTGCCCCCGACCTTCCCGCTCCTCCTGGCCGGTCCTCCTCCCCCATCTGAGATCAAGTGTGTCCGGTATTTTTTGAAGCCACCTGGTAACCCTAGAAGCTCTCTGTGCCACAGCCCTAAGCCTCTGGGTGGGGCTCATTAAGCAGCTGCAAGCTCTCATGAAAACTTTCCCCAAATGTAAGGCATTTAAAGCAGGGGTCTCCAACTCACATCTAACTTAGGGCCAGTAGCAGTCCTCAAATCCTTCCTGAGACACGGACTCCACCCCCCCCCCACCCCGCATGCAATCCTAATCCTAAACAGGCACCCTCCTCTGGCAGGGCTCTGAGAGCATCTCCACTTGCTCCCCAGCAGGTCCCCTGGCCCTACCTGCTCCATTTGGGTGATTTAAAATCCTCCAGGGACCGGTGCCACCACCACCAGCAGTGCAGCACGGCTAGAGGGGCTTCTGATGGCTAGCTCTGTGCTGTTACTGGCACATCCCTGTAGCCCAGGGGAGGGGTGTGCAAAGCCATCTCGGCCATAGAATGGTTTAGAGCAGCTGTCCCAGGCTGTGCTTTGGGGAGCCTGCCGTGGCCACCCCAACCATCCTATGTACAGAACATACTCAGGTTAGCCCGTGGGGTCCTGGGCAGGCCGGGGCTGGTAGCAGGGGTTGGGGTCCAGCCCCCCCACATTTACTGTGGCAGACTTTTCTCTGCTTGGCCACCAACTTCCAGGCCAGCCCAGTTGCTCCACTTTATCACGGCTCTTGTCAACAAATTGAACATGGGGAGGCCCAACCTCTGCTGTTGCCTCGCTCCATGCCCCCTGGTAATCCACAAGGCCTTGTGCCTTAGGAGAAGGTGCTTGAGGGAAAGGATGCAATGGCAGGGGGAGAGGGTGTAGCAGTGGCAAGAAGAGGAGTGGGGGCAGAGCAGGGGCTGAGGCGGAGGGAAGGGTACGGACACAAACCCTCCAAGGTTGCAGGGGCTCACGTGCTGGCAGTCATGCAGGGGCTGGACTGTGGAACTGCTTGGGCTGTTGATGGCCCACAGGCCGTGAGTCTGAGACCTCTGATTTAAAGGGTCTCTCTCCTGCGTGCACTCTCTGATGACTAGTAAGGTGTGACTTCTGAATGAAGTTTTTCCCACAGTCCAAGCATTTATGGGGTCTCTCCCCTGTGTGGATTCTCTGATGATTAGTAAAATTTGTTCTGTCAATGAAACTTTTCCCACAATCGAGGCATTTATAGGGGTTATCATCTTTGTGGATTTTCTGATGCTTAATAAGGTGTGAGTGATGAATGAAATCTTTCCCACACTCAAAACATTTATAAGGTCTTTCTCCTGTATGAATTCTCTCATGTTTAGTAAGGGATGAATGTTCCAGAAAGCTTTTCCCACACTCCAGGCATTTATAGGGTATGTCTCCTGTGTGGATTCTCCCATGTTTAGTAAGGGATGAATGTTCCATAAAACTTTTCCCACACTCAAGGCATTTATAGGATTTTTCTCTCGTGTGGATTCTCCTATGTTTAGTAAGGGTGGAACGTTCCATAAAGGTTTTCCCACATTCAAGGCATTTATAGGGTCTTTCTCCTGTGTGGATTCTCCTGTGTTTAGTGAGGGATGAATGTTCCATAAAACTTTTTTCACATTCAAGGCATTTATAGGGTCTTTCTCCTGTATGGATTCTCCTATGTTGATTAAGAGATAAACTTCGCATAAAACTTTTCCCACACTCAAGGCATTTATAGGGTCTCTCTCCTGTGTGGGTTCGCTGATGTGTAACAAGCTGTGATTTTTGAATAAAACTTTTCCCACACTCATGGCATATAAAGGGTCTGTCTCCTGTGTGCACTCGCTGGTGTATAATAAACTGTGACTTCTGAATGAAGCTTTTCCCACAATCCAAACATTTATGGGGCCTCTCCCCTGTGTGGATTCTTTTATGCTGAATAAGAGAGGAACTATCCATAAAACTTTTTCCACACTCAAGGCATTTATATGGTCTCTCTCCTGTGTGGATTCTCCTATGTTTAATAAGGTCTGACTTCTGACTTAATGTTTTCCCACAGTCCAAGCATTTATAGGGTTTCTCCCCAGTGTGAGTTCTCTCATGTCTAATAAGAGCTGATTGGCGTCGCTTTCCCATGTGCAGCCTCTGGTGTATAAGACGACATGGCTTCCTACTGAAGCTTTTTCCACGGTCAAGGCATTTGTAGGGTTTCTCTTGATTGGGACTTGTCTGCTGGATTGTAGCTTCCTTGGGTTCCTTGCATGCTCTGCCACGGTGAACAGATTCATCCAGTTCCTTTCTGGGATAATTTCCCTGCTGCATCTCTGATTTGTGCCGATCTACCCAGGCATTTCCCTGTTCCAAGCCTGGGGAAGAATCCACTTCAGCTCTTCTCAAAAATATCCCCTGTAGTTCCAATTTCCTAAGACCTTCCTGCCATTGATTCTCCTTCTTGTTCTCACTCACTGTCCTGTCACCTGCTGGGAGACAGAATCCAGGCAGAAGTCATTAAGTGTGCTAGCAGCAAAGAACAGAATGGGGAATCACAAAGGGTATGTCTACACTACCCCGCTAGTTGGAACTAGCGGGGTAATGTATGCATACCGAACTTGCTAATGAAGCCCGGGATTTGAATTTCCCGGGCTTCATTAGCATAAAGCCGGCGCCACCATTTTTAAAAGCCGGCTAGTGCGAACCCCGTGCCGCGCGGCTATACGCGGCACGGGGTTCGCACTAGCCGGGTTTTAAAAATGGCGGCGCCGGCTTTATGCTAATGAAGCCCGGGAAATTCAAATCCCGGGCTTCATTAGCAAGTTCGGTATGCATACATTACCCCGCTAGTTCGAACTAGCAGGGTAGTGTAGACATACCCAAAGTTAGCTGTTTGCTGAAGATGGTACAGTGTAAGAATGCACTGTTGACTTTCAACAAGTTCTGGAACAGGTCCCAAGGCCAGCCACCTGGTATGGGAGTGAAGGAGTGCTTGGGAAGATCACATAGCTATCTTTGCTGAATGTTTCCCTCCTGATAATGCTAATTATTTGGCCTGGGAAAATATGCAAAGTATTGGTCCTGGGATTGGTCCTGCCTTTGGCAGGGGGCTGGACTTGATGGCCTTCTGAGGTCTCTTCCAGCTCTATGGTTCTATGATTCTATGTATCAACAAGCTCATTACTGGATCTGGGAAAATATGCAATGTATCAACAATCTTCTTAGGTTCTCAAAACAACAGGTGTGATTACTGTAGATCCAACAGTATATAAAGGCCAGGAATATTCCTAACATTGGAACCACGATGTAGACCAAAGCCGCAGAAGGTGCTATGCACTGGCAACTGGGGTCCATCCTCTGTCCTTCTTCAGGGGGTTCCCAGCAGCAGAAGGGACGTAGGCATTGCATTTTATTCTGAGATCCACTTAGGCTTAATAAGTATTGTATTTTATTCTAAGATTTGCTTCATTGTATTTTATTCTAATACTAAGCATTGTATTTTACCCTTATATTTGCTTAGTAATCTCTTTAAGCCTTCACCCAATTTGTGTGCTTATTGCCTCCGAATCCCGCAAAGGAAGAACCATTGCCTCTTGGCAATACATAGATGCACTGATGGCTATCCGAGTGTGCATACAGGCTGAACCAGTAGCTCTAAGGGGGGCGTGAACTGCCGCATTCATCTTAACAATGTTGACCAAAACCCAACAATTATAATTTATCAATTCTGAAAAATATATAATGGCCACATTAACAGAAACACGCAGCAAAGGTGCTTATCCCAAAGCCCTAAGCAACCTTTCACAGTTCCCCAGCTGTCCCTATCCAGCTCCCAAAACTTCACTCTGACAACTTCTGTGATACAATTAACCATTTTCAGCACACAATTTTGCAGCACATCAAAAATTACCCTGTCCTTGCATTTTTAAATTAGCTAAATTGAATACTAAATTAAATAACAAAAGGAAAGTTGTTCCAATTAAATTACTCATTTTTCCATATAATTCAGTAAAAGTAATCTCCAATTTTTCATATTTCTGAAGCCAAAACCAAGCATTCAGTCTGCTCCACTAGAACACCACATATTCCAAGCCCAGACTCCTTGATATATATAATATATACTGCATGTCCCAGAGCACGCAGGGTCCTGCTCATAGCCTAACTCACCGCTGTCTCTTTTTGTCTTTTTAGAAAAATGATTTAAATACTGATTATGAAAAATTGTTTTCTCTCAGTTATTTTAAATAATGGCATGAGTTGTGCAGATCTCTTAATGGCTTTGCTCCTGGAGAATCTTACTGGAAATCAGCAGCTGCATTTCAGTGTACGTGCTAGCACTGAAAACTATTCTGGGAAATGGATCAACAATGCGACCTGATATTCTAGCAGATCAGAAAGCTCCCACACTCCCACCCCAGGTGAGTGGTACCCAAATGATTCTTCAACCTTCATCCTAAAGAACCTTCAGCATAAACTGATTGATTGCCCTAGCTGCAGGTTGAATGGAATTTATGCTTCGATTTACAGAAGAAATGAGGTCTGAGTGAAATCAATGTAGTAAGTAAGGGTATGTCTACACTAGCCCCCTAGTTCGATCTAGGGAGGCTAATGAGGGTGACCAAAATTGCAAATGAAGCGCGGGATTTAAATATTCCATGCTTCATTAGAAAGTTCCTGGCCGGTCGCCATTTTAGAAATTGACTAGCCCAAAGTAACTGCCCGCGTCTACACGCGGCAGTGAAACGGGATTCCTGCAATGAGGTTTACCAGCTAATTTGATTTAGGGCTTTAATTCGGAATCCCGTTTCACTGCCGCGTGTAGACGCGGGCAGTTACTTTGGGCTAGTCAATTTCTAAAATGGCGACCGGCCGGGAACATGCTAATGAAGTGCAGGATATTTAAATCCCGCACTTCATTTGCAATTTCGGTCACCCTCATTAGCCTCCCTAGATTGAACTAGGAGGCTAGTGTAGACATACCCTAAGATAGTCTAGTTACAGATATTAAATCTATCAAATTTCAAGTTCTAGTATAAAACTTTATATTTACAACGTGCAAACAAAACAAACCATTGATAGCTCAACCCAAATTATTCTATCAATGAAGAAAACATCTAAGGTGATGGAAACCAATCTTCAAAACGGAAGACTCTATCATGGATAAGAAAGAATACACTAGGATATTTAAGGAGGGCTGTGGATTAAGATTGAATTTACTTTCAGATACTGTAAAAGATTCAAATTCTTGTCCAATGTATTTTTGTTTGTAATATCTTAAAGGGGTAACCTTAGAGGCAACTCCTAAGCAATTCCACTCAGGGTACATATCTACACTGCACAGCTATTTCGAAATAAACTATTCTGGAATAGTTATTCCGAAATAGCTCATTTCAAAATAGCACGTCTGTTCTGCAAGGAAGCCTCAAAATTAGTCTGAGGCAAGCTCCCCTAATGTAGACATGCTATCTTGATTTAGAGCATGAGGAGGGACTGGGGAGGAATAATTTAGAATGGCCCTGGTGAGGGGCTATTTTGAAATAGCAGCAGTGGAGCGTCTACATGCACCTTATTTCAAAATAGCTATTTCAGAATAGGCATTATTCCTCATAGAATGGTTACAGATTTCAGAATAAGCCATCTATTATTCAAAATTATTTTGAAATAACAGAATGGCTGTGTAGACGCTCACATTGTTATTTTTGAAATAACATTAGTTATCTCAAAATAACAGTGCAGTGTAGACACACCTCACTCTTGAAAGATTTCTCTATCACTAGAAAAAGCTAAAGGATTGCTTTTAAAGTGAAGTGGTCAGATAAAGACTTCAATGGTAGCGTGCCAGATAGGATACTGTACTTAGCTTCTCAAGAATGTTAGACAGCAATCTCTTATTTGTAAGTTCCTTTAGGCCTGGCTCTCTCTGACCTACAGAAAATAGTTTACTCCAAAACTGACAGCATGTTGTTCTACATGTATTATCCATTACAGCTCAGAGCAGCTTAGGATGTAAATCAAAACAAGACTTTTAAAAAATATTTTATTGGCAAAAAAAACCCCATTTCTGTTAAATTACAGAGGGAAACCCCGATGAGCTGTATCCTCTAAAGATTTAATTGCGATATACCAAGACTTTTCCAACTTGTAGTCCAGTGTCTTAAAATCTTTGTTTGGTCTTCTTTATTTCTCTCTTTCAGTCATGGACAGTAACTCCAAGCAAAATAATTCTGAAAGCAGATGGTAGTGACATACTGCAGACTCAAGATGCAGTTCTCATTTCTCTCTCTTTCACCAGGTTCAAATTCGAATGTGAAAAGTACTATTTACCAATAAATAAATAAATACATTAAATAAAAATCACTCGTGAGGCTTTTCATTTGTAGATCTAAAAACACTTCACTAAGGCTGAATAAACTAACAGCTGGAAGCCAAATGCAAAGACTATGAAACAATCACCGACTTCCAACACAGACACATTTTTGATAACTGGTCTTTTAAGAATTAATAGACACAAATCAGATATCTGAAAAGACAACACACAAAAACCCGTTGGGGAACACTTTAACCTCCCTGGACACTCATTAAGGGATCTACAAGTTGCTGTTTTGTTTCAGACCAATTCCACAAACCAAATACACAGGGAAGGATGGAACTCCACTTCATTCTCAAGTTTAACTCTCATGCAAATGGGATATTATGATATCAGATGGCTCTCACATTATCAACCAACCACACAAGTAAGAACCAATGGTTCTTGATGTCTGTGTAGAATCTGGTATTAGTACTCTTCCTTTCCAAGTGCAAACTAATGGTTCTTATCAGCCTCTTTTAACTATTTAGTCTTTAAGGTGCCAATAGACTATTTGTTGTTTTTAAGTTTTTCCTGTTACATACTGGCTTGTCTTTCCCTTTGAAACTTATCTACCCAATGAAATACAGGACTATGTAGCACTTTAAAGACTAACAAGATGGTTTATTAGATGATGAGCTTTCGTGGGCCAGACCCACTTCCTCAGATCAAATAGTGGAAGAAAATAGTCACAACCATATATACCAAAGGATACAATTAAAAAAAATGAACACATATGAAAAGGACAAATCACATTTCAGAACAGAAGGGGGATGCAGGGAGGGGGGGGGGAAGGAAGGTAAATGTCTGTGAGTTAATGATATTAGAGGTGGGGAAAGGTAGATGTCTGTGAGCTAATGGTATTAGAGGTGATAATTGGGGAAGCTATCTTTGTAATGGGTAAGGTAGTTGGTGTCTTTGTTCAGCCCCCCCCGGGGAGAGTGTCAAATTTTAGCATGAATGACAGTTCAGAGGATTCCCTTTCAAGTGCAGATTTGAAAGTCTTCTAGAGTAGGATGCATGTAATTAGGTCGTTGAGACAGTGTCCTTTCTGGTTGTTGCCATTTCAACCAGAAAGGACACTGTCTCAACGACCTAATTACATGCATCCTACTCCAGAAGACTTTCATCATCTAATAAACCATCTTGTTAGTCTTTAAAGTGCTACATAGTCCTGTATTTTGTTTCTGCTACACCAGACTAACACGGCTACATTTCTATCACCCACTTCTTCAAATGAATGAAGTTAAGACACTGGAGTTAAGTGGGTTGTGCCCAGGAAATCTCATGATACCATTAACATTTTTTGTTATTCTCTAAGGTGCTGCAAGACTATTTGTTATTTTTTAAGTCTCTAGATTCTGTTTGTCAGGACTGGAAATGGGTGAGAGCAGTGAATCACTTGATAATTACCATTCTGTTCATTCCCTCTTGGACACCAGTTAGAAGATAGGAAACTGAGCTAGATGGACCCAGAATGGCTGTTCTCATGTTCTTAATAAAAGATCGTTCTTATCCCAAAACCAGAAAATTAAATAGGTCCAGGCTAAGGATGACTGGATCTCTGTCACACCTACATTGAATTACCTTTCATAAATATTATTACTACTCAACATGCACTTCTAACATTCAACTATTTATGAAGTATCAATTATACATTTATCTCCAGATTAAGTTTCTGCCTTATCGTAATATGTGTTTCAAATTGTGCAGTTACTCAAAAAGACCAAAAAAACCTTAAAAAACAACCAATAGTCTGGTAGCACTTTAAAGACTAAGGGTATGTCTACACTACAGCGCTAATTCGAACTAACTTAGTTCGAATTTGTTAATTCGAACTAAGCTAATTCGAATTAGTGCAGCTAGACTTAAAAACTAGTTCGAATTAGCGTTTTGCTAATTCGAACTAGCATGTCCACACAGAGTGGACCCTGAACAGAGGTTAAGGATGGCCGGAAGCAGTGCCGGAAGGGCATCAGATGAGGACTTAGAGCGTGGAGCTGCTGTCTCAGGCTAGCCGAGGGCTGTGCTTAAAGGAACCCGACCCCCACCCCGGACAGACAGTTCTCAGGGTTCCCCACTTGCAAAGCAGTCCTGGCTTGGAGTGCCCTGAGTGCCCACACGCGGAACATCACAGCACTTGGCCATCACCCTGGCTGCACTTGCCGCAGGCTGCCATCCGGGGGGAAGGGGCAATCGGGGGGCTGCAGGAGAACTTCCACCCCGAGAAGCCCGCAGAGCCAGCCCAGTCCTCCCCATCGGGGGCACGTACCCCATTCCTCCCTCACCTCCTTCCACTTACCCTTCCCTAGCCCCCCTTCCTGATGTACAAAATAAAGAAAATGTGTGTTCAAAAATAGAATCTCTCTTTATTGAACAAAACTGGGGGAGACTGGGAAAAGGAGGTGGGAGAGGGGAAGAGAGAGGCTGGGAGAGGGGAGGGCAACTAACATGATCAGGGGTTGGGAACAGGTCCCAGATGAAGAGAGGCTACAGAGACTGGGACTGTTCAGCTTAGACAAGAGGAGACGGAGGGGGGACAGGATAGAGGTCTCTAAAAGCAGGGGTTGGGTGGAGAGGGTGCATTCAGAAAAGTTCTTCCTGAGTTCCCATAAAGAAGGACTAGAGGACACCAAAGGAAAGGAATGGGTAGCAGGCTTCAAACTAGTAAGAGAAAGTTGTTCTTCACAAAGCAAATAGTTAACCTGCGGAACTCCTTGCTGCAGGAGGCTGTGAAGGCTACAACTAGAACAGAGTTTAAAGGGAAGTGAGATCAAGTCATGGAGGTTGGGTCCATGGAGTAGTCTTAGCCAGGGGGTAGGAGTGGTGTCCCTGCCCAAAGTTTGTGGAAGGCTGGAGAGGGATGGCATGAGACAAATGGCTTGGTCACTGTCTTCGGTCCATCCCCTCCAGGGTTCCTAGGGTTGGCCGCTGTCGGCAGACAGGCTACTGGGCTAGATGGACCTTTGGTCTGACCCAGGACGGCCATTGTAAGCTCAGGGCTCAGGGTCGGGGGTCTCAGTGGACCCCCTTGATTTTCATGCATACCTGCTCCTGGGTGGCCAGGCTGGCAGCTCTCCTGCCCTAGATGGCCACTTTCCTGTGCCTAGTGCGGAGATCGTGGACGAGGTCAGGAAGGTGCCCGCCTCTTGCGGTCCAGGGCAAGCTCCCGGGAGCCGCCAGCCTGGTCCCGGGAAGAGGGGGTGGGCTGGGGGACATCGGGTGGGTGGCTCTGTGCTGTGCCAGGTGCAGGGTCTGCTGGCTGGGTGCTGGCAGGCTTGCACCTGGCACGGGCACCGTAGCCAGCCCGTGCCCCTTTAAGGGGTCCGGGGCCGGGAGGGGAGCATAGAGTTTCCCTGGTGTTGGCCAGAGTGGCCACCAGGGAAACCCGGGGAGGGCTAGCCTCCCACTAGTTCGAATTAAGGGTCTACACAGCCCTTAATTCGAACTAGCTAGTTCGAACTAGGCTTAATCCTCGTAAAATGAGGTTTACCTAGTTCGAACTAAGCACTCCGTTAGTTCGAATTAAGTTTGAACTAACGGAGCGCTAGTGTAGCGCCTGGGAAAGTTAGTTCGAACTAACGGACGTTAGTTCGAACTAACTTTGTAGTGTAGACATACCCTAACATGTCTATGATATCATGAGCTTTTGTAGACATAGCCCACTTCTTCAGATGACCGGAGTGTTGGAAGTCCAGAACCAAGAATAAATAAGGGGAGAGAGGGGGAAAGGACATTTTCCAAAGCCAAGATCTATCTATCTATCTATCTATCTATCTATCTATCTATCTATCTATCTATCTATCTATCTATCTATCTATCTATCTATCTATCTAATCTAAAATTTTAGATGAGACAACCACATCTGCACACAGTATTCAAGATGTGGGTGTACCATGGATTTATATAGCAGCTTATTTTGAAATAACACATCTACACACAAGATGCATTTCGAAATAGCTTATTTTGAAATAGCGCATCCACACTGAGTGGACTCTGAATTGCATTTAAAGCTGGCCAGAACCAGTTCCAGCCGTGCTTCAGGTCAGGACTTACTGTGTGAGGCTGCTACCTGAGGCTATCTGAGGTCTGTGCTTAAAGGGACCCGCTGCCCCCCCCTACCCCGGACAGCTAGTTCTCAGGTTTCCCTGCTTGCTTGTCTACCTTGATGAGGGACAGCAAAACATTTTGTCTCTGTGTGCTCTGGTTGCCCTCACTTGGGACACCACAGCACTCTGCAACATGGAGCCGGAGCTGCCCCTGGGCACTCTGGTACTTCTCATAGACGTGTTGCTACAAGCCTGGCTTCACTTTCTGCAGGCTGCCATCCAGGAGGTCCATCAGGGGGCTGTCAGTATCTAGGAGGCCCCGCAGGAGAGCTTCCAACCCTGAGGAGCACTTAGAGCCTCCCTGGTCTGCCCCACTGGGGGCTTGTGCCTTATTCCTCCCTCACATCCTTCCACTTACCCCTCCCTAGCCCCCCTTCCTGATGTCAAATAAAATACACGTATTTTCATGAACACAAACTCTCTTTATTTAACAAAACTGGGGGGGAGGGAATGAAACTCTGGTGAGACTGGGGAAAGGAGGTGGGAGAGGAGAGAAGAGAGGGTGGGAGAGAGGAAGGAGAAACCTGGGAGGAAGGATATGGAAGGGGGAAGCAAGGGGAAGAAGAGAGAGGCTCAGGGTTCACGGTTGGGAGGTCTTGCCAGACCAACTTAATTTTTATGCAAACCTGCTCCTGGATTCACATGTGGCCTTTGGTGGCCAGGCTGGCAGCTATCCTGCCATAGGCAGCTGCATTCCTCCATCTAGTGCGGAGATCATGGATGTTGGAGGCATCCCCCCAAACCTGAATAAGATCCATGATCTCCACCCTGGACCAGGAAGGCACCCACCTTCTCTGGGCCCTGGCAGGCTCCTGGGACCTGGCAGACTGCTCCTTGGGAGCAGTGGAGGCCTGGCTGCCAGTGGCTTGCTGGCTCATGTTTTGGGGCCATTGGGTCAGGGGCAGTGACTGCTGGCTCTGGGCTGGCAGGCTTGGAGCTGTCACAGGCACTGTGGCCAGAGTCTACCCCTTTAAGGACTACGGGGAGGGAGAGAAGTGTTCTTGGTTGAGGCTGGAGTGGGGCACCCTGGGAAGGCTGGAGGCCCCCTATTTTGAAATAAGTGTCTACACTGCACTTATTTGGTGTTATTCCTCGTGGAATGAGGTTTACCAAATTCAAAATAAGAGCTCCACTATTTCAAATTTATTTCGAAATAGCGGTTTGGCTGTGTAGACGCTAGGAAAGTTATTTCGAAATAAGAGCTGTTATTTCAAAATAACTTTGCTGTGTAGACATACCCTTATTCTCTATCCCTTTCTTAATTATTCCTAACATTCTGTTTGCATTTTTGACAGCTGCTGTACATTGAGTAGATAATTTCAGAGTATTAGTCACAATGATGCCAATATCTCGCTAATCTGGTCCCCATCATATTATGCATATAGTTTGGATTATGTTTTTCAGTATGCATTTCTTTGCATTTATTAATATTATAATTAATCTGTTTCAAAATTCTGTAATTTTAAAAGACTATTTCAATTGCAGTGTAGCCAACTCTTCCAATTCTATCATGAGTCTTTCACTATTTTGTAAATCCCATCTCCTAGAGTTATGAGATTATGTGAGATTGGTATGTGTATTTTAAAGCAAGTTTCTAGCACTCACGGGTGTGGAGCACAGTTGGAAAATGTGATCTGAGGTTCAACAAGCCAAAGACAAAGAACTCAAACCATTTTTTAAATCTTGTTAGTTGAGGGAGAGGAAAGTTGACTCTAGGTTTTTGAATGGTTAGGGTTTGAGATCATTCCACTGACTGTCAGGCTGGAAAGTTTGTAATCTGCAGGTGCTTGTTAACTATGTGCTTGGAACGGGCCTCTGATAGAAAGGAAGGGGGATTTCCTGATGTTCAACAAGGCTGCTGTTACCTGAGGAAATCAGGTGCTCGTATTATCATGTGCTGAAAATCTTCCACAGAGAGTTTGCCATCATTGTCTTGATCAGCTTCATCAATCACTTTGTCACATACAAGACAAACCTCCTCGGGGGTAAGTTCATTTCGGGTCAGTTTGTTAACGGTTTTCTCCAAGTCTGATTTGCATATGTAATCATCGTTGTTAAAATCTGTCCAAGGAAACAGAGTTAAATTCAAAATTACAAAGCGCTGTCCTCCACATATCTCCCAGGCTTTTCATGGAGAAAAGCTGTGTGTGCCTCAATATCAAATCCCAATACTTCTGAATAATTGCCAAATAGAATTTTAGACTTTTAGGATACATCTAGACTACACGCTTTTGTCGACATAAGTTTTGTCAACAGATACTGTCAACAAAGCTTCTGTCGACAAAGAGCGTCTAGACTACATCCAGTTCTGTCGACAAAGGAAGTCGCTTTGTCGACATGACAGTGTAGACGCAAAGGACAGTATAGATGCAATAACACCTTCTGTCAACAGAACTCTGTCGACAAAAGGTGTTATTCCTCGTAGAATGAGGTTTACAGACATTGACAAAACTGCTAAGTTCTGTTGACGTGTTGACAGAACTCAGCGGCAGTGTAGTTTTGTTGACAAAAGGTAGGTATAGTTTTGCTGACAAAAGTCCACTTTTGTTGACAAGCCCTGTAGTCTAGACACACCCTTACACTCCTTGTAATTTTTAATTTGTATTTATAAAATTACTTAAAAGGCACCCACCCACAAGCTCTGCATACTCAATCATATAGATCCCAGATAGCAAATCAATATTAACGAACTGAAGGCATTATAACACAGTCAAAAGAACTGTTTGATTTTCTCCTCTCCCCCATGCTGAGTCACTTCCACTTCAGAGTGGAAGAGAATTTAAGAGAACTTTCTGTCCTGCTTGTGTTGCACAATAAGTTGTTCGGCTTTTGTTGTAAAGAAAAATCAACTGAAAACAATATTAAAAGAGAGACTAAATTATTTCTAATAACAGAGAGGTAACCGTGTTAGTCTGATCTTGGAGAAACAAAAAAAGCAGTCATGTAGCACTTTAAAGGCTAACAAGATAGTTTATTTGGTGATGAGCTTTCGTGGGGCAGACCCGCTGATCTGAGGAAGTGGGTCTGCCCCACGAAAGCTCATCACCTAATAAACTATCTTGTTAGTCTTTAAAGTGCAACATGACTGCTTTTTTTGTTTTAAACTATTTCTGTTCTTAAACCTGCCCTCTGAGAAACTCTGCTATAAAACAAGGCTTTTCAAAGACCCCATTGGAGTTGAGGTACCTAATTTCACGAAGGCTGAGCATTTCAAAGCACCTAATAGCTTTTTTCTTAAATGCTGCTTCCTCTAATCATGAGGATGGGAGATGAAACAACTAATCTGATGGAAGCACTGTGAATTCTCCAGCAGATGTCACACTCTAATCAGCTGTATCTTTCAGTCCCAGTAAGGCCAGATCTGAGCAACTCAAGTGCTTAATTAAATACATTTTTAAAGGGGAAGGATATTCCAGGGCACAAAAGAATTGAATGGCAAGACAAAAATGGATATGTGGCAAAGGCTGTAGGACCTGTAAATTTACTATGGTAAGAAAAATGGAAGTCACATCTAGATATCTCTGCATCTGCTGAGATGGAAACACAGTATATGCACCAGGAGAATGAGAGCCAGCTACTTTAGACAGGAATCATGGAACAAATCAAAGTTGATCACCTTACTGAAGAGAGACGTCCCTGAGGTATTTGGCATAACAGCATTGGAAATGTTCTTGGTGGGTGTGAACTCCCAGAAGTAAGTAGGAAATAAGAGTCATGTGGTCTTCCACTCTGCCCCCTAACTCCAGACCCCCACAATGAGATATCTGGTCAAAGACATCATTGTTAAATGTTAATCAAACCTTACATTGATAGGTTAATGTGCTCTACTATGTGAGATGCATGGATGACCAGAAACACCTGTTCGGTATGTAGCAAAGTAGTTGGTACTGGATAGCAAGTGCTAATGGTGGGTTTACCACAGAGTCGTCCCAGGATAGAATTGTTTTCATAAGAAAAAAGAAAAAGCTATAACTGCTCAGGCAAGGTACAGCTGGCTGAAGAATTTATAGAACCTATGTGTCCTCCTTAGCCTTGAGCTACAGTTAAATTTTTACCAGTATAACTATTTCAGTTAGAGCTGTGGAAACAAAACACACACACACTTATATATTAAATAGTACAAGTCTTAGGTTACGGGTACGCTGCCCTGCAGTTCAGCCTATGGGGATATGAACAGCCATATACACCAAAGTTGTCCCCTGTAACTCTCCTGTGTGGAGGCTGTGGGCACAAATAACTAAGGGTATGTCTACATTACCCCCCTAGTTCGAACTAGGGAGGTAGTGTAGACATACCCAAGGTTCCTAGTAGCCCTGTTTGAAGAGGATTATGCTAGTGTGAACTAACAATATGCTAGTTCATGCCTGCAGCAGCCACACAAGGGAATTACAGAATAGCACTTTGATGCATATTGTTGCTATTCACAAGCATGTAGTCCAAACAGCTAGACAGAGTACACAAGTAACTAGCAGGGACAGACTTATACTGGTGACTTATACCATTATGGCAATTCCCCTTTATGGGAAAAAGCTATGCTGCTATAAGCACTTTTGTTTTGCTGTAACTGTGTCTCTGGAGAGACCAGGGGTTCGGGGAAGGGAATACATTTTAACTACACTGGTGTAGGTTGTTTAAAAGGGCCTGCATGGGAAAAGTGCTTTCAAACAGATTCTTGAAATGGAGGCTGTGCGTTACCATCATGGTCAGTGTGTTTAAGAATATGTGGCAAAGGATATGTGGCAAAGTCTCTGGGTTTGGTTTTGAATCCTCCATCAACTGGGGACAGCTCGACAGATGTTTGAGGCTTGGTCTACATTAGGAAGGTTTGTCAGTGTAACTACACTATGTTGCTCAATGGTATAGAAAATCCACACCCCCGATGACGTAGTTGTACCAACACCACCAGCATCACCCTGCTGTCGGCAGCACTACGCCGATGGGAAGTCTTCTCCTGTTGACATAGCTACCGCCTCCTGAGGAGGTGGAGCACTTATGTCAACAGGATATGCTCACTCATTAGTGTACATAGCATCCTCACTGAAGTGCCACAGCAGCGCGGTTGCATCACTGCAGAGCTGTAAGTGTAGATCTGTCCTAAGAGAGGCTGCGTTGATGAGGGCCATATACGTACCAAAGTACGTACACAGACCATGTATAGATGGCAGTTGGCAGTGCAAATCTTAAGTGCTTTTGCATCAAGAAACCTTGAGTCATGTACAGTACCAGGATTTCCTCCAAACTTTACTATGTAGGCCTATCTCACTCACCATAGATTTTAAAGGCATAATAGGCTTTGAGGTCTCTGGGAGCCATTTCACTCAGAACTGAAAACATGTCCAAAAAGTCATCTAAAGTCATGTTGCCATCTCCATCCTCTGAGAAAACCTCGGCAATCCGCTGACGGAATGGATTGTCCTGTGGAACAGGGATGCAGGATATAACAGGTCTGTCTTCACTATCATTTAGGTCAAAGCGCCTGATGGGCTCCATCATAGCCCAGCTATGTCCGGTTCTGCCCCCCTCTTCATTTTAACCCAGGTGTAGCAGACAAACACCCCTTTGCTCTATTACTCTTTTATGTACTACGGCTGACGTGGAGACCAGGAGGGCTAGCGTCAGCTTTCTCTGTCCTACATGGTGCTTCAAAATGTTTTCAAAGGCAACTACTGGACCTTTCCAGAAGGATGTTGGAATTGGAGAGCTATTCCCCAGGGAGCCAGGATTCAGATAGCTTTCAGCCTCCCGGTAATTAGTACAGGATGAATTATTTAGCAGAAATGGATGAAAGTGAAATGTGGCTCCCTATCTACCATCTGTGTTCCTTGGACTGTACCTTCAGCTCTGGCATGCTACCAATGAGTTCATAGGGGAGCTTCACATCTGGTTTATCTATGTAGCTGAGTGGGACCAGCTGTGGGGCCAGGTCTCGGTATCGGTAAAACAGTCTGGAAAGGGAAAGAAAGGCTCATTTAGGGCTCTGTGTACGCTAATAAAATGTGTTTCTTTTCCATATTGCAATATGCTTCATGAAAGGAAGAAATGTAGTATTTAGTATACTTCTTGTGTAATATATTAACCAGACAACGTATTTTCAGTGTTACATAAAAAGGAGGGGGGACGTCTCTTTGAGAACAAGACAACAGTACTGTCGGAAACCGAATGACACAAGCCGTTTTCCAACTTTATTTAGTAGTTTCCCACAGCCTCAGTGATTCTTCCATTTCACTCCGCTAGCCTGACACTACTCTGACACTGCTCATTTTTACATGATTGAAGGCTGTTCCTTTCAGTAACACAGTTCTCAAAGGCTAACCCATCCACAACTCCACTCTAGAGAAAGCAAAACAATATAAAAGGGTATATCTAACTATATGAATTATTCGCACTCAGCCCCCATCTCTTTCCCACCTCCCCCACCCAATATTTACTGACACCTTAGTGCTTTATTTACACTCACTGAAGATTTTAGTCTTAAGAGGCCAGAGTGTGCTTCCTCATACTCTCAAGGACATTCCACGGTCCGCCTAATTTTACCTTTTGACTCTGCTAGTCCTTTGACACTCTGAACCAGGTTCTCTTTTTTGGCTCCAGCCCTTTGGCTCCTGCCTGATTATGTATTATTTGTATTACCATAGCACCTGCACGCCTCAGTCATGGACAAACAGGCACACTCTGTCCTCCAAACAATTTACAGTCTAAGTTGGCTGCCACCTCTCATGCAGCTGACTCATAAATGTTTTAGAGGCTTGTTAAGAAGTTGGTCAGAATAGCAAGAATCACATTGCCTGTCTAAGAATTGAAAATAGTCCGATGTTGCAGCTAACTGCCCTGTGAGACAGTGATCTACAAACATATTTGCAACACACTGAAATTTCAACTGTCTCTTCAGGAGTCTCATGTAGTGTGGTAACAGGATACTAAATTCAGCAAATTTATGGTATCTCTGTGGCTCTTATTCAACTGCCTTGCATGAGGACAGGTTTCACAGAGGGAGTTGTGTTAGTCTGTTTCAGCAAAAACAAGGAGTCCAATGACACTTTAAAGACTAACAATTTTATTATCTGACAAAGTGAGTTGTAACTCAGAAAAGCTTATGCCATAATAAAATGAGCTCGGCTTACACTCTGCTTTCCTTAAGTGGATTCTAATGGGAAAGGAAGCTAGAAGTGTTCTGCACTGTTTTTCCCTGTACCTGCAGTGACACCTCATTCTGGGTTCGTCTACATTGGCCCCTTTTCCGGAAGGGGCATGTTAATTTCACAGGTCGTAATAGGGAAATCCGCGGGGGATTTAAATATCCCCCGCGGCATTTAAATAAAAATGTCCGCCGCTTTTTTCCGGCTTTTAGAAAAGCCGGAAAAGAGCGTCTACACTGGCCCCAATCCTCCGGAAAAAAAGCCCTTTTCCGGAGGATCTTATTCCTACTTCAAAGTTCCGGAATAAGGACTTATGCCCGAGCGGGAGCAGAATAGTTTTTCCGGAATAGCGGCTGATTTTGTACAGTAGAGCGTCGTTGCTTTTCCGGAAATTCAAGGGCCTGTGTAGACAGCTCGCAGCTTATTCCGGAAAAGCGGCTGATTTTCCGGAATAAGTGGCCCAGTGTAGACACAGCCAGCCATAGATTTGTAAGGACAGAAGGGACCAATGTGATGAAAATAAGTGATCTTCAAAAGATCTCAGGGGAATTAAGAATGGGGGGTTCAATAATGAAAGTATTTTAAGCCTACCTTACCTTTGAAATGAGCATACCTCTTTCCCCTGCAAAAACATGCAGGCAAACCCACAGGAGCTAGAAATAGAGAGAACCTCCTGGACCATCTAGTCCACCCATTGGGGGGATTGTCCTCAACCCTGTTTCCTTAGATACCTTTTTTTCTCATCTTTAAGCTTTTAAAAAATGGGTTTGTTTTACCCTTCAAATATGGGGCTCCATCCTGCCTTTTGTTGCCCACCCAAACCTCCCACTGATTTTGTAGGGACTCAGAACGAAGAGAAGGGAAGAGCTATAAACTGACCCCCAAATACGTTTCTTTTCTTCTCAATGCAATTTACTTCCAGTGTCGCATTAGACTGAGGAGCTCATTCATACTGTCACCCATGAAAATGGTATCAAACAAGAGGACAGAATTTTCTAAAGGTTTCCTATCAATTATAAATGCCTTATTTGTGATATAATTATGGTCTTGGCCTCTATTCAATACATGAAAACACAACCAGGCTTAGTTTAATTTATTAATTTCATTTGCATTTTGTACTGTGGAGCACTGATAAACAGAGACTAAGATGGGCAGAGTAGGAGATCAGGGTCTGGTGGAGAAGGGCAGTCGTCTTATGAAATTGTCTCTGCACTCTACTCAGCAAAAGATTTGGCACACTGATGTTGTGCAAGGTCAACCTTAGAAAGGGGAAGGAAATGGAAATGTTTCTGCTGATTAATTTGCTGCATGACAAATAGGAAACAAAAGCTAACTTCTACAATCAAGTCCGGTGGAACAGACTCTTATGGGCTGTGTCTAAACTACAAAACGAAAAAGGGATGTAAATTAGACACTTCAAAATCGCAAATGAAGCCAGGATTTAAATTTGCATAATGGTGGTTGCAGTTTTTTTCTAAATGGGGCTTTTCGAAAGAAAAACTGCTGTTTAGACGGGGATCTATCGAAAATAAAACCCTCAGAGGAATACAGGATCTTCTGAAAAAGAGTTTTATTTTCGATAGATGCCTGTCTAAACAGCCGTTTTTCTTTCGAAAAGCCCCATTTCGAAAAAAACCCATGGCCACCCTTATGCAAATGAAGCACCGGAAATTTAAATCCTGGCTTCATTTGCAATTTTGAAGTGTCTAATTTACATCCCTTTTTTGAGAAAAGGGATGTAGTTTAGACACAGGAGTGCCAACGCCTGCCAAAGTTCACTCGGTGATGCACTGGGAGACCAGGTTCCAGTTGCCAGTTAGGACTCTTGATCCCTCAGCCAGTGTGTTACAAATCTCTAAGCCAGGGGTGGGGAACCTTTTTTGGTCAGCGGCCACTGACCCACAGAAAAATCAGTTGTGAATCACACTCAAGTGAGAAGCAAAAAAAAAAAAAACTTCCCACACACTCAACTCTGGATGCTGGGGCTTCGCTCATGCTTCAGCCTTGCAGGGGGGCACCAAAGCTTGGAGATTTGCCATGGGGCTGGAGCATGAGCACTGGCTTGCCCTGCTGGGGGGGAAGCCCCAAGCCTCACCATGGGCTGGATCAAAGCAATGCAGGACCCAGATCTGCCTCACAGTCTGTAGGTTCCCCACCTCTGCACTAAGCCTTTCCTCTTCAGCCTCTTGTGGCTAGATGACTAATGGTCAATGGCTTGGCCTAGATGTACTATTTACTTGGAAGAGGTTCCAAAATTTCTGGAAATGAGTGATTCAGGCTAACTTAGGCCTTGTGCTCTAATGAGGCACCAGGCTTCAAAATATCACCACAGCTTTTTACACATAAAGCTAGTGGGCAGCATCATGTTGTCTCAGCTAAAGTTTTTAGGCTACTTTGATCCGGCCATGTTTACTGTGGAATCATTTTTGTGAAATAATTTAATCTCTAATCTTGTTTCATGGGACTTGGGGCTTGTAAAAATGTCTCCGGAAAATATCATAAATGCAGATGCAAAAAGTGACACAAAACAATAGCTGCTCTGTAGACAGCACTGGATTGTCAAGGCAAAGGTAAAAAGTTTTTACTTTAGCTTTAGCTCTGTTTTGATGGGCAAACAAAATGAAGCCAACGTAAATCATGGAAAACAGCATGCTACAGGGTCAAAGCATAATAATTTAAAAGCTAGAACAATCCTGCTTTGTAAAGAGAGTAAATAGAGGCATGAATAACATTTTTATATCTCAAATTTATATACATCTAAGAAATTATAGTTACCTTTAAGAAATTAAATTTTCATGGCATATAAATATTTCTGAACTTATAATATAAAGACAATAGAACAAGATCATACACTAGTCAGAAAGCATTTAATCAAATAGATGGTAGCAATATTCTGTGTAGCACTTGTTATAAACCAGATAGAGGGGAATGGGGCCTCCTAGCAGAGTATTAGATGTAACTTGTTATAGTGTTTTACATGGGAGTAGCTGGCATGTTAATAGAATTATAGATTTTTGGCTTAACTAACGACATTGAACATGATTTTTGTGCGTATGTGTGTCTACTTCACTTATCACAATAATGCCATATTAAATCCTATTTAAAACTTAATAAAAAGATTACTAAGATTACTAGATGAGTGGCCTTACTTTTTAATAATCTCCTTATAGTTTTACAGACAAAAAATATAGACGCACCTCAGAATTTCTTTCCTTGTAAAGAATGTGCAATCCTGTAAAATATGGAAAGATAGAAGATGTGATGGTGAGTTATTTTTGCTTTTTTATTTTAAACACTAGCCCAAATTCTTTTCTGTACAAGTGCACTAATTTCACTTGACTCATATTATGGATAAAGCTGGCCCAACCTTTATAAACTTTCTGTTCAACTATAGAGTCACGTTTGACAGTTTTTTCTCTCTTAAAAGAAGATAAAGGAATATTAAACAGCCATAAACCATTTACTCTAAAGACTTCAGATAGTATTTCATATTCCTGTTTAGCACCATGAAACTAAGTGCTGGAGACTGCTTTAAAACAACCTGCCATTTCCTGGCATTGTGTCTAACTTGTCTTTTATTTGTTCTTACCTGATACGCATCCAGCTGCTCTGGAGTGAAAATGGTTTGCTTATTGCCCATTTCTGTCTCTAAATCCTGATTCTTGTCCCATAACTCTTTCCCGTTACGTTACCTTTACAGGAAGGCTGAATATTGAGATATGAAAAGCTGCAACAATGAGGTTCAGACAGAGGAGGATCAGGTAACCAACCACCTTCCCTGCTCCATAGATTTCAGAATCATAATAGGAGCATTTCATCAAATCTTTAGTCTGAATACACAAGACTCTCATACAGCATCATTCATCTGCTTCCTGTGTGCTCTGCAGAGACTCATATTACAGCATTTCACAAACAACTAACACAATTTCTATCCCTTGTCTCTGTGCTACATAGGGGACAGTATGGATTTTAGTTTTATGCTTCCATCAATTAAATTCACATATATAAAAAGTCTTTCTTCCTTCAACATTCAGCAATTCACCTTAAAAAAGAATCACAGTAGGTATGGTCCTGAGTCCTTTTCTTAATGTTCATTGTAATACACATTCTACATCATATGTTAATACTGTGCTGTATTTTTCACTGTGTATAGCAATACTATATTTAAGCTCTTCCTCATTTTTTAACGTCCATCCCATGCCAGCGTTGGCACTTAATGGAGAAATCATTCCTCTCTGTCGTGTGCTGCTGCTTCCAGAGCTATCCATACGATGGTTCAGGACAATCACCCAGGGCCCACACTTCGGGATGTCCCGTACTTCAGGGGACATACATACAGGTCTTGGGTGACGCCAGGGCTGATGGCAGCATGACTGTCCCTGCTCCACTCCACTTGCTCCTGGCATCACTCGAGAAGAGGCAGAATGGGGGCAGGGCAAGGGTGAGAAGAGGCAGAACAGAGGTGGAGAAGGGGTGGAAGTTTGGGGAAGGAGTCAAATGGGGCAGGGACAGAAAAGGGCAGGAAGAGGTGGATGCGGGCAAGGTCTGGGGTGGAGGATGGGGGGGGTTGTCCTGAGCCCCATGCCCTGTTAGGGATGGCCTGGGCTGCTCCATGGTTTGGGGATTGACTATTCAGCCCTCCCTGCTAAGGTTTCTCTGATGCATGCTCATTTCTCATACCGGTTGGTTTCCACTTGACACCTTCACGTGTGAGTCTGTGTCAGCGTTTGCAGTACATGATCCAAAAATCACAGACTCACAGAACTGGACGGGACCATCTATCCCTGTCCACTGTACTCACAGCTGGACTAAGTATTAGCTAGACCAGCCCTGACAGATGTTTATCTAACCTGCTCTTGAAAATCCCCTGTGATGAAGAATTCATAACCTCCCTAGGCAATCTATTCCAGTGCTTAACCACTCTCAGTTAGGAAGTTTTTCTTAATGTCTAGCCTAAACCTCCCTTGCTGCCACAATTCTGAGTTT
The DNA here is from genome assembly GCF_052426305.1 of Pelodiscus sinensis. Classification (NCBI taxonomy): domain Eukaryota; kingdom Metazoa; phylum Chordata; order Testudines; family Trionychidae; genus Pelodiscus; species Pelodiscus sinensis. The sequence continues at coordinate 250,699 of NC_143083.1, forward strand.
CCCCCTGGGTGAGGTGGCTGCAAACTTCACAGCCATAGGGGTACATGGCTATTGTTCCTCCACCTTAAGTAATTCCTCATCGCCAGGGCAGCGTAATGGTTCTCCATCACCATAGTAGGCAGGTTGGAAGTAGGCGTACAGCACTGTCTGCTGCTGGAAGTAACCAGCAGCCAGTGTCCTCCCTGTGATGGGCTAGGTCTACACTGCAGGTATTTGCCAGCAGAGAGTATGCTAATTAAGTGCACATTAGCATTTGTCCCACTGTCATTTGCATATCTCTGCCAATGCTTTTTGTGCAAGAGGTTTTTGTTCAAAAACAAGCAGTGTAGACCGGCCCATTTTGCACCAAAAAAACCCTTTTGCACAAGATCCCTTAGGCTTCAAAAAAGGAGGTATAAGGATCTTGAGCAAAAGGCGGTTTTTGGTGCAAAACGGACCCGTCTACACTGCTTGTTTTTGCGCAAAAACCGGCCGAGATATGCAAATGACAGCGCAACTCTCTGCCAACAAATACCTGCAGTGTAGATGTAGCCACAGAGTCATATCCGGTGGTGTGACAGAAGTCCTCTAATGCAGGATAGCTTCTCTGAATGCTTGCTCATGTCCTTTCAACCTACATGTGTGTGGTTGTCAAGTCTTCTCGCTAGGGTAAGCCTTTACCCCCTCATTAATCACACAAGAGGAGGTGACCATTAGGCTGACTGAAGCTTAGGAAAGATGATCAAGGATGGTCCAGGAAACAATGGCTCAAAGAGTCCCCAGACACACAATCCCAACTGATCCAGAAACTGAAATAACCTGAAAGAGAAAGAAAAACTGTGAAGCAAACCCACTCACCCCAAGGTCAGTACTCTCCCTCTTCCTCTCTCAAACTCATCTTTGTGGTCCCCTGTGCAATGCTGCCTTCTGATTCTAGCAGAAATGAGCTACTGATGGATGAGGTAGGTGGCTTCCCTGAGCTCTTGGTGATAAACTTTTTTTCAGTCAAAGCCCAGGATCATAAAAGCACTGATTTTCAAATAGTGATAGAAATGTAGCCGTGTTAGTCTGGTGTCGCTGAAACAAAATATAGGACTATGTAGTGTCTGAGACATCTTCGCCAAAGGATCAATGCCCACAAAACAGATATTAGACAGGATCACAAAGAAAAAACAGTTTCTTGCCATTTCAACCAGAAAGGACACTGTCTCAACGACTTAATTACCTGCATCCTGCTTCAGAAGCCTTTTAAATATGCACTTGAAAGGGAATCCTCTGAACTGTCATTCATGCTAAAATTCGACACTCTACGTGGGGGGCTCAACAAAGACTCTAGCTATCTTACCCATTACAAAGATAGCCTCCCCAATTATCACCTCTAATACCATTAGCTCACAGACATTTACCTTCCCCTCCCCCTCCCACATCCCCCTTCTGTTCTGAAATTTGATTTGTCCTTTTCATATGTGTTCATTTTTTTAAATTGTATCCTTTGGTATGTATGGTTGTGACTATTTTCTTCCACTATTTGATCTGAGGAAGTGGGTCTGGCCCACGAAAGCTCATCATCTAATAAACCATCTTGTTAGTCTTTAAAGTGCTTATTTTCAAAGGCATCTATTTTTCTGTCTAATGTATGAGAAGATCTCCAGCTCTCACGGCCGTCTGTTAGCTCTGAGATTACATTTGAATTGAAATTTATTGGGTTTTTTTCTGGTACCCTATATCTTTGATTTCTATATGTTCCTGAATCTTCTGCAGTGTGACACTACACAGGATGAAAGAAGCCATGGATGCAAAGCTTCGAGAAGAACAGGTGGTATTCAGGCCCAAAAATAGATTGTATGCAGATTAGGGATGTAAATACCTGCTTTAAAAAGTTAAGAGGTTAAATAATATAATTTTAATGGTTTAACTGGTTAACCAGGGTCCAAACAGCAGGCGGGGGCTGCTCTGGCCAGCTGGGGTCCTGCGGCGTGGTGCTATGGGGCTGCTCCGGCCAACCAGGGTCCCACCATCTTTATATTATTAGTGCCTTTCAAAGTATTGTCAAACTTAAGCATTCCACAGTCATGAGTCAGGCCACAAAAATCATGAGATTTTGAAAAAAATATACTCAGTTTGGGGTAGTTATTTTTTTCTTATTTGCCTTTGGTTTCTGACCTATTAGAATCTGTTATATTTTTCCAGGCAACCATCAGGGCTAGAAACTTACTTAAAATGTTACTTCCTGACTCCAGCATCTGGAGCTTTAAGAAACACCAAAGGATTGTGAGATTTGCAACACGAGTGAGACGTGACAACTGTCCAGACCAAATGGAAGGATGGCGCTTGAGAAATATCTGCCTGGCCCTAAGGGACAAGCATAATGAGGCTAAGGATAGCCAGAGCTGCCAAACAATTTCGATGCTGGGACAGCACTGCATTGGCCAGGAGAAGACAAGTGATTCTGAACCAGAAGGAACGGGCCCTGCTCTTGTACATGCAAGAGTACATAGGGGAGGGCTGGGGGCAGTGGACTAGCCCGGTGCCATGGTTGTTGGTCAGTATCTGAGATTATGCCTGTAGCTCACCATGACTCAAAATCGTTTGTCAGGACTCGCATTAATTTCAATTGAAAGTACCGTTGCAAAAAATTTCGATTTTACACAATTATTGAAAGGCTACGGAGTGGCGGCCCGTCAATACTGGCGACCTAGGCGGTCACCTAGGGCACCAAGATAAATGGCCATTGAGGGCTTTGGAGGTGTGGGTGCCAATCACACGGTGATCGCGCGTTTCGCCTAGGACGCCTGTTGCTGGCAGCTCGCCTAGGGCCGCTCCTGAGGCTACAGAAGTATAAAAACCAGAAAAATTCAATTCATATAAATTCTTTTAATTCATGAGAAACTGGGCACACCAGAAGACACTAACGTTTTTCATTACAATGTATAGTTGCACCGAAATTGTTTATTAGTCTTTAAAGTGCTACATAGTCCTGTTTTTTGTTTCAGTTACACCAGACTCACACGGCTACATTTCTATCCAAATTGTTGGTAATTGTGATTTGTTAAAATTAAATAAGTACACGAGTAGGGAATTGTTTTATTCACGAACTACACATTTTCTGTTTTCATTTTTTTTTTCAATTTTAAACAAAACAAAACCAAACCAAACCACTGCAAAGTGCAAACGTGTAAAAGCCAACAAAAAAAGCGGCCAAAAAAGTTTTGCTTGGGGCGGCAAAAACCCTAGAGCCGGCTGGCGCTGGCTGTAGCAACCCCCCTCCACACACAGCCCTAGTTCCAGTCCTATGGGGCGGAGGGGGAGCCCCGGGGGAAGGAAGCGCAGCCCCTGCACCGCACGGCACCGGGACTGGCACCACCGGAGAGCAACACGCCCCCCCCCCGGCTCATCGCATGGGGGCGGGGCCAGGATCCCCACAACGCTGCCCGCGCTCTGTAGGGGGCGCCCGAGGCCGGCTCCCTGAAGCGGGGGCAGAGGGGGGGCTGCGCACCGTGCGCTGCGCACGAGGCTTAGAGCCTCGCCCCCACCCGCGCCTGTGGCCCCGCCCCGCCTCAGGAGGCCCCGCCCACGCGACCTGACCCGGAAGCGCTGTGAGCGCGGCCGGCGCGCGATGGCGGAGTACGAGAGCGTCCAGCGCGGGCAGCTGCGGCTGAAGGGTAGCGGGGCGGCCCCGGCGCTGGGGAAGCGGTGAGCGGGCGGCGGTCCGGGGGCGGGGGCCCGGGGGGGCGGGGGCGGCGGCGGTCCGGGGGCGGGGGGGCGGCCCCTCGCCCCTCGCCCCTCGCCCCTCACGCCGCCCGCTCTGTGTTGCTCCAGGAAGAAGAAGGCGAAGGACAAAAGCAAGATCCGCGAGCAGATCGTGAGCAGCAAGAAGCAGGAGGAGGAGAAGAAGCGGGCGCTGGACAAGCGGACCCCGGCGCAGCTGGCCTATGAGAAGACGCAGGAGAAAAGAGTAGGAGGGGGGCAGCTCCTCCTGGGGGCGGGGCGGGGCGGGGGGGTCGCCGAGATGCGCTTTCCTAGGGTGCCCCAAGGCAAAGCCCCCCCCCCCCCGCGGAGGGTGGGCTGCGCGTGGTATGTTCCCGGCTGCCAAAGGAAGGTCTCACTGTGTCTGTTCCATTTTCAGCAAATGGAGAGGATCCTGAAGAAAGCCTCCAAAACTCATAAACAGAGAGTGGAGGTAAGGGGCTGTGTGTGTTGGCTTATTCCCTCCCGGGACTTCCCTCCCGTCGTCATGTGTCGCTTCCCTGAGTCTGAGTTCTGGAATCTTGCCCCTTTCTCTCAAGCAATTTGTTCGTTCCCTCTGAAGCACTTGAAATTGGCCATTGCTGAAGCACAATGCTGGGCGAAATTGACCATTGCGCTGACCCAGTCAGGCCATTTTTATCTGGTATTGGCAGACCAGATACGGTACCAATTGTATACAGGACTATCCTGTATTTTGTTTCAGCTACACCAGACTAACACGGCTACATTTCTATCACTGTACCAGTTGTACTACTGGTTTGATCTGGAATTGCAAAGTATAAACATAGTGAAAGAAATAGTAAGGTCAGGTATGTCCGTATTATAGCCTACTTTTTTTTTCCTCTTAGGATTTCAACAGACACTTGGATGCTCTGACTGAACATTATGACATTCCCAAAGTTAGCTGGACTAAATGAATGTTTTCTCTTCCCCAGTTCTGGATTCTGAGTAGGCTTTTTATTTAAAGGAAATAATTGTACAAATCTCTGCTCTCCAAGTTGGATATTTTATTAATGCTATATAAACATTTCTTTCTGGTACTTTTTCATCATTCATTGTTTGTTTAAAACTTATGTACACAGCTTAGCCTTCTTCTTGAACTATTAGTAAAGGCCCTGAGCCTCCACTCAGGTGCAAGGATCCATCTTTGCAGAGCTCTCTGCAGGATCAGGGCCAAAGATATTTCAGGTTTATTGGAGAAATGTATCTAGTGTATTGTTCTAATGTTAGCTGATAGCTACCCCTTCTCTTTTTTCCTTTGAAAAGGGGAGATCTTTGACACTGTCCTACATAATAAACTTCATTTATAAATTCAAAGGATTATGTTGGTGATTACTTCTAGCATTATTCTTAAATATTCCTTGTTGAATCCTAAAACTCTTCTTACACTGCTTTTAACTTGTCAAAATAATCATGGATCTGCTATTTCTGTGGTTGGATTACATAAACAAGGGGGGATGGTGGCACTTTGTGCAGTGGCAGTTATCAGCCTCACCCTGTTGAATTGATTTATATTTACAATTCTTTATGCCCTTATTCTGTTTTGGAAGAACACTAAGTGCCATTCTTGATTAAAACAATAATTAATTATGACAACAATTAAACTATTGCTCCCAATATTAACATTAATCTTGGGAGTTAATAAATAGAATCATAGAGGTCCCTTCCAGTCCTACATTTCGTAGTCCACAACTTCAGTCTCCTGTGCTGTGGCAGGCAAGTAAACTTAGCCTATACCTGATAGATATTTGGCCTCACTGTTTTCAAAAACTTGCAATGGAGGGAATGCTTAACCTCCCTTGGAAGCCTGTCCCAGAATTTAACTACATGGTTAGATTTAATTAATAGCTAATCTAAATCTTTATTACTGCAGATTAAGCCCATTGCTTCTTATCCTACATTTAGTGGACACAGAGCAACTAATCATGATCCTTAAATTTGGACAGCCCTTAACAAATTTGAAGTGTGTTGTCCGGTCCCCTCTCAGTTTTTTCAAGATAAAATATGGTCATATTATTTTAACCTTTCCTCATAGGTTTGTATTCCTAAATCTTTTATCATTTGTGTTGTTATCCTCTAAACGTCCTCTTGTTTGTCCACATCTTTCCTAAATTGGAGGACACAATTGGACACAATACTCCAGCTGAGGCCTCACCATTACTGCACAGGGCTGCCAACAGGGGAGGGCAAAGGGGGAAGCTGCCCCAGTGCCCTTCAATTTAAAAGGGCCTAGGATTTAAAGCCACTACCACTGCTTCCGTGGCAGTGGCTGGAGCCCCAAACTCTTTAAGGCTATGTCTACACTGCCATTTTTGCTGGCAGTGAGTATGCAAATGAGGCATGGATTAGTATATTGTTGCACCTCATTTGCATAATTTATTCAAGGTGTTTTTGCACAAAGGGTTTTTGTGGGGAAAAAAGTAGTGTGGATGTATTCTTTTTGCACAAAAACACCTTTTCCCACCATATCCTTATGCCCCAAAAAAATGAGGTTTACTTATCTGGCGGGAAAATGGGTTTTTGTGCGAAAAGAAAATGTCCATACTACTTTTTTTCCCCCACAAAAACCCTTTGTGCAAAAACGCCTTGCATAAATTCTGCAAATGAGACACTGGAATGTGCTCATTTACATACTCACTGCTGGCAAAACCGGCAGTGTAGATGTTGCCTAAGTTGCTGACAGGAACTGCAGCTCCAGCAGCATGATGCCATTTGCAAATTTTATACTCCTACTCTCCACTCCATTATCCAAGTCATTGATGAAAATATTGAATAGTACTGGATGCAGGACTGGCTCCTGTAAGGACCCCGCTAGGTATATTCTTCCACTTTGACAGCAAACCTTTGATAATTGTGCTTTGAGTGTGTTTTTTTCTCTCTCTCATAAACACTCCGTATACTATTTCCATTTAGCCTGTGTTTTCCTGGCTTGCTTATGACAATGTTATGTGGGGCCTGCCAGAGGCCTTTGTAAAACCAAGAGCTATCACATTTCCTGCTACCTCACATCTAATTGGCTATCAAATACTAGAATTGGAAGCAACCTTGAGAGGTCATTGAGTCCAGTCAAGTCCCCTGCACTTGTGGCAGGATCAAATACCTGCCTCTATACTGTTCCTGACAGTTTGTTTTACCTGCTCCTTTGGTACAGGTTGCATTTGTTAGCAGGTTGACACTAATGGATACAGTCCAGACCAAAGGGGGACAGAAATGCTCCATTGCAATATTTATTGGCCAAACTGGACAGTCTCTATGGAAAAGAATTAATAGACACAAATCAGATATCCAAAAAGGCAATACACAGAAACTTGTTGGAGAACACTTTAATCTTCCTGGACACTCATTAATGGATCTCCAAGTTGCCATTTTGTTTCAAATCAGTTCCACAAGCCAAATAGACAGAGAAGGGTTGGAACTTAACTTCATTTACAAGTTTAATTCTTATGCCAAGAGTATGATCCAGGGATGTCAGATGGCTTGAACATTATCTTCCGCATCTTAATGACTTAACTAACCAACCAATGAAGAAGCTTCAGGGGATAGCCAAGTTAGTCTGTACAGGATAAACTTAAAAAACAACAAATGGTCTTAGCACTTTAGAGACTAACAAAACATGTAGACGGTATCATGAGCTTTCAGGGGCACAGCCCACTTCTTCAGATGGTCATTGTAGTAAGTTGAGGGGCAGTAACATGGAGTCAGCAGGCCTAAGGTCTGTAACATGAAAACAGCAACAGGCCTGCAATCTAGTGAGCAAGACTTTAGTTCAGTAACTTAGATACTGATAACTGTGTAATTGTGTAAGTTAGGTCACAGGGCTGCACCAAGAACAGACTGTAAACCAAAAGGGAGTAACGGAACATCTTAAGGAATGTCCTGGTACAAAAACTCCCTAAAAACTAATGCACATATCGACCTAGGTTCAGGACCAGGTCAGAATTGACAGCATGAAGGATAGTAAGTAAGCCCCCCTTCCGTAAGGTGAGGGGTGGTATCTAGGCAACAGAGTGTGGTAACCAGTACGTAAAGAAATGTTGTAAGTTGTTTATACCTGTCTATAAAAGGACACCGCAGAGGGTGCTCTCCGGCTGAACTTGGGGGGAGGGGGCGCACTAGGCACCTGAACAGCAGGTGTCATTGCCTAAACTTACAGAGTGCACAGTAGCTTAACTTTGAATAACTGCGGTTAATATCTGATATATGGCAATAGGCCTGCCTGGTGTTGGTACCTTGTCAACGTGGGCCATAGTGCCCAGTGGTGTAACATTGTACTGATCTCTGTTACCAACTGGTAGGCTGCGTCTAGACTGGCAATTTTTTCCGCAAAAGCAGCTGCTTTTGTGGAAAAACTTGCCAGCTGTCTACACTGGCTGCTTGAATTTGTGCAAGAACACTGACGATCTAATGTAAGATTGTCAGTGTTCTTGCGCAAATACTATGCTTCTCCCGTTAGGGAAAAATGTATTTGCACAAGAGGGCCAGTGTAGACAGCTAAAAAGTGTTTTGCGCAAAAAAACCCTGATGGCGAAAATGGCGATCGGGGCTTTCGTGCGCAAAACCGCGTCTAGATTGGCACGGACGCTTTTCTGCAAAAAGTGCTTTTGCGCAAAAGCGTCCGTGCCAATCTACACGCTCTTTTCTGCAAATGCTTTTAACAGAAAAACTTTTCCGTTAAAAGCATTTGCGGAAAATCGTGCCAGTCTAGACGTAGCTGTAGAGCTTTGCATTTGACAAATAAACCTGCTCGATTGATTGTAAACCTTGCCTGCATCTGTCGTTCCCTGGGCCTCTCAGAGATCTGTGTTGACCCAAGTGCACGGGGTCTAACGCTCTAGATAAAGGGAGTACCAATTGTTACGCACGCAGCCGAAAGTTTATCATCACCAACGCAGAAGAGGTCCTGTCAGGAGCGCGCCAGGACGACCCTGACCAGACGACCCTGACACTGACAGTCCAGACCACTGAAGGTACTGAGGTACGAAGACACAGAGGTACCACAGTCATCTGAAGAAGTGGGCTGTACCTATGCAAGCTCATGATACTATCTACATGTTTTGTTAGCACTTTATAGACTAAGACTATTTGTTGTTTTTAAGTTCAACCAATGAAGGTGATGATGGTTTTTTATGTCTGTAGAATCTGGTGTTAGTCATCTTCCTTTCCAAGTACTGTACAAACTAATGGGTCTTATCAGCCTCTTGTAACTATTTAGTCTTTTAAGGTGCTATTACACTATTTGTTGTTTTTTTAGTTTTTCCTGTTACAGACTTAACTCCGCTATTCCTCTGAAGCTTATCTACTCACTGTCTCTTTTTTTCTTCCCTCTCATTTTTTTCCTTCTCTCCCTTCTTCCTTTATTTATTCTTGTATCTGGACTTCCAATACTCCTGTCATTGGAAGAAGTGGGTTGTGCCCTTGAAAGCTCATGATACCATCTACATGTTTTGTTAGTCTTTAAGATGCTATTAGACCGTTTGTTTATTTTTTTCAAAGGGGGACAGTTAGTGGCATCCAAAAGGCCAAATAAGGAGCAGAAGTGACCAAAAGCAGAGATGTGTGTGTGGGGGTGTGTGTGTGTGGAGGCTTTATTGGGGCCACCCTTAAGATTTATGGGATCCTTCACACTACCATTAAAGTGAGGCTCCTATACCCGATGGCAGCTGGGTGTATGATTTTGTAGAGATGTCATTTTCTAATCTTCAGTAACACTAATGAAAGCTAATAATAGGTCTGGCCGGCTTTTTCCGTGTTAATTAGATGCTCTCTGGAGGAAGCAGAGCCCCAGGACGGGGAGAAGAAGAGGCAGGTGGGTGGACATGAAGGGCCCAGGGGTGACCCCATTTTTGGGGTGTCTTATGCAACTGCATATTCTGCACAGGGGTGAGGTCAGTGCATGCCACAAGAGGATGGGGGGAAGGGGCAGAAAAACCTGCTTCTGCCCCTAGCCTCTAAGACTCCCACAGGCCTAGGAACCAGGCCCAGGTCTGCAGGGCCATGTCCCTCCTGGGAAGAAGCCAGGCGCCAGCCTGTTCCTCCAGCTCTCTATGGGCCGCTCAGGCTAGCGCGCCGCTTTGCGTCCCCCCGGCGACGGGGACCATAGAGAGCGCGGGCCAGAAGGGCGGGGGTGCATCCGCTCCCTCAGTCGCTTCCGCCGCAGGGCGTGTTTCCGCGGGAAGGCCCCGCCCCCTTCGCTGGTGTCCCTCCGCCCTGCCAGAGGCCTCTTCCGCCCCTGCAGCTGGCCTAGCCGGTGGAGAGCGGAAGCCGGAGCGGCCGCGTTTCCGGCCAGGAGCGGGGCCGCAGCGGCGCCGAGCAGCCGGGGCGCGATGTCCGCCAGCGCCGTGTACGTGCTGGACCTGAAGGGCAAGGTGCGGAGCCGGGGGCGGCCTGGCCTGGGGTTCCCGCGCTGGGCTCGGGCCCCTCCGCACCCGAGGGGCCCGGCGGGAGGGCTCAAGCTCTGACACCCCCATGCTCCCTCCCCACCTCGCTCGGTGCGTCCCCCTCCCCCGCCTGGGGTGGGGACCCCGGTTCCTCCAGCCTGCCCTGGGGCCTCAGGCGTGCCGGGAGCCTGCCGAAAATGCTGCCTTGCTTCAGCCGGAAGCTTTGGGCTAGACTTTGTGCTGCTGATCAGCTGCAGTGGTGCAGGAAGTGCTGGTTTTGGTAGCTGGCTCCCCTCCTCCTCCCGCTCTCCCTTCTGGGGCCTTTTATCCTCTTCCTTCGTGAATAAAAACTCATGCAAGTGAAGTGGGTTTGATTTTGGGGTAAGTGAAATGGAGATCACCACTGCTTGTGGAAACTGAAGCTACAGAGACACTTTAGCTAACTTTCTATATTTCATCGTATTCCATTTTGGGGTAATTAGATTTGGGGTAATTTCCTCCAGGGTAGATTGTCAGAGACCCTGGAGGTTTTTCGCCTTCCTGTGTAGCATGGAGCACAGATCACAGCTGGAGGATTCTCTGTATCTTGGGGTCTTCAAAGTATTTGAAGGCTTCAATATCTGAGACATAGGTGAAAGGATTATTCTAAGAGGTGTGGGTGAGATTCTGTGGCCTGCACTGTGCAGGGGGTCAGACTAGATGATCATAATGGTCCCTTCTGACCTTAAAGTCTATGAGATTCTGCATATTTAAGTACATTCTGAGGTTTTGTTCTATCATCTAAATATATTCTGTTCCCAACATTGATATTAGGGATGTGAACGGGTAACTGGTTACCAGGTAAGCATCACACTTAGGCTACGTCTAGACTACACCTCTCTGTCGACAGAGAGATGTAGATTACGCATGTCAAAATTGCTAACGAAGCAGGCATTTAAATCTCCCGTGCTTCATTAGCATAAATATGGCTGCTGCTTTTTTTTTTTAAAACTGAGCTTTTTCCAAAAAAAGGCAGTCTAGACGTGGATCTGTTGAAAATAAACCCGTTTTCGACAGATCCTGTAAACCTCATTTTTTGAGGAATACAGGATCTGTTGAAAAAGGGTTTATTTTCGACATACCCTCATCTAGACGGAGCTTTTTTGAAAAAACGGCAATTTCGAGGGGGGGGGGCGGGAGCGGTGGCCATATTTATACTAATCAAGCGCGTGTGATATTTAAATCCCTGCTTCATTAGCAGTTTCGATGTGCGTAATCTACATCTCTCTGTTGACAGAGAGGTGTAGTCTAGGCGTAGCCTTAATGGGTGATACTCTACTGGGTAATGGTTAACCATTACCTGGAAGAGGTCCGCTGGCTATTCCAACTCTGTGGGGCTGAAAGGGGGACTGTTGGCTCCCAGCCCTTGTGGGATTGTGGAGTGTGAGTTAGACTGTGTGCCCCCATTTAATCATTTACTTGTTAACTTAATGTTTAACTGGTTAACTAATTAAACATGATGTTCCATCCCTAATTGATACATGCTATTTAATAGCTGCTGAATGGATTCTAAAAGCTATGCTTAAGTTGCGAATGAAAGATTTCAATGTACAGTTTGTCATTCAGTTAGTGAAGAATTTTGGGGTTCCACTGCCTAAAAGTACTTCCCATGTGTCAGATGATAACTTCAGCATTTGTTTTTAAAACCTATTCAGATTTCTGTTGCATGTCTATTGCAGGTCCTCATCTGCCGGAATTACCGTGGAGATGTGGATATGTCTGAGGTGGAGCACTTCATGCCAATTCTTATGGAAAAAGAGGAGGAGGGAACACTTTCTCCCATTCTAGCTCATGGAGGAGTACGTTTTATGTGGATTAAACACAACAATTTATATCGTATCCTTTAAAGTGTCAAACTGTTAGTATGGTGAAACTGATGAACATGGTGGATTTTCAGAATTTGTACTTGAATGGAAGTAATAGGATAACAGGCTTACTGCTAAGAATTTTATTGATCAAGATTTACAAAGATGCAAAAAATATATAAATAGGAGTTTTTTCATGACATACCTTATTCCAGTAACGTGTATAAAAGTGTTAAAGTGCCAATTTAATATAAGTATTTCCTGAATTTTTAGTCCTCTGCCCCCAGGAGTTAAACCATCAAAAATAACATAAACCCCACAATTTTCAATATCAAATGACTCTGGAAAGAGGAATGTCATTGCTGCTTCCTTAATATTTGGGCCAGCTGTAATAATATAGTAAATGAGTTTTGAAAATGTATTTAATTATAAGCATTTTTTAAAAAGTGTAACTTTAAACTCCAATTCCTGAACATACTTTTTCAGTTGTTGCTACTTCTAAGAAGAATGCTTGTGTCTCTCTGGTGTTTTCATTTCTTTACAAGGTGGTTCAGGTGAGTATGGAAGTGGTAAAGTAATATTTGTTCATATAACTAAACATATATGTTTTATGTAGATATGGAAATCTTTTAATTATGTAGTGCTGTGCAGAAATGGCATATTTGGATTATAGGTGGTTATATAAAGATCTTTCAATGTTCGTTTCTGATGTTTATTTTGTGCTGTACAGGACAAGGATACTGACAATCTTATAATAAACAGGCACAGAAAATGATACAACATGAAAGCTAGATTCAAATATTGTGAGCTTTGTGAGCATTGTTGAGGAAGCAGATTTTTAGGATGTATTTCATTAATACATGACTTGCTGAGCTGGACTAGGGAGCCTATATTGCAGTTTTGTGGCAGCATAGAGTTGAGAAAAGAAACTAACAACCTTTGTATTTTGGAGTGAAGGGAATCAAAGTTCTTCAAACAAGACTGTGTCTTAAATGTTGCATGTAAGTAGCTGTGTGCAGAGCCTTGAGAGTAGGGATGAGAATTTTAAACTCAGTGCTGTATGAAGATAAAAGTCTGGAGAGATTCTAGGGGGATATTGTGCTCAGGCTATTCTCCAAAGCACTAATTCTCAACCAGAGGTATGTATGCTCCTAGGGCCATGTCTACACTACACTGAAGATGGATGGGGTTCAATTTAGTGGATCTAGTGAAGAACCTGTAAATTGAACTCAGAGGGTGCCCCCATCAGCATCGGTACTCCTGCTCCTCATGAGGAGTAAGGGAAGCCAACAGGAGTATTTGCTCCTGTCAGCCTGCGACTGTGTGGACGGCACAGAAACTCAGTTTAAGATATGTCAACTCCAACTACATGAGTAATGTAATAGGAGTTGCGTATCTTAATTTGACCTTCTGCTGTAGTGTAGATCAGGCCTGGAGGTGCACAGAGCTCTTCTGGGAGGGTGGGATACACCAACTCCTCTAGATACTTGCCTAATTTTACAACAAGCTAAGTCAGTACAAACTAAAATTTCATACAATTAGTAGCTTCAGAGGGGCAGCCAAGTTAGTCTGTAACAGGAAAAACTTTAAAATGCTACTAGACTTTTTTTTTAAGACTAATAAAACATTGCAGTACTACACACTGACGTGTAAAAACAATATTTATATTTCAGTTGATTTTATAATTAATGGCTATTAGCCAGCATGGGTAAGGAATGGTGTCAGAAGGTGGAGATGGATGGTAGGAGAGAAATCGCTTTGATCATTATCTGTTCGGTTTACTTCCTCTGGGACACCTGGCATTGGCCACTGTTGGCAGACAGGGTACTGGGCTGGTTGGACCTTTGGTCTGACCCAGTATAGCCATTATGTTCTTATAATTCTATGAGACAGTAAGCAATTTTTTAGTAAGTGTGTGCTGTTACACTTGTATTTTTATGTCTGATTTTGTAAACAAGTAGTTTTAAAGTGAGGTGAAACTTGGGGATGTGTGAGAAAAATCAGACTCCTGGAAGGGGTACATTAATCTGTACAAGTTGAAAGCCAGTGCCCTGAAGCATCTATTTCGGAAGAAAACTATTTCCTTTTCTTTGGTGACTTCTTTGCTGTGTGGCTTCTGGAAGGGGCTACTCTTCTAGGATAAGGCAAAGCTTGGCTGTACTTCATGGATGTTGTGTGGTACATTACAAACTCTGGGGTTAGCATGGTTTTTTTTTTTTGTTTGTTTTCCTGGAAGGAATTTTTGTAGGCAGGCATATTCCACATACATCGTGGTTTCTTTTAATTTTTAGAGGTCACAACCCTAATTTGTCAAATAAAATAGTGGCTATGTTCATGTGTTTTTGTTAGTAGCCCCTGCAAGTTTAAAAAAAAAAAAAAGACGGGGGCGGGGGGGGGGAGGAGAAGGTGAGAAGTGTGGTGTCTGTTAAATGGACGTTGGAGGAATGCACTACTGCTTGAGGGGGCAGGCTTTAAAAATGGGCATTTGACATCCAGTCTGGTCTGAGATGGGGCAGTGTGTTTTAGCCAGCGATTACGGATGTGTGTAAATATAAAGAACTACTTGAAAGAAGAGAAACCGAGACAAGGATTGTTAGATTTCCAATGCACAGGTTTTGAGGCTCAGCCCAGTGTTTATTTCAATAACTTGTGTTCTCTATAGAAATATCCCCAAACAAAAAATTGTTAAAGTAGTACTGGGGAGCAGGGAGTACATGTATGTGTGTGTTACACTCTTCGTGGCTTTTGTAGGCTGAGAATATTGCACGCACGGGGGCTCCTTGTAATCTTCCATTTTTCTCCCACAAATCTCTGGGTGCCACCCTCCCATTCCCCTCTTTTTTTCAGAGGCTCCCTGCAATTCCAGCCAGTCTCCTCCCCAAAAGGGTCTCCATGTGTCCCCTTCCATGTCCCCTTCCATACCAGGGTTCCCTCTTTCTCCCCCATACAATCAGCTTTGTGCATACCCCCATTTGCGTTTTCCCCATTTCCCTCTATAGGATGGACTCTGGCAGATCCTGGTATGGAGCACACAGTCTCCCCTCACACACGCATACATATAAACTCCAGGCATACTATGTTCCCCCACTCCTCCCTCCATGCATTTTAACATCCCCCATTTTCCCCTGTTGCAGGGGTTCCATGCTCCCTCCCTGTAGTAAGAACCCCCATTCTCTCCCCATGTTCTGTGTGAATACTCATTGCTACCTCCCTCCCCTATGCAAGGGGCTTTGTCTGCCTGCCTTTATCCTCCCCACTTCATACCAGGCAGGGTCCCCGCAATCTCCTCCCATCCACACTGGGGGTTCCGCGTGCCACATTCCCCCTTCACATAGTAGAGCTCCCCTCTTCTCTTCACATTCCAGTGGCAGTGTGCAATCTCTTCATACCTCGCATATCACTGTGTGTGGGGGGGGCGGAGGGGGGGAGTGTGGCCCATCAGCATGTTAAACTAGTGTAGTATAGAGTTTTGTAGCTGTGTTAGTCCTAGGGATGTTAGAGAAACCAGACTTTTATTGGAAAAATTTTGGTGACACACCAGCTTTTGAGCTTACATAGAGTTTTTCTTCTTACCAGCAGAAGCAGGTCCAATTTAAAAAAAATACTTCATCCACCTTGACTCTCCTAGGAGTATACACAGGAGTAGTATTGTGTGTGAAAGTATGAACGGTGCCATCAGTGAGTTCTTTGAGTTACAGACAAATGCGGAAGTGCTAAAGATCATTTTGAAATTGATTCGATGGAGTGATAAAACATTATTGTTACATTCAGTTCAATGGCATTTCTGTTTCCAATTATGGCTCTAAAATAAAGAAACTTGTTCTATTTGTGTAGTGGGAAGAAAATGAAATACTTGAAAGTCAGGAAACTTGGATTTTAAAGTTCAACAAGTTACCTTAATTCACTACTATAGGTCATCACATTTTTAATTTTCAGAAATGGAGGATTACAAGTTATGTGAATTAAACTTCACTGTTTTCTAATATTAACATTTCAGGTATTTTCTGAATATTTCAAAGAGTTGGAAGAAGAGAGCATTCGAGATAACTTTGTTATAATTTATGAATTGCTTGATGAGCTCATGGATTTTGGCTATCCTCAAACCACTGACAGTAAAATTTTACAAGAGTAAGTATCCGTGTACTTGCACTTAGATACCAGGTGACAGATGTTTTGAACACTTATGAGCATAAAGAAGTTAGTTTACATGACTTTAGAAACCGTCCTCTCTCCAGGTTATTACAACATGGGATCAATTTGTAGGTTTCCTTTTGTTTACCAGCCTGGATTAAAATCAATAGGATACTAATAACAGGTGTCCCAAAGGAGTCAGCTGAGGTCTGTCCATTAGGGAGAACTGCAAAGAATGGGACAGCCAGTCCCCCAGAGCTGGTGGTTTTCCTAGTACTTCAGTTTACTAAACTAGCACAAAACAGCCTCTCTGGTTATCCAGTGGAAACAACACATTCCCTTTATCCAGACTCAGGCTCCAACCTGGACACCCAAGTCAAATAAAGTTCTACCAATCCCAAAGGATCAGATGCATTATCTCTCAGCTCATTGAATGTTTCAGACCTTATCCCAAATACACGCTTATAGCCAAGTCTTAACTAAACTAAAATGTAATAAAAATAAGAGAATATTGGTTAAATATCATACAGACATGAGTACAATTCTAAGAGTGGATTCCTAGCAAAGGTAAGCTTTGTGATTGCAAAGAGTTCTTGCAGAATTTAGTTCATAGGTTATAGTCCATTGCTCATCATCATATTCTGTGTGTGTACGAGTTTAGGACTGGGCTCTAAATCCTTATGGTTTAGGCTTTCCCTGCATGAAGTCTTAAACAGATATGAGAGAAAAAGGATCAGGACCCAAAGGGTTTTATATAGATTTCAAGAAGCCTCTTGACATTTCAGTTCTGAGTTAACAATAGGCTTTTGAGATAAACTTCTGTTTCCCAAAACATTAAGGTAAGTAAGATAAGGCAGTTTATCCTTTAAAGAGACATATAGACAATAAAATGAATCTTGGGTGAAATAATTTCCCCTTTGATCTCCTAATCAACAGGACCTGTCTGTTTACATGGTTACTTTTACCATCTTACAAGATACAAGCAAATATATACAATTAGTATCACTTCTAATTTCTAACAATACATGTCAGAATTCTAGCCTTAACTCTTTCTGGCCATATGTGATACTTGGCATAACATTTGTTGCAATTTTTATAACAGTTATATCAACAATGGTTTTTATGGTCGTATTATAGTTAGATGTCATCAAAAAGCTGTCAACCTTTTCCTGTCCTTGTTGATGGAATGGTACAATTTCCTATAAATACATGATCTGTCTTGACCTGGCAAAGAAATAGTATTTTCTAGGATTTAATTTGAATTAATATCAGACTTCTTCTGTTTGCTGATGACCTGTGACCTTAAGTGAATTACTAAAGGGTACAAAATGTAACTTTTGTATTTAAATAAGAAACTTATGTGATTCTGAAGGTACATCACTCAAGAAGGCCACAAACTGGAAACTGGAGCTCCACGCCCACCTGCCACTGTTACCAATGCTGTTTCCTGGCGGTCAGAAGGGATAAAGTATAGGAAAAATGAAGTGTTTCTGGATGTTATAGAATCTGTTAATCTCTTGGTGGGTTTGTATTTTACTTGTAGTTTATTTTGTTTTTTAATGAGAGTTGTAGTAATCTGTAAATATGCAAACACAAAATGGAAGCAGAAATCAGTGTGAATAGCTTGATCTATAACGTTTTAGTATTTCATTTGAAACAATTTACATGTCTCCAAATGGAGTGATCAACAGTGATAGTACCTTATGTTGCTGTACACGCAGGTACATGAGTATGACTTATATAATAGACTTCAATAGATTTTTCAGCCATCAGGGAGCTTCTTTTCCATTCTAAACTTGAAAAACATAGGGACTCTTTATATTCCTGCCTACCCCTCACTCTCTGAATAAAACAAACTCTCTTCTACTCTCATGGAATGACTCCAGTGTTATTTGTAGTCCTGTTGGTCCCAGGATATTAGAGACATGGTGTATTATCTTTTATTGGGCCAACCTTGGTTGGTGAATGAAACAAGCTTTTGAGCTACATAAAGTGTCTTTTCAGACTTGAAAAAGCTCTGTGTGTCACAGCTTGTCTTTTGAAAGTGCTATGCAGGTTTCCTTTTGAGTATCATGACTGACAGAGTGACTGCTTTATGAACAGTGTACACCCACAAGTGATAGGGTGTATTTGTCCTTTATCGTTTTACTGTGGGAGTTCATTTGAGAGGTGGTATGGTTTTTACCCAGATTGTTTGTTACTGGAGTACTTAGTGCATTGGATGAAGTATACCACATGTGCTAGGCATGTGTAGGATCCACGAACCTTGAAAGGTTCATTGTAGAAGGTGTTTGTTGTATCTCCACTGCTACAATGATCTGTAGGTTTTGCACCTGTTGTCCTGGCAGGATCTGGTGCCCCTTTAAGTAAGTGTGTTCTGGTCTTTGGCGACTTTACCTCTGACAGTGATCTTGGAGAGGTTAAAGGGTAGTTTGTTTCGGAATCCCTCCTTTCTGGCTTTCAGTCTGTTTCAAGATAAGGTCCCCATTGGGTATTGGTTGTATTGTTTCATGATCTCTCTTCCTCCTGCCCCACCCCCATATGGCTTCTGGTGAAGGATGGTAGATAACAACTAGGGGTGAGGTCCAAGGGGATTTTATTTCTGTATTGAGGCAGGTTTTCTCATGGTATTTGAGTGGCCCGTTCCATGATGTGATTTATTTCTCTGAAGGGGATTGTTATTATTTGGTGAATGCAGTTTTGTGTGTGTTAAGGTGGCGATTCAAGCGTCTATCTTTTTAGACCTGTGGTGGTATCAGTGTCTGGCTGAAGATAACCATTTTCTTGGGGTGGGTGGGGGTGGGTGGGTGGGTGTGTGTGTGTGAGAGAAACTATTGGATCTACCACACCTACTTTAGATCCAGCAAGCACTTAAAGAAACAATTTCTCAATTAGTGTCTGTCTTGAAGGGTTGATGATAGGGTGATGATAGGGACACCCACAAGTGATAGGGTGTATTTGTCCTTTATTGTTTTACTGTGGGAGTTCATTTGAGAGGTTGTGTGGCTTTTACCCAGATAGTTGTTACTGGCACACTTAGTGCTATCATTTTAATACATACATGTTATCATTTTCAAATGTATTGTAACAATCTTATTACCTATTTGTTAGCAAACAAAACTTTATATATCCTCGATTAATAAACATTGTTCACTAACACGAGACCTTTCAGTGTAAATGTGCACATTTATTGAAAATATTGTTTCCCAGGATTGACTGAGTTTTCAATATTGTTTATTTTGAGCCCCTAATCTTGTGAAAACAAGGAAGTGTAAAATCATTGTACCTAGTTGTTAAAGATTGTTCCAATAGCTGAGGAGAATGACTTCACCTTTCTTTGCTCTTTAGGTTAGTGCCAACGGAAATGTATTGCGCAGTGAGATAGTTGGATCCATTAAAATGAGGGTCTTTCTCTCAGGAATGCCAGAGCTTCGCCTCGGTTTAAATGATAAAGTACTCTTCGATAATACAGGACGTGAGTATGTATATAGCATTTCTAAAAACATACAGGCATATTTCCTCGTTTCTTTGTCTTTAGGTCACCTTAAGGCAATGCAACGCATCAGACAACAAGATTTATTTAGGATGGTGTGTCTTCTCATTTACTAGTTGAGGAGGTTGTATTGCTATATAAGAGTAAAGAGTAATTTTAGTGTTACAAATTAAATGATTTGCTATCAGACGGGAAGCACTCTTCGGGTGGATGTGAAGTGTAAAATATTAATGTATTATTGACCATGAAGACCTGATCTTCATTCAGTTAAGGAACTTTCCATTTCTAGCCTGAGTGGTATGCCAGTGATTTCCACTACATAGGCCTGGGGTGGGTAATAATTTTTGTTGGGGAGGCCACTCCAAGAATTTGGTAAGTGGTCAAGGGCTGCACTCTTCCATTATATTAATGGAGGAGGTGCAGGGTCTAGGATAGAGGTTGGATGCAGAAGGGAACTTGAGGTAAGGGATTGGGATCTGGGAGAAAGTTTGGGTGAAGGAAGAAAGTTGTGACATGGGACAGGAGACTGGGATGCAAGAGGGTGTGCAGAATACAGGAGAGGGATATGGGTGCAAGAGAGGATTCTGACCTGGAGGAGAGTGTAGGGTCTGAGAGGGTTGTGACCTGGGGCAGGAGTTCACGGTATGTGTGTGCAGGAATGTGAGTAGTGACTGGGGATAAGGAATTGGGATGCAGCATCTGGGAGTGGGTTGTGACCTGGAGAAGGGATGTAGGAAGGGGAGCAGGACTGGGAAGTGGTTGTGACCAACAGTAGGAGATTGAGGTGTAAGGTCTGTGAGGGAATTGTTACCTGTTGTAAGAGGGAGTGCAGGATCTGGGAGGGGGTATGGGTGCAGGAGCAAGGATGCAAAGGGTTGGGGTTACATGGGGTAGAGGGGCAAAGGATTAGGGAAGGGAAGGACTGCGGTGCTAGAGGCAGGCTGTGGCAGGGAGGTGCTTATCTGGATTTCTCCTGGCCAGTAGCCCTGCCCAGTAGGTTCCTCAGCCAGGTAGGAGCCATATCCGTTGCTCTGAATGCTGCAAGATGAGGGGAGCAGTACATTGCGTGCTGCTGGCCCTCCAAATAGGCAGCTCTCATTGGCCAGAAACTGGCCAGTGGGAACTGCAAGATTGTGTGCAGTCTCTCCTTCACACCCAGCAGGCTCGCAGTGTTCAGAAAACTGCTCTCAGTAGCATGTGGGGTCAGAGCAGGCAGGGAGTTGGGCTCCTGCTATGTCCTTGGGTCATGTTTTGCCTGCCCCAATATAGGCTTATATCGCTGTGAATTTAAAGAATTGTCATTTATTTTAGCTCCAGTTACCCATGTTATATGCAAATTTGATGCCCCCTGTTATTGTTGAAAATTATTTACAATTAAGTTGTAATTTAAAGAAGAATGTTATAGAAGGAGCTATTCCCAGTGCAAAAATTAATCCCGGCCCTTAAGTTTGCAGTATTAATATTTTAGTGTTTTCTTATTTTTAATACAGGACATTAAATGTGGGAATTGGCAGGTTGAGATATATGGAGGTGTATATCCACAGTCTGTGAACTAAAGAGGAGGTCATGGGAGGGGAGTTGAGGAGGAAGTAAAATATTGGACAGCCTCTCTAACCGATTGCACACACATAGCAACTGTGACAGGTGCAGTCACAGAAGACCCTGGGGGATTGTTCCCCAGTGTGCTGATCATGCCACACTGCTTCCTGCCTCCTTGCTTTCTGGGGCTCCCCGCCACCTTGTCCTGCTGGGCCAGATCCTCTGGTCTCCTCCAGACAAGGCAGAGAGTTGAGGTAACTGCCCCCTGCAGAGCAGTGCAGACCCTGAACCACTTCAGCTCTGGGAGGACACAGTTGTAGGGGTCAGCACCCAGGAAACCAATCCCCAAAAGGAATCAACCCCCTGAATTAATATGTCTTTCTCCGTGCAAGTTTTACACAGTGAAAGCTCATCAGGAAAGCACCCTTTATCAATGAAAGAGAGCTGCACAGTGGTTGCTTCTCCCAGCTAACAATTACTTACATTAGGCCTGATAGTAAACAAAAGTGTTTTATTAAATACAAACAGTAGGATTTAAAGGGTTGCAATTAAAAACAGATACAATTAAGTTGCTAAATTAAAATGAATGGAAAAGACATAGCTCGTTCTAATTCACTAAGAAACTTGTCACATGCAAATTTTTACCCTAAACAGCTGTTCTTAGTTCAGGTGGTATCTTCCAAGACCCAGATGATCTTTTATTCTGAAGTGGGTCTCCAGTTCTCTTTAAGGTTCTTTTTCCAGTTAAGAAGTGCCAGGCATTTTCCAAGGCCAGCAGAAGATAAAGGGCTGATAGATTCCCATTGTTTAAATAGACTTTCTCCCAGGGCAGGAAGTTTTTGTTTGGCATCTCCCCTCCCATGGAAAAACACCAAGTTCAAAATGGGTTCCAGTACCAGGTGCTATGGTCACATGTCTTTGTAGACCAGCGGTCTCCAATATTTTTAACCACAAGATCACTTTTTCCATTTAAGTGCAATGTGAGATCTACCTCAACCCAAATACCCTTGCCCCACTTCCTTCCTGCCCCTTCTTTGAGGCCCTGCCCCTGCTCCACCTCTTCTCTGAGGCTTCACCCTGCTCACTTCCTCCTCTTTCCTCCCCCATCCTCACTCATTTTCACCAGGCTGAGGTAGGGGGTTGGGATACAGGGTCTGGTCTTGGGCCAAGGAGTTTGGGAGGCACTCTAGGCTTAGCCCAGGTTAGAGGATTGGTGTCCAGGAGGGGTTTGGGTGCAGGGGGACTCACATCTGGGACAGTAGGTTGGTGTAGGTGTAGGTTCAGGGCAGAGATAGGGGTTCAGGAAGCAAGCTCTGGCTGGGCACTGAGATGGCTTCTGGGTGGTGGAGCAGTGAGGTTAAGGCAGGCTTACTCCTGCCCTGGCCCTGCACCACTCCTGAAATCAGTTGGCATGCACAGCAATGGCTCCATGGCGCCATTTGCTGCCCCTCATACGCAGGCACTGCTTCTACTGGCCACAGTTCCCCATTATTGATCAATGGGAGCTGCAAGAGCAGTGTCTGCAGGCAAGGACAGCATGTGGAGACTCCCTGCTCTGCCTTTCTCAGGGGCTGCAGGAACATGCCAGCCACTTCCAGGATTAACAATTACCGTAGGGATATTTACTCCAGTTAGGCATTTTAGAACTCGCTACTCAAATAATTACATTTAAGTGTAAGAGAGAAATGAAAATTATGAAATGCACAGACCAGTCAAAAACCAAAACTAACCCACTTTGCAAGCAGTAAAAGTAGTGGTATCCTCCTCCTTACCCCCTGCCCCAATGTATGTGTTGGTTCAGGAGATGGGGTGTGTGTGTGTGTGTGTGTGAGTGAGTGTGAGAGAGAATCACACGCACACACACGCACACAGAGTATGTGGCAGTGACAGATTTGCATTGCCAGGCTCCCTCCATCCCCTGTGTGGAGATAGGGTTCAAAAGTGGGGGGAGGAGGGACACCCTGACATCAGTGCCTCACCTTCTCCCTCTCACACCTTGCACAGCAATCAGGAGGTGCCCGGGGGGCAGCTCCAAGGCAGAGGCAGGAGCAGCATGAGTGGGTGAAGGGGCAACTGAATTGCCAGCTCTTGATAGCTTCCTGGCCAAAGCAGTCAGGATGACTAGTCAGGGGCTCCAAGATCGACCAGTAGATCCCAATCTACTGGTTGGTGACCACTGTTCTAGCCTAACCACCTTCTGGATTTACAGGATAAACAAGGCTGTTCATAAGTTGTTGGGTTGATCACCAAGCCTTCTGGCACATCAGTAATAGCTCTTATTAGCACATTCAAAAGTATAAACTGGTTCATGCTTCATGTTTCTGACTTCACATAAAAGATTGATGCAAGCACAAAATAAGATATACAAGTCCACCAGATTATAGAAATAAAAAGGTTACTTGAGGTATGTTGTATAAAGCATCTTCGAGTTATGCATATTTATACTCTCAAGCCAATTTTCATAAAGCTGGGCGGGGGGAACCATCACAGCAACATCATCCTGTTTTGTGCACTTGTGAAATGTCAGGGGGAAATACCTCTTAAATTCTTGGGACATGTAAATGCTTTTCTTTCCCTTAAGACCAGAAGTCCAATACTGTATTTCCAGTGACAGTACTGAGCAAAGAGAACAGAATACCTTATTTAAGTTGGTCTGCTTCAATGGGCTACCTCCACTCTCTTTTCACTAAGGGCATGTCTACACAGCAGTGTTATTTCACACTAACCGGCATTATTCCACATTATGAGAAGTTATTTGGTCATATTGTCAAAATAATGGCAAGCTGGAGGACTTCTTACTCCGACTCCTGTAACCCTCATTTTATGAGGAGTAAGGGAAGTCAAAGGAAGAGTGCTTTTTCTCAGCTGTCCTGCTGTGTGGACAGCACCAAAAGCCGAAATAAGTTATTTTGACTTAAGCTGCACAATTGATGTAGCTGAAGTTGCATAACTTAATTCGGCTTTAGCCCTGCTGTGTAGATGTGCCCTAAGATTCCTAAATGTACTATAATGAATTAGATGTAGAATAGAACTATTATGGCGACCATGAGCAGCTGACCGCTCAATTGCTTTATAAAATGCAATGATTGCCTAAGACAGGGTGGGCAGATACCAGCCCACAGGCCAAATCCAGTGTATTGGGGCTAGCTCCCAGCAGGCCCTCATACTGCTCTGTTTACCTGTGCCTCCGCAGGTATGGGGAATCACAGCTCCCATTGGCCATGGATCGCCGTTCCTTTGGAGGTACAGGTTAATATAGCAGCAACAACCCATCAGGGGCTAACCTGGTGAACTGCCACTGTTTTATTGCCCACCCTTGGCCTGAGAGAGAGGTTTTTTGTTTTTTGGCTGTTCAAAAACTCCTCCTAAACAATAATAGCTAGGACCACCAAATTCACTATACAGCTTCCTCTTATCATAACTTAAAGCAACTTAAAGGTTTGGTTGTGCCAGAAAAATTTTATATGCTTAGAATGGGATTGCTTCTCAGAAAACCATACAGAAGAGAGAATCACTAGGCAAGTGAAAGGGGTTGGCTGGGGGAGCTGTCGCACCACCTCTCCCCGGTCCAGGGCTACACAAGCCTCCCACTCTCCAGATACCCTTTAGGAAAGGCGAGGGGTTTGAAGTATCCACCCCCAATTCACATGGGAGCATTGCTGGCTGTACTCCAGGGAGCAAGGGGAAAGTGCACCGTTTGTTGTATTCATCACTCTGGGGAGAGCAGGGGGCAGATGAACGTGGACTTGCCTCTGCCAGGGGACATATACCCCTTACCTGGCTGTACCCACTGGAGCTGCAGCAGCCATGGAGAGGAGTTTTTCACTAGGGATATAAGCGACTAGTCGCTTCCCTCTTCTTGCTGCCACTGTTAGAGGCAGCGAGGGGAGAAGCAGAAGCCAGTGCTGAGGGGAGCCAGCTTAAAAGCTGATTCCTCCCAGCACCTTCTCCAGGGTGCCACCATACCGCTTCTCCTCCACTGCCTCTATCACTAGCCTGTTACAGGGGCTGCTGGACTCAGCATGAGCTGGGACCAAGCAGTCTGGTTCCAGATGCTGCACTTCTGCATTTTGAATATAATAAGAGCCCAGCTTCTGGAGCTACCCCTGCTGCGGTTCTGCAGAGTGGTCCTATCGACTAATCATATTGTATCAACTATACGATTACCTAGGTAACTGCAATTTAACATCCTTACTTCTCACCTGGCTCCGACATGCTGCAGTGAGAGGGGACTGGATAGCCCTCTCTCCCCGGGACAGCCTGCATTCTGAACCTTTGGCATTGGAAAAGTTTCAGAAAAGGGCAACAAAAATGATTAGAAGTTTGCAACAGGTATGAAGAGAGATTAAAAAGACTGGGACTTTTCATCTTAGAAAAGAGGAGACTAAGAGGGGATATGTATGTTAGAGAGAGGTCTGTACAATCATGACTGGTGTGGAAAAAGTGAATAAGGAAAAGTTATATAAGAACTAGAGGTCACCAAATGAAATTAATAGGTAGCAGGTTGAAAACAAACAAAAGGAAGCTTTTCTTCACACAGTGCACAGACAACCTGTGGAACTCTTTGCCAGAGGATGTGGTGAAGACTAGAAGTTCAACAGGGTTCAAAAAAGAGCTAGATAGATTCATGGAGGTTAGGTCCATCAATGGCTATTAGGATGGGTAGGAATGGTATCCCTAGCCTCTGTCTGGAAATGGGTGACAGGAGAGGGATCATGTGAGGATTACCTGTTGTGATCCCTCCCTCTGGGGCATCTGGTATTGGCCACTGTCAGCAGACAGGATACTGGGCTAGATGGACCTATGGCCGTTCTTATGTTCTTAACCCCTCATCCTCATCCCAGAGCAATGATTTAAATGAAGCATGCACATTTTCATTTTAGTTCCAAAAAACAATAATTGAATTAAGGACCTGACCAATGCCGCGTAAATCTTCAAGCGTGCTATACAAATTGTGGTTTGTTTTCCTGATAGGTGGCAAAAGCAAATCAGTGGAACTAGAAGACGTAAAGTTTCACCAGTGTGTTCGTCTCTCTCGTTTTGAAAATGATAGGACAATTTCTTTCATCCCACCTGATGGAGAGTTTGAACTCATGTCATATCGTCTTAATACCCACGTAAGTTTGGCACATATTTTGACCTAAAGTTAAACAAATTCATGGATGAAAATATCTTAAATTCTGGATAAAACTGTAAAAGCCTCCTGGACTTTTCTTATTTTTTTTGTGCTCTATATGAAAGTGTATAACATTTTTCTGACAAGTCAAAATAAAACTTACACATGTTTGTTCTCCAACAGGTGAAACCACTAATCTGGATTGAGTCTGTGATTGAGAAACATTCCCACAGTCGCATAGAATATATGATCAAGGTCAGAGATCCAAAAATGGCCACTCTTAATTTCAGTCTCCTTCTACAAGGCAAACTACTGTATGTAAATAACAAAATGTGTGAAGTAGGATAGTTTTAAAGTATACATTTGCTTTCTGGAAAGCCACTCCTTTCATAAATATTTATCTAATTTTAAGTAATTCAAAACTTATTCAGCTAGTGCAGAGGATATGTTCTTTCCTGTAAGGCAGTTTGATTTTATATAAGACAAGTTTCTTAATAAAATAAGTCTAAATATGTTAATAGGATTGTAATGGATTATTTTAAATCTTTTGCATACTTGTTTGACAATTTATCCAGTTCTGGTTTCTGCATTATACTTTTGTGCATAGATGTTCCATAAGACTTCTGACCGAAAGGATGTTTTTACAGTTTGCAGCTCTTTGAACCTGATCAAATAAGATTTTGTTAAAAGCTGCAGATTGCGTTGGTTGTGGAGAAGTGGGAAATTTTTTTTAAATCCTGCATTGCTTGCTTTCTCTAGGCAAAAAGTCAGTTCAAGCGGAGATCAACTGCCAATAATGTGGAGATTCACATCCCAGTGCCAAATGATGCAGATTCACCAAAATTTAAAACCACAGTGGGAAGTGTCAAATGGGTTCCAGAGAACAGTGAAATTGTCTGGTCCATTAAATCATTTCCGGTAAGCTATACTGGTGTGGTGGCATTCCCTATCAATGCTGCTGTTAAACTACTGTGGGTTTCATTATAAGTAAATCTTCTGTTTTAAGAATTGAGTCTAGAGTGAATTTTAGTATAAAATCTAGAATTTGACTGAAATTCACTCTCCACTTGATTTAGTTCTTACTGTTGGATTACTAGTACCATTTGCTTACCCTCTCCCCTCATTGTAGGGTGGGCACTTGAGTCACCAAGTACTTAAGGTGGGGGTGGGCAATAACTTTTAATGATGGGTCACTCCAAGATTTTGGCAAGTGCTCAAGGGCCACATTTCTACTGAGGGGGTCTGGGACAGGTTGGGTGTAGAAGGGAGCTTGGGGTAGGAGACTGGCATGTTGGAGTGTGTGTGGAGTTTGAGAGGGAGTTTGGGTGAAGGAGGGAGTTGTGATATGGGGCAAAGGCTTGGGGTGCAGAGTCTAGGAGAGAGTATGGGTGTAGGAGAGGATTTTGGCCTGAGGGAGGGGCTCTAGGAGGGGGTGCAGGGTCTGGGAGGGAGTTGTGACCTGGGTGAAGAGGGTGCAGAGGGTTTGGGTGATGGCTTGGGGATGGGGGTATGGATGCCAGAGGGGATTCTGGCCTTGGGGAAGGGTGTAGGTGAGGGTGCAGGGCCTGAAAGGGAGCTCTGAGCTGGGGGAAAAGGGTATAGAGAGTTTGGGTGGTGGGCTGAGGCAGGTAGTTGAGGAGAAGAAAGAAAGCAGGGGTGCCAGAGGCAGGCTCTGGCTGGGAGGTGCTTACCTAGGCAGCTTCCAGTCAGCAGCCCTGCAGGAACCTGAAGACTGCAGTCAAAAGCTGCTCCATGGGTAGGGTGAAGGGAGGGAGGAGGCTTCATTGGCTGCCTCTGCCACCAGCAAAATCTCTCAGCTGCTATTGGCCAGAAACTGGACAGTGGGAGCTGAGAGATTTTGCTGAGGGGTGGGGCAGAGCACAAAGCCTCCCTCCTCGCTCCCAGAATAGAACAGCTGTATTTCAAGTGGCTGCCATTGCGCTGTACTTAGAGTCCCAGCGAGGGAGCTGCAGGCTGGATCTGGTGGCTTGGCAGGCCAGATGTGGCCCACTGGCAGCCTCTTGCCCACCCCGATGTAAGATAATCATATGAAACTGGAAAAGCAAACAGGAAATCTTACTGTTTTTTCTCATTAAGATATTAGTAACTTAGTGCTCAGTTTTAGCCTTTCAGAAAAGAGCTATGTGACTGTATCTTCATGTCTGAAGCACTTTGGTTTTTAAAGGATATTTTCTTGTACAATGATTTATTTTGCCTCTCTTTGGATAGGGTGGAAAAGAGTATCTGATGCGCGCTCACTTTGGTCTTCCAAGTGTTGAAGCTGAAGATAAAGAAGGCAAACCTCCTATCAGTGTCAAGTTTGAAATTCCATATTTCACCACTTCAGGAATACAGGTTAATAAGAGTAAAAATGTTAATTTTTGTGAAATGGAATCTTTGTTCATTTAGCTCTTTGAGTGTAACTGTGGTTTTATAAGTAGAGTCCTACGCAGATTTTGTATCTGTATCCACAAAAATGAGCCACAGATATGTGAATCCATATCTACAGATGCGGATATGAAGTGGATATCCATGAATTTGCAGGGCTTTATTTATAAGGTACAAAATGCAGCTTCGTCAGATGCATGTAGTGGAAATTTCCAGAGGCAGGTATAAATATGCAGGCTAGAGATGATGAGGTGGAGCCAATCAGGGAGGATGAGGCCCACTTCAAGAAGTGGGTCTCATCCTCCCTGATTGGCTCCACCTCGTCATCTCTAGCCTGATTCTGGCCTGCTTATTTATACCTGCCTCTGGAAATTTCCACTACATGCATCTGACGAAGTGGGTCTTTGCCCACGAAAGCTTATGCTCCAACACTTCGGTTAGTCTACAGGACTTCTCGCCGCTTTTGCAGATTCAGACTAACATGGCTATCCCTCTGCTAGAATGCAGCTTATCACTTTAAATTCAGCTATAGAGAAATATAGATCTGTTTGAACAATGTGTATGATCTTTTCAGTCGAAGTTTTTAAAAAAAAAAAAAACCCTTACAATAACTGTTTGAAGCCAGTCACAATTAACTTTCTCCTGTCTAAGGGTGTGTACTCCATTTTTCTACTTCTAAGCCAAAATAGGTCTAAAATAGATACAGAAGGCAGCAACTAAAAGAGATCGAGTAATTTCTGAATCTAGCTCAGTTTTGGTTTTTTAATTATTTTCAGAAGTTTTACTGTTTATATTTAAACTGTAGGATTAGTATTTGTCCTGTTGGTGCTTTAAATATATTGAACTTCCAGAAACTGTACTTAAGTTGAGGATTCAGTGAACCTGTTCATCTTAAGATTTTATGCAAAACTTTTGTTATCTTTTGTAAAAACAGTAGAAATTATATTAGGAATATGGGAATGTTATTGCAAGATCAATCTAGAGACCCATCCAGTCCCAATACCTTGTTTCAGACAATGGCTAGTTCTACATGCTTTAGGCAATGTGAAAGAAAATCCTCTATAATGGATAATTATGGAATAACCTATACTCAAGGGAAGTTTCTTCCCAACCATTTCTGAAACTGAATCATCTGGATTTGTTAACTTTAAAAATCTAACGTAACTGGTTGCTTTTATTATCTTTAATCTTCTTACCTATCTTTTGTATATATTGAATAAAAATTGCTTTTCCAGTTAACTAATTTAAAGTCATTTTTTAAATTTAGTTTTATGTCCCCCTTGCTTTTGAGAGGGTAAAAAAGTTCTCTTACCCTCTCTGTTACTCCTTATTTTGTGTATCTCATCATTTTGTCTACACTCTGAATACTCTAAGTTTTTCATGCAAG
Organism: Pelodiscus sinensis; assembly: GCF_052426305.1. Lineage (NCBI taxonomy): Eukaryota > Metazoa > Chordata > Testudines > Trionychidae > Pelodiscus > Pelodiscus sinensis. The sequence continues at coordinate 280,700 of NC_143083.1, forward strand.
CATTCCATTCTTTTAATTTTGTCCTCTGACTCCGAATACCTCCTATTTCTGCTGTATCGTTTTGAGATGTGACCAGAACTGTGCACATTAGTCCAGCTGAGCTACCAGTTATTTACAGGATGGCATGATACTTCTTCTTTTGTAACCCGTCACAACATTCTACTCACTCTTTTGGTTCCTGCTGCTCATGGGACTGTTCATAATGGTTTTCAAGACTTTTTGTCTAAAACGCATGTGTATGCTGAAGTAGAAAAGTAATTTAATCTTTTCTTTTCAGGTCCGCTACTTAAAGATCATTGAGAAGAGTGGCTATCAGGCGCTGCCATGGGTTCGCTATATTACCCAGAATGGAGGTAAATTTCAGAGCTATGGACTGTGTACACTAAAGTTCCCCATGTAGTTTTTCCACTAATGCACTTTTTAAAAAATGTGCAGTTTTACTAGAAATTATATTAATAAAGGTATTTCTTCTTCACCTACCCTGCTGTTGCTGTTATGGAAATTCCACAATCATATTTTTACAGTTAAGTTTGGGTTTAGTATTTTGCACCAGAAGCAGAGATTTAACCCCTTTGGTATATACAATTTAAGAAAATACACAGTGTGGAGAAAAGACTGGCAATGTGACCTTTAGTCATGGAAGCTGTTAAGCATGTGGAAAGGTCCATTTGGGTGAACAGAAATTCCTATTAGCTGGAATGTTTAATTCTAATGTGGCAAAGTTTCCTTTAAATGGTTTTTGAGCATGTAAACAGATAGTATTCTTCTAGCATGGTCTTTTTACAAATCTCATTTTTACTTGAGTAATCTTTGCTTTAATTTGGTATTATTCTAAATATTTCTGATCTGATATCGCTACTCTTATTTAATAAAAGGTGAATGAAGTTGACTGACTTTTCTGGATTTCTTTTTCTCTTGCAGATTATCAGCTCCGAACACAATAATACTTTTCCAATCAGAACAGATGACAAATCTTCAGGTCTAGAATATGTAGAAAACGTCATGGTAGTCAAGGCTGTGAACATTGTCTGCGGGGGTATTGTATCAGCAAAGTTGAAATGAGGAGGAGAAAGAATCTGGGTTTTTTTTGTATTATGTTCAACACTAAGTGTTTGGACCATTAGTGCAGGTTGTATGAATGTATGTCTTAGAGCACGTTATTTCCGGCTAAATACTGATCATATTAGGAGTAGCAGTTATTTTGAGAAGCCAGGATTGCCTTGCCAGTCTTACTTCAAAGTTTCAAGAGTCCATATTTTAAGAGTGTATATATCCTCTTTAAAATCATTGGAAGCTTATTTAAAAGCTAGGGAGGTTGTGTTGCAACTGAAGTGGCTATTAAGCATTCTTAGTTGTAAATAACACTGAGCCATTATTTTACATTGAAAACACCTGACACTTTTGAGGATTATTTCTTAGTTAAAACTGTTAGCTTGCAAAAGAATTCTTAAAGGCAGTGAGGAGTCAAGAATGGTTAGGTCCTATGTTCAAAAATAATTGTTTTTGTTGGCATAGTTAAGCTCATTTGATATCTGTCAAAACTTGAGATATTGGGGGGGGAGGGGTTGTGTTTAAACATAAATTTGATTAAAAATACAGGTGCATTAACTACTGTATTAGCTTGAGGAGGAAGAGATGTCAAGAATAAATATGGTCTCTATGCAGTATCGTGGTCAATGCTTGTTTGAATTATGGAGCCAAGAAGTAAAGCTGAGGAATCCAAACAAATTAAGAAAACTCAGTATCAACTATCCTATAACATTTGATTGACTTAGATATTTCTGCAAAATACATTTAAAAAGTAAACCTGAAACTTCCGATTAAACATTTAAAAGCCAAAATGGCTAAAACAAAGTTCAGCAAATGGAACATGTTTGTAAGTAGTACTTCAGGCACTTCCTGATGATCAATGGCTGTCATTAGAGGGGCTGGGCAACAGAAGATAATAAGAAATTACATATCTGCCATCCAGTTTAAATTTAGATATGGAAAAATTTAAATTTCAAGAATTTACATTTTCTTCAGATTCTACTTTTTTGCCAACTTTCTGGCAGAATCTTACAGTTTCATACTTTAGAACTATGAAGATGCTGCAAAACTGAATAGCTATTATATAGTTTTTTCAATTTCAGAAAATGTTAAAGTGGTTATTTCAGTGTTTTCTTTAAAAAGGACTAAACACTTTTGTTCTAGTGTAAATTTATTTGCTTCTGCCAGATTTTAGCTTAACAGCCTTGAAGAGGGACTATCACTGTTCACAGCTGATGCAGTGAACGGAGTGGGTGTGCAAGTTTTCCCACCCCTATTCTGCCATTCTAAAGTGCTTCAACCCTGCCCCAGAGGGGAGAGAGGGTAGGTCACTGTGCCCATTTGTGACGTGTAGATATGTGGACTGTGTGTCTACACACATTATATACAAAATCCCCCTGAGCAGTTTAGCATTGATATTAGGAAGATTTGTTTCAGAAAAGACCAATTTGCCTAAAGATCATCACAGCATTGATATTAAAGCATCTAGAAGCACATCATGGTAGCTTGAGAATTGGAATGTTAAATGTAGGTGCAGGTATTTTTATAGAGTAGGGTTATTAGATTTTATTACTCACCAAAACGTTACAACAAGTTAAAGCCTCTTATTCAAGATTTTTATGTTACTACTTCCATTTTCGGTTGAAATTTTAATCTTGGAGACCAAACTGACCATTTTGCAAGTTTAATGTGAAGTGTTTAGCTAACCTGTTACAGAACCTGTCAGATATTGTCTTCAGTCTACATTGTTTATGCAGTCCTTTTATTTACGTGCTTGTTAAATGTGGCAGTTATAATTGCAGTTTTCCATGTTGAAGCTTGTACCTTACAAACCACAACAGTATTTTACGGACTCTTTGCAGCTGCTGAAGTTTGATTATGTTGCAGAGTGGCCAAAGGCAGCAAAGAATCTTTCTTGCAGCATTAACCTCCACTGTCATTCTTCCGTAGCTAAAGGGTCTGAAACTGCCTGTGGATCAAAAGTACCTCCAGGGAAGAGGATTGACTCTGAACTTGTGGAGCATGTTTTATAAATGCTGAAAGTATTAATTTTTAATATGCCTGATTTAATTATCATCCTGTGTGAGAGAATTGTCGACATTTTAAATGTTTGCAGTAGGCAAGTCAGTTAATTAAATGTGCATATTTATCAAACTGGACAATTACAATAGAAAGACCTTCACAGTTTTGTCATTACCAGATACTTCAAAAAAGACCAATTTAGTCCAACGGTTGCCCAAATGTTCTGTATTTACATACAGACAGAAATAAGAGCTAATAATACATTAGTTTCGTGTTGGTCTTTGTTTAGAGAGTATTTATCTATTCCTCTTCCTTTGGCTATTAAATTTGTTCTTTTATAATTTGCAGTGCTGTCTTCATTTTACATTGGTAACATATCGCCCCCCGGGCTGGCTTCTGTAACTTTACTTAATACACAGTGGCAGACTGCCAAACTAGTTTTGTTCTGGACAGTTATTTTTTAAAAATATTTTGATATATATATATATATAAGCAATCTAGATTTATATATTAATATTAATCTAGATTTTTAAGTCAGTGTGGTTTCATAAACACTCAAGTTAACCAGAATGTGCCAATTGCCATCACAAATATCTGGAAATTGTGCAGCATAAACTAGGAATTTGAGACAAACTTTCAGTGTTCTGCACTACAAGATTAAGTCAAATTCATTAAAAAGGTCAATTTTTTTAGCACCTGATTTTGTAAAGTCCCAGGTGCATGTGTTCAGCGTGTGCATGAGATCAATGCAGTCCCTAGTCATGTGGCTGCCTTTGATTTTGACAGCAATGCACTGTAGGTAGCTACCCCACAGATCCTACTGCCCCTTTGCATTCTGAGTTAGGTTCCCAGTGCCTAATGGAACAAAAACATTGCTGTGGATGGTTCTGGGTACATGTTGTCAGCCTCCTATAACGTACTCTTCTCCCTTTCCCCTGCTTGAAAGCAATGGCTAACAATTTTTGTGCCCTTTTTCCCCTGGTTGTCTGTGCAGATGCCATAGCACAACAAGCATGGAGCCTGCTCAGTTTCAAACTGCTGTGGCAAGCATTGCAAACACCTTGTGCATTTATGCTGCGGTTAGCCTGGAGCTTAGCCAGGAGCTCCTGGCGTGAGGAAGAACGTGAGGAAGTCACGAACACATACATGCATGAAACACTTGAGTAGAGCAATTGGCGAATGCTGGCAGCAGTTGACCATGCTGACACAGTGGAATGCTGGTTCTGGTCCTGAGAGACAAGCACAGAGGGGTGGGACTGCAACGTTATGCAGCTATCAGATAATGAACAATGGCTGCAAATCTTGCATGCATAAGGCTAAATTTTGTAAATTGCTTGCCCCTCCCTGTAGTGCAGCAATACCAGAATGAGATCTGCTCTGATAGTTGAAAAGCAAGTGCCAATAGCCTTGTGGAAACTTGAAACGCCAGACTGCTATGGATCAGCTGAGAATCAGTTCGGAGTGGGTAACTCAATCCTAGGAAGCATAGTGATGCTGGGAAAAGTGCAGGACATAGTGGGTATCGTTGCCACAATGGAATTTCCTAATTGTGCTGGGGCGATAGAGGGACTGCAATGTGGCACCAGGCCACCTTGCCAAAAAGTACATGAACTATAAGGGGTACGTCTCAATGGTGTTGCAGGTGCTGGTGGATCACAAGAGCTGCCTCACCTACATAAACATGGAATGGTCGAGAAAGGTGCATGAGGCACACATCTTTAGGAACGCTAGTCCCTTCAGAAAGCTGCAAGATGGAACTTTCTTCCCAGACTGGATGTAGCCAGAGACACACCCCTTCTCTCCCCCCCCCCCCCATCACATTCATCTTGCTTGCCCCTCTGAGGTGCTTGGAGCACACAGGACATAGAGAGCAATAAAATCAGCATAGTCTTTGATGCCTTGACAGAGGCCTCGATATGCTGGCTCATCTGACCCTGATAAGAGAGGGTGGCCAAGACAATAGATGGCCTAGAGGCTGTGAAAACTGCCCAGGCTGGCACCTATGTTGATACGATCAGACAACCGTCCCTGGGAGAGGAATCTCCTGCAGAGCAAAGAATGTCCAGTACTCCCAATTTAGTTATCTCTCTTACATGTGTAAATTAAGTTCACATCTCCCTTGTAAGAACTGGCATCACAAAGACGAACCAGCACCATTTGGCACCATAGATAAGAAAGAGAATACGTGACCCCACGGGTATAAAGATGGGTCCAGCAGCACATTTACTCTGAGCATCTATCTGCCATCTACCTGCTGGTCAGGTTAGGTAATTGCCTCCCGAGGTCCACATGGGGGTGCCCAGCCTCATATTCGTCTTTCCTGGGGAATTGAGTGACCGATCCTGGCCTGACACACTGAAATTGAGACACACAAAAGGGGGGTAAAAATTGTACCTGTATGTGTCCTTTTGTTTTAGTGCATGCATAGAATAGAGCTCTTTAACGATTAAGCTGTCACATGGTACCCTTACTTTCTATCTTTCTTTTTCCTTTGTAACCATTTTAAGACCTGTACTTGCTAGCAGTTAAGAAGTAGAACAATAGCCACTCTAACCATATGCTTTATAAGTTTTCCTTTAATAAACATATAACTGTTTAAGCTTTAACCTGGCGCCTCCTGTTGCTGTAACAGAACCAGACACAATTAAAAGAACTCTAGCCTGTCAAAGGGGTAGACGCAGTGAGAGCTGGGTGTTTGGGCTCTGCCGCCTCCACAGGGAAGACCTTTGGGGCACCCCTCAGCCTCCCTAGGCTGCCCGCTGCGAAGGGACCTTGCATCCTAGCTCTCCCTGCAGACTCTTGGGACACCCGTCAGCCTTTCATAGGCTGCCTGCTGCAAAGGGACCCTGTCCTAGCAGTTGAAGACTAGGGTGTTTAATAGGGCTCATAGACCACACACTACCCCACTGGAAAATTACCATTGGAAATCTTAAAACACCAATAGTGCTCCTTGGAGACCCCTTACTCATGAAGTCGCATAGTCAGCCTGGAGCATAGTAAGGAGCAGTTCAACTACAGGTTGAGCAAGTGCAGAATGATGGTAGAATGTGCTTTTGGACATTTAAAGAGAAGATTTGACTAGGGAAAGCAACATTCCTATTGTGACTGCTTCTTGTGTGCTCCACAATATCTGTGAAAGGGGTGGGAGGGTCGAAGCAGATTGCCTAGCAGCTAATTATGAACAGCCAGATACCAGGGCAATAAAGCAAGCACATGGAAGGGCACGTCTATCAGTCACTTAAGGAGTTCTGATTGATTGCTCCCCAACAAGCCTCAAGATCTCATCCTGGATCTTGTGTTCATGGTACCTGAATGCTCTCCTCTCCTCCTCATGTGCCATTTGTATAATCTGCAATATCATGCTCTGTATATTTAATTGCTTCCTGTTGGTGTGGCAGATTGCATTTGCTCATTAAACATGTCTTCCTAAGTACATTTATTTTTGCCTTCTGTATTGTGTTAGCAAAGTGTCGATGGATCGGGGTAGAGGACAAAAGACTCAGGCTAGGGCTACACTGTAGCCTTCTTCTGGAAAAGCTTATGCAAATGAAGCATGGAATGGAACAGTGCTGTGCTTCATCTGCATAATTAATTAGCAGCTGCTTTTGTGCAAGAGGCTTTTGCGCAAAAGGAGCTGTGTAGATGACTCCTCTTTGCGATTAAACCCCCTCTTGTGCAAGAGCTGTTCTTCCTCTTCCGCAAAAGCAGCTGTAATTAATGATGCAAATGAAGCATGGCGATATTCTATGCCATGCTTCATTTGCATAAGCTTTTCTGGAAGAAGGCTACAGTGTAGCTGTAGCCTCACTGTTGTACATGCTATAATGGAAAAAAAATGAAGGGTAGACTTTTAGAGATAACTGTAGAACACAGAAGCTAATCTGTTACTATGAAAGACAGTTGGTGTTACACAATAGACATGCTAAGTACAAGCAAAGTTGTGTGTTTAAGTCCCTGAACAGCAGCTATGAGACGGAGATCGCCATGGTGGAGCTGGATTCTGGTGGCAGGCATAAACAACAGGTTGGGGCTCTTTCTTTAGCTTTGAAACCATGTGCAACAGAGCGCCATACACCTATCTTGTAGGGCTGGAAGGGACCTTGAGAGGCCATTGAGTCCAGTCCCCTGCCCTCAGGACAGGACCAAGTACCATCCCTGACAGATACACCCCAGATCCCTAAATGGCCCCCCTCAAGGATTGAGCTCACAACCCTGGGTTCAGTAGGCCAGTGCTGAAACCACTGAGCTTATCCCACCTGTCTAAAATACATCCCTCATGCTCATTGAGGCTTCCGCCTTTGCAAAGGGGGGCTGCAAGGGCGAGCACCTCTGCAAGGGGGGTGGAGCAAGCACGTGGGATTGCAGGGACTTGCTTCCCACTCACCGGGAGAGTGCAACTTTCTCTTCACACAGGGGCCTGCAGGAGGGATGGGGGAAGTGTGAGCTTGCAGGGGCTCATACAGCCAGCAAACCTGGGGTCGTGCTTTGTTAGGGATGAGCAGTTACAGACCTTTCTCTTCTTCATTCAGGCTGCCATGCACAGTATTTGTTTTCTCTGGTGAGGGAGTGGGGAGGGCTCAGCTGGGTGGCTCTCTGTCTCCCCACAACTAACACCCGTGGGCACATGCACCCAGCCCAGGAGCAGCCACAGCACCAGCTCCTGGGGAAGAGCTGGGCCGGGGCCATGTAGGGACTGTCCAGCTGCTCCCGGGACGGGCTGTGTAGCAGGCCACTGCCACAGCTGGAGCCAGGCTGTGGTGCAGCTGCTCCTGGGTTGGGTGCAGGCAGTTGGGGGTGTCAGGGTGAAGGAGTCACATTCTCACCCCCCCGGGTGGAGAGTATCAGGCAGCACAAGGACAATGGAGGTGGGGGGGAGCACTGGCTGGTGGATCGGGTGTGGCCCGTGGCACTGAGCAGGGAGAATGAGGCTGAGCGCAGGCAGGGCCTCGCGGAGCGGAGCGAGGAGGCAGCCCAGCTCGACATGTTGGACACCGGCGTGTGCAGACAGCATGGCCAGAGCCGTGGCCCAAACTGCTGCCCTGCCTGCCCTCGTTCTGCCTGCTGCCACCCAACTGCTACCTCATACTGCCCCCGGCTGCCCCATGCCCCTGCCCAAGCACCCGCAAGGAGCTGCAGCCTCTGGCATCCCCCCCTTCGTCCATCTCTTTTCCGATCTCACCCCCACACTGCACACCGGGTCAGTGCCCTCCCTGTTCCCACATGTTCCAGTCCGGCTCCTGGCTCAGGGCGCTAACAGCACTGAAGAGCGAGGAACTCGTGACTGAAACCTGAGCGCTCTTGCACTCGCTCTGTCAGGGACTGTGGTGGCCCCTTTTGGAGAAAGGCAAGGCAGGTGCTTGCGTGGGCTGGCCTCTACTGGCAGGCACAGCAATAAACAAGAGAAGCCCAAAAAATCAGGGTTTTGGGGGCCTGAATGAGTCTGAGTGGGAAAAGGCCTTTTATTGAATAATGTCCAACGAGGGGACCTGAATTTTCAAATCATTTGTACACACTTCATCTGTAACATGTTGCAGATTCTAAACAGAAAGTGAGAAAACGTAACAGTGCCGTGAAGGTTAGTTAACATGGGTGTGTTGGTGGTTTTGCTGCTTCTTACACTTCACTTTTGCATGCTGAAGAGATTTGATTAGCTCTATACTGCAAGAGAGAGCTGAGGTGGTGGGGAGAAAAGAGAAGTAAGGCAGCGTAAAGGAGCTGTCATTTGGCAATGAGAGGAGTTGTTTCTGTGCTCTGTGGTTAAACTATTTTAATTATTTTGAGGGGATTTTTTTTATACCTTTTATAGGTGTGAGTTAGTTTGTACCACACCTAGCACTTTAACTTCAGGTAGTTGAAGGCTTCTGTCAAATCCCCACACTCATCTGTAACTAACTAAGCCCGAATCCCTCAGCCCCTCCTCATAATCATATTTGTTGCCCTCCACTGGACTTTCTCCAGTGTGTCCACATCCTTTCTGTAATGGAGGGCCCAGAATTGGATGCAGTACAGCCAGTCCCCAAGTTGCGAACGGTCGACTTATGACTATTCACATTTACATCCAAAGCTGTCGTAAATGGCGGACCCCTGAGTTACGAAAGTGAGCCGCACTTATGAACAGCGTGGTCGCGTGTAATTCTATGGGGGGGCCGACTTACAACCAAACCGACTTATGGACCAATTGCTTGGTCCATAACTGGTTCGTAAGTTGGGGAGAGGCTGTATTCCAGATGTGGACTCACCAGAGCCGAATAAAGGAGAATGAACACTTCTCTAGATCTGCTGGCAATGCTCCTCTTAATGCACCCCAACATGCTGTTAGCCTTTTTGGCTACAAGGGCGCACACTGTTGACTCATAGAATCATAGAGCTGGAAGAGACCTTAGAAGGCCATCAAGTCCAGCCCTCTACCCAAGGCAGGACCAATCCCAATTAAATCAACCCAGCCAGGGCTTTGTCAAGCCTAGATTTAAACACCTCTAGGGCTGGAGACTCCACTACTTCCCTAGGTAACCCATTCCAGTGCTTCACTACCCTCCTAGGCTGCGTCTAGATTGGCAAGATTTTCCGGAAATGCTTTTAACAGAAAAGTTTTCCATTAAAACCATTTGCGGAAAAGCGTGTCTAGATTGGCACGGACGCTTTTCCGCAAAAAAGCCCCGATCGCCATTTTCACGATCGGGGCTTTTTTGCGGAAAACAAATCTGAGCTGCCTATACTGGCCCTTTTGCACAAAAGCTTTGCTCAAAAGGGACTTTTGCCTAAACGGGAGCAGAATAGTATTTCCTCAAGAAGCACTGATTTCTTAGAGTAGGAAGTCAGTGCTTTTGTGGAAATTCAAGCAGCCAGTGTAGAGAGCTGGCAAGTTTTTCCAGAAAAGCGGCTGATTTTCCGGAAAAACTGGCCAGTCTAGACACAGCCCAAGTGAAATAGTTTTTCCTAATATCCAACCTGGACCCCTCCCACCGCAACTTGAGACAATTGCTCCTTGTTCTGCCATCCATCACTACTGTGAACAGCCTCTCTCCATCCTCTTTGGAACCTCCCTTCAGATAGATGAAGGCTGCTATCAAATCCCCCCTCACTCTTCTCTTCTGCAGACTAAACAGACCCAACTCCCTCAGCCTCTCCTCATAGGTCATATGCTCCAGCCCCCTAATCATTTTGGTTGCCCTTTGCTGGACCCTCTCCAATGCATGCACATCCTTCCAGTAATTGGTGGCCCAGAACTGGACACAATACTCCAGATGTGGGCTCACTAGAGCCGAGTAAAGAGGAATAATCACATCTCTGGATCGGCTGGCAATGCTCCTCCTAATGCACCCTAATATGCCATTAGCCTTCTTGGCTACAAGGGCACACTGTTGACTCATGTCAAGTTTCTCTCATCCACTGTAACCCCCAGGTCCTTTTCTACAGAACTGCTACTTAGCCAGTTGGTCCCCAGCCTGTAACAATGCTTGGGATTCTTCCATCCCAAGTGCAGGACTCTTTTAGGCTATGTCTAGACTGCAGGCTTCTTTCGAAAGAGGCTCTTTCGAAAGCATCTTTCGAAAGAGCCTCTTTCGAAAGATCGCGTCTAGACTGCAGGCGGATCTTTCGAAAGAGAAATCCGCTTTTTCGAAAGAGAGCACCCAGCGAGTCTGGATGCTCTCTTTCGAAGACGGCCTCTTTACATTGAAGAACGCCTTCTTTCGAAAGAGGAGCTTTCGAAAGAAGGCGTTCTTCCTCGTGAAATGAGGTTTACCGCCATCGAAAGAAAAGCCGCGTTCTTTCGAAATAATTTTGAAAGAACGCGGCTTGAGTCTGGACGCAGGGGAAGTTTTTTCGGGAAAAGGCTACTTTTCCCGAAAAAACCCCTGAGTCTGGACACGGCCTATGTGTCATCTGCAAATTTGCTGAGGGTCCATCCCCTGATCTAGCTCTGCAATTCAGCTCTGGCAGGGCTAACGTGGCAAGTCCATCTCATCACAGATACCTCCATTCCATGGGCAGTGCATCGCCTGCAACATTAGTTTCCAAAGATTTGTAATGGCTGATCTGTCTGCTACCTTATTTGATTAGTAACTGGGTCATTGTTGCTCAGGATGCTACTTCTTTGCCCTACTAAGGGTGTAATAAAGTAGTACTATATTCTTTGGCTACAGCTTGCTTTTTCTGGTGTGTCCATTAATCCACTGGCTTAGGCTGGGATAGAATTACTAGTAGCTTGCACATGACCAGTTATACCTGTGTGGTTCTGTACATGTGCCATTCACATGAGATCCTTGCATGTTCCAATGCCCTCTGTTCTCAGGGGCCTAAATTATTTAATTAAAAAAAAATCCTAACTGTTGATCTGGGAAGCATGGTGAGCTGGACCACCAATAGAGAATGCCATCTTGTGGCTTAGAAGAGTAGATCTATGTGTAGTTGAGGTAATTAAGGCCAGATGATTTTTCTGGTCAGCTTCATGACTGTTCAGAGCTGGAGAGTTCTGTACAATTTATAGGCAAGTTGTGTGTTAGTCTGTCAGCCTGACTTCTTGACTGTTCATTACTCACCCCAGCCTGTGCAATCTCTTTTATCAGATCATCTAACTCTACTAATTTTCTTCTATATTCAGCTCAAGCCTGGGACTCTGAACAGATCATTGCTTCATACTAGCTAGAATAATCATCAGGCTTTCTTGAATGTGTACTGCTTTGTGCCCACTTAGAAGCATTAACATTTAATAGATATGTGAATATGGCATGGTATTAATGAATAAACTTCTTCCATTCCATAGATCAGGATTTAAGATTTGAAGAACTATATATTTTAGAATTTGTCTGTTTGCTCAAGAACTCTTCTTAAGTTGAGTAAACGCTAGGACCACCAAATTCAGTACAAAGCTTTCTTTGTTCATAACTTAAAGTGAGGTCAGGGTTTGTTTGTGCCAGGAAAACAGGATGTGCATGGAATGGGATTGCTCCTCATGAAAGCAAACCAAAAAGAGACCAATCACCAAATCAAGTTCAGTCCTCAAAATTGACATAACGGAGTGAATGCTCAAAGAGACTGAACCAAGGTGAGCCAGAAAAATAGGATGAACAGGATTGCTTCTTAGTAAATCTTACAGAAAAGAAATTAAATGGAGAAATTTAGAATAGTGCCCTGTTTTGACACAACTGAATCAATGCTTAAGGTTTAAAAACTATTAAAAAATGCAATTGGAAACCAAATTGATTGTAACCCTTTTTTGGTAAAAACATAAAGAATGATGAGAGTTTATAGGGATGAAGAAAAAAGTACATTTGAGGGAATGCCCATTTTTAAAAAATTACTAAAAAAAATCCAGTGGAAAAATTGTAATCCCTTTTTTAACGAATTCTGAAAAAAATTAACTTCATAAAAAACACTGCATGTTTGAAAAATACAGTCATTGAAATAAAGCATGTGCATTTTTCTTTTATTTTAAAAATAAAACCCACTTAATTGACTTACAGACCTCAGCAATGCCAGTTAAACCTATTAGTTAAAAATATTTTTAAAAGCTTGCTCTGTACTTTTTGGAAACCGCTGAAGCCACATTTCACAATCCATGTGGTGAAGCTAATTGGTTTTCTAATCTATTTGAACAATCTTGAGACTTCCATTTTACAGAAATTATTACAAACTATGCTGAGCTCATTCTTCAACCTGGTTTCTAGACTCTTAGTTTAAAGTTCAAGATCCAGAAGCCTGGGGTGAGTTAAGAAAGAACTACAGAGTTGACTTCAAGTGAGTAGTAAACAGTGCTAACCATCCTATTTGATAGAGAGGCCTCATTGCTGTTAAGCTGGCAGTGTTCAGGGCTAAACTTACAGCCTTTGTACATGATGTCTAAATTGTGTGTATCACTCACCCATCTGATATAACTATACTTTCTATACCTTTACCATTCACGGATGCACCTTACCATTGTCACTCTGGCTTTTCTTATACCTGACAATGGTAAAAACAATGAGCAGGACTGTGGTATCTCGGACACTAACAAATTTATTTGGTCATGAGCTTTGGTAGATAAAACCCACTTTATCAGATGAGTTGGAGCGGAAATTACAGAATCCAGGGTATATATAGCAGCAAAAGAAGTTACCTGTGAATTGTAGGACCAGTAACAAAGGGACAGCTGTGTTAGGCTAAATCTGCATAAACAACAGGAAGTCCTGTGGCACCTTATAGACTAACAGATTTATTGGAGCATACGCTTTCATAGGACCAGTGTCAATGAAGTAGTCAGCATGGATGTGTCTCATTCACAGTATTTGATGTGGAGATGCAAATAACAAAAGTGGGGACATTGCCTTTATAATGCATCAAACAGTTGAGATCTTTATTTAAGCTAAGGATGTTAAGTATTGACTGACTAATCGACTATTCGATGCATTTTGCATTGACTATTCAATTAGTCCATAGATCAGCTCTGCCTTTGAAGTGTAGTAGCAGCCCTCCCAGGCTCCGTGCGGCACTGCCGCTTTCAAAAGGCGTGAGGAGCTTGATGCCGGGCTCTGATAGAGGCAGCAAGGGGGGGAAGCTGCTAGTCAATAGCCCATAAGAATTTGCTTATCAGTCGACTAGTCAACTACTCTTTCACATTCCTAATGTAAGCCAAAGTTGATGGTATTGACCTTGTAAATGAACTCCGGTTCAGCTGTCTCCCTTTGTAAGTGGGTGATAGAATTCTTTTGTAGAAGGATGGCTACTTTAAGTCCATTATTAAATGTCCAGGAAAGTTAACTATCCTCCTACATTTAAATGGACAGAAAGCAGCTGTAACCTGTGAGTGGGCTAGATTGCACTGCCCTTCTCCAGTGTCTAAAACAAAGAAAACCCCTCAACTCCCATAGAAAGTAACTGGAGACCCAGAATTCAGTCTAAGGAATTTCAGCAAGGATTGCACCGTGTCAGCCTCCCTAACTTTAAGTACCAAAAGAAACTCAAAAATCAATGTCATTAAATAATTTTATAAACTCTTATGAAGTCCTGTAGCTTTTTTTAAGAAAACCAAAAATAAGATTTGAATGGTTCAGTCCACACAAAACACAACAAGAAGAAACTGGGAAAGCCCAAAAGCTTCGATTTAGTTCACCGAAGTCCAGTTTGTGCCTCTGATCATCAAATCTGCACCATATGCTTAGTCTGATCCATCTCTCAACTTGTAGGTATCCTCAGTTAGGGTGTGTCTAAACTACATGCCTTCGTCGACGGAGGCATGTAGATTAGTTTATTCAGCTGTTTGTCCGCTCAGCATGGCAGCCATGTACATTTAAATGAAGCCGCAATTATTTAAATCGCAGCTTCATTTCCCTTTTTCGAATAAACTAATCTACAGGCCTCCGTCGACGGAGGCATGTAATTTAGACACACCCTTAGAGTCCAGGCAGCCTCTTCCTCTGCTGTGGATCGCTCCTAAACAGCCAGCTCACCGATTAACCAGTTAGTTAACTCACAAGTGAACAGACTTAAAGAAAACCCTGTTACAAGAAAATACACAAACTGAGAATAACACAATAGAAATTACTCTTTCCCCGTTACTACGTGTAAAGAGGAGCTGAAGAATCCCACTGGGAAAGTGAACTAAAAGTTTGGCTAAAATCAAAACAGCATTCGAAGCAGACAATCAGCACAGAAGTTAGTTGCCCCTCCCAGTTTCCCCTTGCTATAACTAACATTGCCCATGTGCTCTGGTAGAGGGTTAACATCATTACTACCTGCTGCAAAGTGCTTCAGAGTGAGGAACAACCATAGGCATGCGCACGAGGTATGCCGAGTGTGCCCAGGCACAACCTAATGTCTCAAAGGGCCAGCTGGCGACTGCTGGAAGAGGAGGGGGATTTGTGACGGGGTGCCGCAGCCCCGCACTTTAAATTCCCCGGTGCCATGCGCTGGCCATCTACACAACACTGTGGGGCTGAGGGAGTGCATGTGCAGCGTGCTCAAACGCCACATAACAGGTGACAGTGGAGATGCCTGGGCGTGGTGTGATGTCATGGCCCGGGACTTTAAAACTGCCCAGCGTTGCACCACACAGCCCAGCTCCAGGCCCGGCACGTGGTCTGGAACCCCGGAAGCAGCTGGGGCCAGGGCTGCGGGGACTTCTGGGGCCCGATCTCAGACTCCAGCCCTGCAAACTGGAAAGCAGAAGCCAAAGATAGGGGAGGGGAGGGAAAGGGGGAAAATAGGAGGAAAGGGTGGGAGAGGAAGGGGCTTGTGCTGAGGGGAGGGGGGGAAGGAGGCAGGTCAGAAGAAGAAAGGGGAAGGCACCAAGGGATAGGGTGGAGGAGAGAGACAAATGCCAGGGGGCCAAGTGGAAAAAATGTGGAAAAGGGCAGGAGGGGAGGTGTCGGGGGGGGGGGGGGGACAGGGTGATGCTGCTAGAGGGGGAGGGGAAGGTGTTGGGAGAAGGCTTGAAAGAAGGGATGGGTATGAGGAAGACGGGGATGGAGAAAGGCATGTGTGAGGGCACGGGGCATGAGGAGAATGGGGGCAGAGGGTGGTGAGGGGGTGGGCATCAGGGAAAAAGAGGGCAAAGGGGGCAGGGCAGTGAGAAGGGGGAGGCACCAGGAGGGTGCAGGTGCCAGGGGATTCTGGGAGTGAAGCAGAAGTTTGTATTTTTAAGTAATGTTTAGCTGTTAATTTAAAAAAAAAACAAGTTTAGTTAAGTTTTAATTTCTTTAGTTTGATTAATAAAAATAATGTCCTTTATGATGGAGTATTCAATAAATGTTCGCCTTTAAAAAAAATAAAAAATAAAATTCCCTGGGTGCACACCCTAATGAAATGTGCTGCGCACGCCTATGGGAACAACAGCCTGCTCTGCTCCAGGCTCAGCTTCTCCCAGCTCATACAGGGCACAAGGCCTTTGGAAAAAGCAGTAGCTGCCCCACCTGTTTGTTCATGGAGACTGAACTCCAAACCACCACATCCAGCTCCAGAAGCTTCTGGGTATGGAGTGTTAAGTCTGCCCAGCAACAGTAACACTCAACTCACTCCTGCTTCCCTCACAGCAGTCTCGTAAAGAGATAGCTCCCTATTAGGTGCATTGGTCACACAGACATCAGGTTACACACATGGGCTGTGTCTACACTGGGCCACTTATTCCGGAAAATCAGCCGCTTTTCCGGAATAAGCTGTGAGCTGTCTACACTGGCCCTTGAATTTCCGGAAAAGCAACGATGCTCTACTGTACAAAATCAGCCGCTATTCCGGAAAAATTATTCTGCTCCCACTCGGGCATAAGTCCTTATTCCAGAACACTGTTCCGGAAAAGGGCCAGTGTAGACAGCCCAGTAGTCTTTTCCGGAAAAAAGCCCTGATCGCAAAAATGGCGATCGGGGCTCTTTTCCGGAAAAGTGCGTCTACATTGGCCACAGACGCTTTTCCGGAAAAAGGGCTTTTCCGGAAAAGCAGCCTGCCAATGTAGACGCTCCTTTTCTGGAAAAACTGAAAACGGAATAGTATAGACACAGCCCTAGGGAAATGCTTCTGTAGGGTAGGGGTCTGCAACCTATGGCTCTCGAGCCAAATTCGGCTCAGAATGGAACCAAATATGATTCTTTTGTCATTCCCCAAAACAGGCACCTTTTTAAAGTAAAATGAAAAATTAATTCAAAATTTAAAAAATGCATAATTACGCATGTAGCTTGAATGCCTGCATGAACCTGAATTTGACCACTTATGATGTCAACGTCAAAGAACTGCAAAAAGCTGCAGCAGCAAAAGTCCCATTAAAGTCTGTGAGTATGTTTCATTTATGCTATTATTAATCATAACAGCTGTTGCTTACAACAGGTGTGTTGTAAGCAAAACTCGTGAAGTCATTCTGCCGCTCTACTCTGCACTAGTTAGGCCTCAGCTGGAGTACTGTGTCCAGTTCTGGGCGCCACATTTCAAGAAAGATGTGGAGAAATTGGAAAGGGTACAGAGAAGAGCGACAAGAATGATTAAAGGTTTAGAGAACATGACCTATGAAGCCAGGCTTCATGAACTGGGCTTGTTTAGTTTGGAAAAAAGAAGATTAAGGGGGGACATGATAGCGGTTTTCAAATATCTAAAAGGGTGTCACAAGGAGGAAGGAGAAAATTTGTTCCTCTTGGTTTCTGAGGACAGGACAAGGAGTAATGGGCTTAAAGTGCAGCAGGGGAGGTTTAGATTGGACATTAGGAAAAAATTCCTAACTGTCAGGGTGGTCAAATATTGGAATAAATTGCCAAGGGAGGTGGTGGAATCTCCCTCTCTGGAGATATTTAAGAACAGGTTAGATAGACATCTGTCAGGGATGGTGTAGACGGAGCGTGGTCCTGCCTTGAGGGCGGGGGGCTGGACTCGATGACCTCTTGAGGTCCCTTCCAGTCCTATTATTCTATGATTCTATGATTCTATAATATTATTAACAATATTAAGTTGTATATTTTCAGTTATGCAAATGGGCTTTCATATACTAGCTCTTTGTTGACCACGTGTTCTGAATTTTGATGTAGTTTGGTTCATTGGTTTGAAAAGGTTGCTGACCTCACTGTAGGGGGAACATTTAAACCTCCCTGGACATTCAATAATGGATTTAAAAGTAGCCATTCTTCTACAAAAGAATTCTATCACCCACTTACAGAGAGCTGAACTGGAGCTCATATATAAGTTCAATTCTATCAGCTTTGGCCTGAATAAAGCTCTTAATTGACTGGTGCTCTACAAAGGCAATTTCCCCACTTTCGATATTTATACCTCCACATCAAATGTGAATGAGACACATCCATGTTGACTGCTTCATTAACACTGGTCCTATAACTGACATGTAACTTCTTTAGCTGTTACGTATATACCCTGGATTCTGTAATTTCCGCTCCAACCCATCTGATGATGTTTTATCCACCAGCATTCATGATCTAAAAAAATGTGTTAGTCTCTAAGGTGCCACAGGCCTGCTTATTGCTTTTAGAGTTACAGACTAACACGGTTACCTCTCTTGAGACTGACAATGGGCGTATATCTCGTTGAATACTAGAGGGCAGCAAGAGCAAAGGAATAAATTTACCAATGTAAAATTATACAAAACCACATTGCCCACTAGGGGACTGTGCACACAGGGTATTAGATGGACGTAGTTACATACTTCCTCAAATATTATGCTCATGCAGTCGCAGGGGCTCTCTGAGAGTGTGGCCAAATGGAACTGATTGCAGGATCTGTATCTTTAGCTGGTGCCGCTGCAGTTTTCCATTAGTAATATAAAGTTTGCCTACACTTCAATGAAAAACCCCTCGGCTGGCACATGACAGCTCACTTGAGCTTGCCAAGGCTTAGTCTGGAGCCTGGGTGCAAGGAACCTGCATGCTCTGAGCAGCAGGGCGGGAAAGAACCCGTTGGCTTTTTATTAGACTGAAAATGTGGGCATTCATCTGGTAATAGTCTTCAGTCGGACAGCCTCTGTGCTGTAGTAATATGGGGAAATGTCCAGCTCCCCCTGATTTCTAAAAATTCAACCTTACTGTATTTTTAAAAGACTAATTGTTTACTCTGCAAATAGGCATTTCACATCTAGGTTAAAGCCACCCTCCCCCTCTACCCTCCTTCCCCTGTTAAACCATTCAGCAAAGCCCAACCCAGAAAATTGAGACCAATGGGAGTTTTGCTATTGACTAAAGATGATGCTTTCTTAGGAGCCTAGCTCTATGGGGACTGTTACCCCTCTTCCTTTGCAAAAGAGACATACTGAAGCTAAACTGGGGCTATGTCTACATTACAGAGTTTTGTCAGAAAAAAACAGCCGTTTTTCCAACAAAACTTGAGTTATGTCCACACTGCAATCACGTTCTTTTGAAAGAACAAAGGGGTTTTCCCAGCAGCGGTACTCCTCTTTCTATGTGGAAGAACACCTTTTCCGAAAGCTCTTTCAGAAAAAGGCCTGTGTGGATGGGGAGAAGGGTTTTCTTTCGAAAGAAGAGGCCTCCAGGAAATAAGACAGGTGCACTGATGGACACTCCGTCCAAAGTAATCACAACTCTATAGGTCCTGTCTCCTGGCATGTCCCAAAGTTGCAGGCACTCTGGACAAGCCTTGTGGCAGGAAGCTGGCCTGACCACAATGGCTCTCCCTGCCACAGGCCTGCTCACCCATGGTCCTCGCCCAGAACAATCCCAGGGGGACCCAAGAGGCAAGCACCCTCCTGGTCCAGAGCAAAGATCCTGTCCCTCCTCGAGCCATGGGGCGAGGAGGAGACATTGCAGGATCTCCACTCCAATCGGCGTAACGCCGATATCTTTGATCACATGGCTGAGTCCCTGGCGGAGCGCAGACACCCACCCCGTACCTTGGGACAGATCCGGAGTACGGTGAAAGAGCTCCTCAGGGATACATCAGGACCAGAGAGCGCAGCTCGTGCTCAGGGGCAGGACCCCCACACCTGCCCCTACTACTAAGAGCTCCACCAACTCTTGGGAGGTGGTGGACTCCGGCCTCGAAACCCCCATTGCCACCCGGCCGGAGGAGGAGGAGGCCCAGAGACAGCAGGAGGAGGTGGACAAGACGGACACCGTCACCCTGTCCCTGGAGCCGGTTCCTGTCAGTGAGGACATCTCCCAGGCCTCGTCTGACTCTGGGAAGGGATCTTCAGATAAGTGCTTTGAGTTTGTCTCACACACAGGGTGGGGAAGGCGGGCGTAGAGGGGGTGGGATGTGAGCATCACTCAGGCTGGATATCATGCTGCAGTCCGTGCACGTAAAGCCACATGCACGTGCAGGCAGCCCTTGAGCATGGGTGGGATCCCGCTGCCAGGCTCAGGAGAGGCCACACATGTCCGGCCCTGGGGGACCTGCCACAGCTGGAAGCAGGCGAGCCACAAGGGTGCAGGCATGACCCCAGACACCCCGAGGAGTGCCGCATACAGCACACGGGCGAGGCACCACCCGCTCTCGCAGGCAGCGCTGTAAGCCACAGTTGTGCGTGTGGACTCCAGGGAGGGCCAGGCTGCTCCTAGCTCCTCTGCCGCCCATGGGATCCCACTATGACTGGACACTTCCCTGGCCTGTTTTTCGGGGGTGGGGGAAGCAGAAAGCAGGCAGCATGGTCTTCTGGGCACCTCGGGGTCCCATGAGGCAGGGCCTGCTGCGCAGCCCACACAAGCCTTGCTCCTGGGACATTCCCCTCCTCTGGCCCGAGGATTGTTGGTCACTGCTCACAGAGGAGGTCACTGCCTCAGGGACAGTGTCAGTATGGATGATTGACCACCTCTCCCGCTTTGTGTTCTCCACAGTTGGACCAGTCGGGACTGAGGGGTGAGCCACAACACCCGAGCCAGCCACCAGAGCCCAGGGTACCCGAAAGCGCACCAGGGTGCAGGAAGACCTCATGCGCCAGCACATCAGTGTAACATGCAGCAGACCCTGGCGTAGACGATCCGGGAGGACACAGAGTGGCGGAACCGTGCCTGGGACCAGCTCATGCAGCAGTGCGATAGCATGTGTGCCATCATGCGTGACATGATGGCACACCTGCCTCCTGTTGCTGCTCTTGCCCCCCCTGCTATGCCCATTCCCCCTCCACCAGCCCTCTAAGCAATGCCTCTGCTCCCTCCTCAAGCAATGCCCATGCTTCCTCCCCAAGTGAAGCCCCCCCAACCCTCCTTTCCCAAGGGTCCCCCTTTTCCAGGACTCCTTCCCCCCCTCCCCTGTGCAGAGACTGCAGCCCAAAAGTGTCTGTCCTCCATGAGGAGGACCCCGACGGTGCACTTCCCTACGCCGAACTGGTTGCCCACCGCTGTTGGGGGTAGCCAACTTCCAGAGGGCAATGGCGACCCAATTCTCCAGGGGATGGCGGGTTGCAGGTGGGTGTTGTGTCTCCAGAGGGCAGGGGCGAGCCAGGCACACAGCTCTGAAAAGCTGGCCTTCTGCATGTGGAAGTTTTGAAGCCCTGCTGGTTATCCCACCACTCCGTGACCAGTTGGTCCCACCAGTCAAACCTGGTGTCGAGTCTCCAAAAATGCCTCTCCACTGTGGGGTGCGGTTGAAAGAGTGTAGCTCCTGCAACCATGGAGAGGGTCCCAAGAATGAACTCAGAGTCGAGCTCGTGAAGGACCAGGAAGGCAGCTGGCACAAAATGCTGCAGAAACTGATAAACAATGTGAAATCACCAGACGTACCCTCCCCAGGATCAGTGCCCGTCTGTGATGTGTTCTGGGAGGAGGGGATTGTCTCCAAGGTTATAAAAACTTATTGGTTCTCAACACATGCCTGCTGACCATTATCCTCCTTCTGCTCCTCCACCACACTGTCCTCCACTGCTGCCCTGATGAGTGTCTTGGGAGGATTCCACAGTCTGGCTTGGGAAGCTGTCAGGATTGAGTACAGCTGCTCATAGAAACAGCATGTTTTTGGCAATGCTACAGACCATCCATTTGTCTCCTTGATAGGTCTTTTGGTAGGACTGCCTCAGCTCCTTTATTTTTCACTTGGCATCACTGGGCGCCCCTGGCATATCCTGTCTCCTCCATGCCCGTTGCGATCTTCATAGACATCCACATTTCATTTGCTGGTTCAGAGCTTGGAGAGGATCCTCTCCCCATGCATCAATGAGTTCTCGGATCTCCTTCACACTCCATGCTGGTGCTCATCTGCACCCCTGGGAACTGGAGTTCATGAAGCTCATGCAACTTGAAGTCATGGTCAGGTGTGCCTGCTGAGGTGTGCTGCCTGCTCTGAAGTGTGCTTACCATGCTATCCACATAGGAAATGAAATTCAAAGTTCCTGGGCTTTTCCTGTTCACCTGGAGAACACAAGAGTCACAAGTCCGGGCCAGAGTAGTCACAGTGGGGCACTGTGAGATGCCTCCTGGAGGCCAAGAACATCAACTTTTGCAATGCTGAGTCCACACTACCATAAAGTCACCCATGCAATTTAGCATTATTCCTCATAAAAAGCAGGATTATCAAAATCAACTTTAGCAGCCCTTAAAGTTGACAGAATGGGCTTGATAATGTGGACAAGTTTAAAAAATTGACCTTATTGGCTAAATTCAACCCAAGCTCCCAGGGTGGACCGGTCTTAATAATTCCCAACGTTGTTTTCTTTTTTGACTGTCACTGCACATTGAGTTGATATTTTCAGAACACTACTCACTATGACTCCAAGATCTTTCTCTTGAGCGGTATCAGCTGATTTAGACCCCCATCATTGTATATGTAGAGCTGGGATTCTGTTTTCCAATATTCATTATTTTGCCTTTATCAATGTTGAATTTCATCTGCCATTTTGTAGCCCAGTCATGCTGTTTTATGAAGTCCTTTTGAAGCTCTTCACAGTCTGCTCTTGCCTTAACTATCTTGAGCATTTTTGTATAATCCACAAATTTCGCCCCTTTCTCCAGATCATTCATGACTATGCTGAATAGGATCAGTCCTAGTATAAATCCCTGAAATAGTGCCTTTGTGTTTGGGCCTGATTTTCCAACTCCTAAAGATCACACAGAAATGGGTATGGCCAAAGTGACACAACAAAATTGGTTAGCACAATGGAAATTAGTCTAAGGAGAGTTGGAAATGTTGGCCCTATACCATTTAGAGAGAAGATAAGGGAGGACATGACAAGTATATAAAATAATGATTGGGGTAAAGGAAAATCAGCTGCTCCTGATTAACTTGTTTCAAACCATGAGCAATTAGGAGCATTCAATTAAATTGAAAGGCAGATAGTTTAAACCTGGTAAAAGGAAATACTTTATTTTATGCAAACCATCATCTCTCTTCATTATTCAATTTAAGTAGTACTAGGATATGCCAGGGATGTTTCTGCCTTATTTGAAAGCTGCTCTGATGGTCCTTTTATTATTTGAGCAAAGTTCCTGTACATTCTGGCCGTTTCTGATTAGGCTGACCAATAGCAAGTGACTAGCTGCAGAGCAAGTGTTTATTTTCTTACTTGCTTAGTTATTAAAGCAAAAGCACCAAGACAGACGTGCTTCTAAATGTTGTGAACTTTACAATTGTTAAGGTTTCTGAGAGGTCGCAAGGGTCCCAGATAACATTAGCAACTAAATGCTCTGTGGTCCTTTGGTGCTATCAACAGGAAACATCTTTAACAGCACAGGAACTACAGCTTCGTAATTGGCCTGGTGCAAGAACATGACGGCATTTTCTCATCCTATCAGGAGTCAGATATTTTGGGAGCTGATATATAAAGCGCACAGCACACAGTGTCTTTTGAATATTGGGATGAGCTTAATGTGAGAAATTCAATGATGCCGTGCTAGTTTATTAGTCACCGTGTGGGTTATTTTCTCATACACATTGTTTAGGCTGCTCTTTCCTCACAACTCAGACATATTTATGATATTTTTGTGGCTATGTATGTACGATTAGAGAGTCTGAACATTGAGAGGGAGCTTTTAGCAAATAATTCAAATACAGAAGTCCTTATCAAAATGCCCACTGACTTTAAAGGTCCAGAACTGAGCTTTCTACATACAAACCTCAGTAACTTTCTAGAATAGATTATAGAACTTTGTATGTTGGCGATGGACTCCGACACTGACACTGGAAGAGAGTTACACTGTGATCTGTGCCTTCAAAGAAGCAGAGCCTGTGTTATATGCAATTAGTGAAGAAAAAAGCTCAGTGCAAATACAACTCACTTTAAACCAAAGCAAATGTCTTTAGCTGGGGGGCTTCAGTGAACACAAGTTATAGTTTTAATGCTCTGCACAGATCCAAACCTTTTTCTGGCTATTGCATGCTTCCCTTTCACTATTTGCTAACATGTAATTGCCAAGGCTTCCTTTGCGGATTGGCTCAGTAGCAACTTCAGATACTAAATAAGAAAAAGAATTCAAACTAGCACTTAACTGGCTAAACCAACCTTAGCCCATCAGTCACTTCTGTCCATTCAAACAGGACCTTTCTTTGATGTACTCTAATCTCATAGTGAAGTTAAGTCATGTGGAAGGCCAGATCCAACCCAAAATGCTGGCAATGGATCCTGAAAGATGTGATATCCTTTCTTCTCTGAAGTAAACATCTGACAGCACTGAGATGTTAAAGTCATGGTTGCATAAAGACCAGAGAAAAATAGAACAAAATTAGAATAGCTGTCCTATAAAATGATGGAGCTAGTCTTACCAGCCCTTACTCAGGTGATTAAGCAGCTATTTATCTGTTTTTATACCATACCCAAAATTGTGAATCTGACCCTGAACTTTCATGTACGTAAGGATTGCTCTAGTCTGAATGGCTTCTCAGGCTCAATCCATGTTAAAGTGTTTGGATTCCTATGACATTTATTACAGTGTATGAAATGAAGTGACAGATGTTTAGGAAATAAATGTACCAGATATGTTTTGAACTGCTGATGCTGTGTTTGGCTAGCAGCGTTGGTTGTGGTCTGTAAGACTAAGTGGCACGCCACCAGGCAGGCAAGAGCCTTGGTCTGATTTTTAAGCAAAACCACCATGTGAGCTATTCACACAGTTTTTCTTTACTCATAGATGAGGCCATCTGAATCCACCCTGAATGCAGGGTGCAAGAGCCCATGCTAATGGAAAGGCAAGTTGTCTGCCTAGCCAGCTTTGGCCCCAAAAGTTGTGGTCTTGATTTGGTGGGGACATAGCCAGGGTTCTACTGCTAGATCCTATGAGCTGTGTAAACGAACTGATTCTACCTTAAATTTTACAAGCTAAATTCAATCCAAACAAATTGAATTAGTGCATTGTATCAAGCACCCAAAAGTCAGACACAGCCAAGACCTGTGGTTATTTGCATCCATGTCAATCTGTAAATATGGACCATGGATATAAAGCAGATATCCTCAGATTTACAGGGCTTTCATTCTATTTCGTTCTTTTCAGTGGGTTAAGATGGTCACATTTTCCAGATGGAGTATTTTCAGGGTGCAAATCTGTTTTGCTTAAATATGCTTCTGTGATTAAATCTCAGTTTCTCTCTGTCTCTCTCTCTCAACCCTAGATGCTGTTCAGTATAGCTGAGTTAAAGTTTTGAGAACAACATTAACATTTTGATCTTCTTGACTTAAGTGCTTGATTTCACAAATGAAATGGGGCATTAGTGTTAGAAATCTGTGTGCTGGCACATGCATGAAGGATGCCACGTAAAGATAAATTTGTTGTGTTTGTTGCAAAGAATAACTGTGTCTTGTCACATTTCACAACCCAAAGGGTTCACTCACTTCACTTTTTCCTTCTTGTTCTTGATTTCTGCCCCCTCCCCCTTTGTACTCACTTCTACAATTGACTTCCTGGGTAAATGGTTTAAAAATATTTTTGTAAAAACAACAATGCAAATTTTGAAAAGAAGGATAAAGCAAAACCCACAAAGTTCCCTCTTGGTAGTATCCCTGTAGCTGATATCCAAGGGTATGTCTACACTACCACCCTAGTTTGAACTAGGGTGGTTAATGTAGGCAACCGGAGTTGCAAATGAAGCCCGGGATTTAAATATTCCGGGTTTCATTTGCATCTTGCCGGGTGCCACCATTTTTAAATCTCCGGTAGTTCGGATTCCGTGCCTGCGGCTACACGCGGCACGGAGCAGGTAGTTGGAATTAGGCTTTCTATGGGGCGGGCACGGAGTCTGAACTACTGGGGATTTAAAAATGGCGGCGCCCGGCAAGATGCAAATGAAGCCCAGGATATTTAAATCCTGGGCTTCATTTGCAACTTCGATTGACTACATTAACCACCCTAGTTCGAACTAGGGTGGTAGTGTAGAAATACCCCTAAGGACTTGGGTTCACTGAGAAGCCCTCCACCTGCTTCATCCTCTCCCACCCACAAAAGGGACTAGATACTTTTCCTTCCTGCTTCCAACCTTTTGGAACCCACACCAGAGGTCTGGATCCCTTAGGATGAAAGTGAATCGGGTGAAGGAATAAAGTCTCAGAGGGGTAGCTGTGTTAGTCTGTTTCTGCAAAAACAAGAAGTCCTGTGGCACCTTAGGGGTACGTCTACACTACAGAAGAGCGAAGGTGCTGCTATCAATCGTCCAAGGGTTCAAATTAGTGGTCTAGTGAAGACAGCTAATTCAAAGTGAAAGGGGCACTCTGATCAACGCTGGTAAACCTACTTTCATGAGGAATAAGGGAAGTTGAAGGAAGAGTTTTCTTCCTTCAACTTCCTGCAGCGTAGACAGCACCAAAAGCCAAGTTAAGCTACTCTGACTTTAGCTACACAGTTAACATAGCTGAAGTTTCGTATCTTAATTCAACTTTGTCCCATAGTATAGACATACCCTTAAGGCTGCGTCTAGACTGGCAAGTTTTTCCGCAAAATCATCTGCTTTTGCGGAAAAACTTGCCAGCTGTCTACACTGGCTGCTTGAATTTCTGGAAAAGCACTGATGATCTCATGTAAGATCGTCAGTGCTTTTCCGGAAATACTATGCTGTTCCCGTTCGGGCAAAAGTCTTTTTCCAAAAGACTTTTGCACAAAAAGGCCAGTGTAGACAGCACAGTACTGTTTTCCACAAAAAAGCCCCGACCGTGAAAATGGCGATCGAGGCTTTTTTGCGGAAAACCGCGTCTAGATTGGCCACAGACGCTTTTCTGCAAACAGTGCTTTTGCGGAAAAGCATCCTGCCAATCTAGACGTGCTTTTCCGAAAATGCTTTTAATGGAAAAGTTTTCCATTAAAAGCATTTTCGGAAAATCATGCCAGTGTAGACATAGCCTTAGGCTATGGCTATACAGGCAGTCCCCGGGTTACGTACAAGATAGGGACTGTAGGTTTGTTCTTAAGTTGAATTTGTATGTAAGTCGGAACTGGTACATATTGTAGGGGAAACTCTAGCCAAACATTTCTCCAGAGCTCAGTTTTATTCTCCCACACCTCACTTCCCTCAGTCCTTTATTCTCAAGCTGAGGTGTCTGCTGAGAAAAGCCGCTCCGCGTCTCCCTGATCTGCTGGGTGGGAGGGGGGCGCTAGCTTTGCGTCTCCCTGGTCTGCTGGGGGGAAGCAGCTAGTGCGGGGTTGCCTCACCCCGTTTGTAAGTAGGGATTCGATGTAAGTCGGATCCATGTAACCCGGGGACTGCCTCTACTGCTGTTTTTTGCAGAAGAGGATATACAAATTGCTCTCGCATTTGCATATCTTTTTCCGATTCTTTTTGCGAAAGAGGTTTTCCCAATAAAAAGCCCCATGTAGATGGGGCCATTTGTTGGGAAAAAAAACCCACTTTCGCAAGAGCCCTTATTCCTGAAAAATCAAGGCTTACAGGATGTTGCAAAAGGGGGAGGGGGGGCCGACAAATGGCCCCATTTACCTGTTTTTTTTTTTTTATCGGAAAAACCTCTTCCGCAAAAAGAATTGGAAGAAGATATGTAAATGCGAGTGTGATTTGCATATCCTCTTCCGCAAAAAAATGGCAATGTAGCCGTAGCCTTAGTGATTAATAGACTTATCAGAGCATAAGCTTTTGTGGGTAAAACCCACTTTATCAGATGAATTGGAGTGGAGTTTATAGAGGTATGGTTATAGAACTATATAAGGACAACAAAAGAAAAAGGGCACTTGGGTAAATGAGGCTAACCAAGTCAGGGTGGAAATGACTTATTCACAGAGCTGATGTGGATATCAGGAGAGGGGAATGTGTTTGTTAACCAGTTAAGATCCTTATTGGTTCATTAACCAGTTAAGATCCTTATTCAATCCTAAATTAATAGTACTGATTTTGCAAATGAATTCCAATTCAGCTTCTCTCCCTTTGTAATTGGGTTTTGAAATTCTTTTGCAGAAGAATGGCTATAGGTCAGCAACACTTTTTAGATTTCAAAAGGGCTGACTTTGAGAAACTAGTGGAACTAGTTAGTTAATTCAACTGGACTCAAGAGCTAGGCATTTAAAACTTGCATCCCAAGCAAGGAGGAAAAGACTTGTAGGGAAGAGATCCAGTGGATAAATAACCAGGTTTTATGTCCCTCTGGGCTCTTGTATTTAAAATCTTTATATATATTTGTATTGTCTTTAAACATTTTTTGTAAGCCGCCTCGAATATTTTAAATAGAGAGGCAGGGTAAAATATTTAAATAAAATAAATAATAAATTTCAAAACAGATATTAGAAATAATGGATATCAGAACTGAGTCTACAAAGAATGGAAGAACGCATTTATCAGCAAAGAAAGCTATGCCTTGGAGGTAAAAATGTGTAGGGCTCAAAGGAGAATTGCCAAAAATCAAACTAAGTTAGACAAATAGAGACCAAGAAGAGCATTTAAATAAAAAGAGACCAAGAAGAGCATTACATAAAAATTAAGAAACTAGTTAAAAGGGTGAAATGCTTGCAAACTGCATGACAACTATTTAAAAGCACCATAATATAAGTTCAAATTAAATACTACAAGTTAAAAAAAGAACAGCAAGAAGGCAAAAAAAAATGCTACAGAGGCCAAAGAGGAGAATAAAAGTGGAAGTGTAAGGCAAAAAGGCATTCTTTTAAAAAGTGGAAGTTCAAATCACAAGACAGAAAGGAGCATAAATGCTGGCATGTCATGTGTAAAAGTATTGTAAGGCAGGCCAAGAAAGAATTTGAAGAGCAACTAGCTAAAGACACATAAACTAAGAGCAAAAAAACTATAAAGTACATAGACTCAGGAAGCCTGCCAAACCTCCAATAGAGTCACTGAGCTGATGACTGAGCTGCAAAAGCAGCACTCCAGGAAAACAATGTTGCAAAGCAACTAAATTAATTATTTGCATCAGTCTTCACTCAAGAGGATGTGAGGATGATTCCCACATTTGAGCTCTTTATAGGTAATAAATCCGAGGCACTGTCCTAGGTTGAGGTGTCAGTACAGGAGTGTACAGGTGCTCTTGGGGACTAAAACTAACGTCTGTGGCCATGTCTACACTAGTAGATTATTTTGAATTTACTAAGTTTGACTTCTGGGCACCCGATTTTACAAATTCAAAGTTCCGTGTCCTCGGCACAGGGAAGAATCAAAGGTGGTCCAAGGCAGGCTCCGTTAATGTGGATGCGCTACCTCACACTCAGAGCTCCAGGAAGCAGTCTGGAGAGCTGCAGGAGGCCTCCCAGAGGCCAATTAGTTCGAATTAGTGGCACTGGAGTAGCCACACATGTTATTTTAACTTACAAGTTTGAGAAGAGCATTACTCCTCGTGAAAAGCAGGACTACAGATTTTGAATTCTGTGGCCCCTTATTCTAGAATAATGGGCTTGGTAACATCGCTTACAAAATCAATCTGGGGGCTAATTTCATACTAAGGTCCTAGTGTTGGCCCGGCCTGTGTGTGTT